>NC_083348.1:104950106-105262390 GCF_019175385.1 Lycium barbarum
TTGTTTGTGCATTTTATCTTGGTTTGCCCCTACTAGTTTGCTCACTGTTCCCTCAATCATTAATATCCATGGACGCAAGCCTAAAAACATTTGGCACTTGGATTTTGGAGACTATGATGCTGATGTTCTCCTCCAGACATAATACTGTCTGAATTTGACTAAGTGTGGTTGAGGGCTTGCAGCCACAAAAGTGATGCAGAGTTACCTGTATGAAAATATAATCTCGGTTGTTTGTGGGAGCATTTGAGCCGCAAATCTTTGTGGTGGTGGTGGTGGGGGTTGAGTAATGAAGCGGCTTATCAGGAACTTCCTTGGATCTAAGTGATAGCTCCAATTTAATGTTACAGAACTTCTCAAATTTACATATTAAGGCATTTTCCCGTTATGCAATGTCCACTTCACAAAAACTTTCACCTTATTATTGGATTTCCTACTTCTATCCAGCTCCTGAATGAGTAAATCTATTCCCTCCTTGATTGTTGGTGGAGAGCAATTTCATTCATGCATCAGTAATGACATTTTGTCCAAGTGTTATTAAATGCTTTCAATAACTAAGAAGCTGCATAAGAAGTACAGAGACTTGGAATAGAAGGTAAAAGAATGAGGGGGGAAATTAAGAGATTTTCTGGCTCCTTCGTGGACCTTTCTAAAACTCTATGTCCCATGAGACTAACAAATCTCATGGATTAATTAGAGGTAAAAGAAAACTAGAAAATCAAAAGGGTAATATCTTGTCCAATGATGTGATCTCCACCCCCCCCCCCCCCCCCCCCCCCCGGCAAAAAAAAAGAAAAAAGAAAAAGCGTTACCTCACTTTTTGAGCTTCCAACTTTGAACAACTCATTGAGGAATTTTGGTGACTTATCTTTTTCCCTCTTCTAGTACTTTGATGAACGATACAGATCAATTTAAATGTCCTTTTGTGCTACTTGTTGGTGATTGTTGTTGACTGGTATCCACAGACCACAAGTAAGTAGTCCATAAGTTACTCTCAGCTGACTGGTAAGTTGCTGAATTGCTGTACAGAAATCTGTCCTCGGCACCTTCGTGTGGATATTTTTGATTTGGATGCTGCGATATCTCATTTACTCTAAAACTAATATTGCTACCGAAGAATTTGATACTGCTGATTGATTAAAGCATAACTGTCGCTTTTCACTCTTTGTACTTTGAGAGGCTGCTGTTCAGCTAGTTCAGTGATATCTAAGTGGCTTTTTTCAGCAACGGGCTTTGCTTACTAAATGATTATTCGTCTTCTTACAAGAATTACTGGTTCTATTCTTTTGCCAATTGCAGAAAGTACGAGCTACCCTGGTCACGTATTATACCTTTTCCCAAGATAAGTGATCTTGCAACCGCTCAAGAATTCCCTCCTGGAAAACAAGTTTTGGCAGTTTACCCAGGAACCACAGCCCTGTACAAAGCCACAGTAGTCCAGGCCCGCAAGGTACCCGTATCTAGTTTCCTTTTGTCTTAGTTTGCATTTTCTTTATTGAGCTATTCATAATATCATAAGTATTGAGGAACTGATTGGTTTTCGACTTACATTTGCATGTGATGGTCCCAATGGTATATTGATTTCCAGAGGAAGACCGACGAGTAAGTGATGTTCCTTATCATTTCCTTACTTGGCTTCTTAGAACTCAGAGATGGACTTAAGATTCCATAGTACTCAATAATTGAGCAATGACTTCTGATTAATGGAACACTGGAATCGATTATTCCAATCTGTTTTGCGGTCATCTAGCTCAGTATTTCTTTTTTCTTCTTTCTTGTAATTGACTGTTGCATTTCCACAATTTCAACCAATGAATCATGATCTTTTTTCACGGGTTTAATGAATTATGTTTCCCTTTTGCAGTTACACGTTGGAGTTTGATGATGACGAGGAAGATGGGTCTCTACCTCAACGCTTGGTGCCCTTTAACCAGGTTGTTGCTCTTCCAGATGGACATGGCCTGTGAAATATAGCTATTTATGACTCTTGACACGTCCAGAGTTGCTCTAGTTGGTCATCTGCTGTATGTATCTAGTAGTCTTATAAGGGCGAGCTTTGAACCTATTCACTTATCTAGAAGAAAAAAACATTATATTCGTCGTACAACGTATTTATCAAAAAAATATTTGTTGTACGATTTGTCTAATATTCTAGTGTTCTCTGTGTACAGTAGTTGGACATGAAAATAAAATCCTAGCTGTAACTTTGTACTGTGTTTATTAAGGTCCCTGAGTTTATCTGGAATCCATTTCCCTTAACCAATTTCTTAAGAATGGAGCTTGTCGTCGACTTTATATTAGAAACTTGCGAGTTTCTTTTTATAGTAAGTATGAATATTGTGAAAAGAAATAAAGGACAAGAACAGTGATTTTACTTGACATAGATATAAAGACTGGTTTAGATACATATAATTATACATGATTTTTAATGGTGAAGACGTTTATGACAAGCATGTGTAATGGGAATGGGAGGATCAGAGAAACTGCCATTAAGTATATGATTGGCAATCCAGTGATTAGCAGCCTGTGAATAATGTACTCCATCCCAGCTTATGTAACCTGAAGGATTGGCACAAGCCCCTCCGAACACTTCTGCACCTCTCACTATTCCTTTCTGCCCGCACCATACGTGCGCATTCCCCTCATGCACTCCACAGCATATTTTCTGGGGTTCCATGAAACCTGTTCAAAATATCAAAAACCACAATGTTAGGCGATTCATTCCATCTGTCTAAGCCTTGGTAGAGTAACTCGGCAATGTTTTTTTTTTTTTTTTTTTTTTTGTGTGTGTGTACTAGTATTTACCTTGGCTCTTGGCATTGCTGATTAATTCATACTTGGCAGCATAGACATCTACATATGTTATAGCAGCATGCCCAAGCTCTGCCCTCAATGTCCCTATTCTGGCTTTCAGCTGTCTATTGAACTCTAAGGCCAGATTATTATGGCTCTTTAAGCATCCATAGTTATCAAGAACACCTGGTTTTGGATTTCTGAGGTATAATGTGGCTGTTGGTAAGCAACCGATTGGGCGTATGTTATGTATCCAGAATGCCCTCGCTCCTTGTTGATATAGACGCTGTCAAACAAAATTATGAAACATAGATACATTTTTTCTTCATAATTAGTGCCAGCCGCTACAAACACTAAACTCATATACATACCCTGAATGTGTAAAGAACTTTTACACTATCAGAGTGATTGAACCAGTTGTAGCTGGTTTCTGCCTTATTTCTTATTATAGACAAGTTACATGTAATTATCTTGAAGTGACCCGATAGCATAGACAATCTTTTGCATTATCAGATAAGATTGATGAAAGTTGCATATACCGTTACTGCTGCAGAAAAGTGATTTATTATGTCTGGTATGGCTGCCCGAAGTTGTATATTACTCATCTGGCGGAAACCAACAGCTAGATCAGTTTGGCCTATGTCAATTGTGTAGAGAGAATGTGAAAATTCGCGAGGTCTCGGGAGTTTGTTCTTCTCTGAGATATAGTCATATATTTGTGTCAAATCGATCAGCTTAAATAACAAGTCAATGATAATTGAAGGGTTTTGCGTTAGTTATTTTTACCTTGTCTATAGAGCTCTTCAGTTCTTGATTTGAAACGATGAAAATGCACGATCTGAACATCCAGGAAGAAGGGGCTTATACCACTTTGAAATATAGTCTCGTTTTGCCTACGAATTGTGGATCCTCCTGTTGCAAAATTGGCTCCGTGTCTGAAATTCGAGCCAATGGAATCTAGATAGGGACTCAAGTAAGGTAGACTCATGTGCTCAGCTGCAGAAAAGACATAATTAAATGACTTCTGTTACAAACAAAAGAAAGATTACTTTACTAGATAATTTCGGATAGTTGAGTGACCATTCGAGTAATGAACTCCCGCAATCAATTAGCTAACCTGATTTTGTAAATTTTAGTATGAGTATGATATTGATCTAGAAGTTATGTTTACCGATGAAGTCAATGAGAAGGCGGCCATCTGAAAACCTTCCAGCAGGTTTCCTGAAGAAGCTTTCACCATAAGGTGCTTGTATTGGTTCAAATGCAGCAGAGATACCGCCGGTGTCGGAATTCGAGTCCCCGAAATTGTATATTGCTGGAAAATTGCATGGTGGCTTAGCATTAGTCGCTACTTCTACGGTGCTACTGATCTTCAAGGGGGTCAGTAGTATTAGTGATAATAATAATAGGAACATTACTCTTGCACCTTCCATTATTGCAATGCTTCTCATTATTCTCAATGGACACTGAAACCAACAATGCGCTCTGTGGTTTAAATAGTTGAAGCATTTGGGGAAAGTGCGAGTAAGCAGTGGCATTGTTCTTGTTACTTCTCTTTGTTCTTTTCTGTTGTAACTAACTGAAACTAGAAAAAGCCGTGATGAAATGCTTTCCAACTAAAAACAACCGTATCATCAGGCTGAAGCCATTAGCATTTTTAGAAAACAAACAACAAAAATTACTTGATGAAAAATTAGAAAAATATTGTAAAACTAGGGGTGTGTTTGGTATGGAGGAAAACGTTTTTTTTTTTCCTTCAATTTTTTCATGATTAGTTGGTCAAAATATTTTTTCTAGGAATACAAGTTTCTTAAAAATGAGGAAAATGACTTCGCTGGTGTTAGTAGGAAAAACAAATTTCATAAGTGACATTCCACATTAATTGTTTACTCCCTACCCTCCAAAAAACCCCACCTCCAGCCCCACCCCCTTAGCCGCCATCCCTACCATAGCCGCACTCCTATCCTCCACTCCCACCCCATAGCGTTGCCTAGATTAATATCAAAGCTTACTGAACAACAGAGAATAAGGTCATGTATTGGAAAGCTTCCGTGTTAGTGAATAAGGGAATACTTTGTACCGATTTTATAACAATAGGTGTATATTTGACCCTAACTATCAATGAATGATATATTTGGACCTAATCAAAAAGTTCAATAGCATATTTGGACCTTTTCCCGTTTGTAATAATAATTACTTAAACATATTGTTGGCTCATCTAGTATTTCTATAAATATATACTCGGTCGCCCTAATTTATGTGGTGCCGTTCAGGTTCGATAGTCAAAGACATTTTCTTTGACTATATTTTTTCATGTCTTTTAAATATTTTGAATTGTCAGTTATTGTGACTTATACTACTAATTTTTTCAGTAGTAAGAATATATAGAAGTCCATTAATTTTCTACTCCAATTCCCTAAACAGAAAAAACAAAATGTGGGACTTGATTCCCTATTTCCTCTTTGTAGTGGGGGTTCAAAAACAATTTTCGCATAGCTAAACTGCCTGCTTTGACCTAACGGCCGGAAACTCAAGTGTACGAGCTTAGTGCTTAAAAAGCAATGGGGAAAAAGGGAGAAGAAGAAGGCGGATCCAGGGGAAAAGAAGGTTTCAGGCTGTTGGGCAATCCGAGTTTCAAGAAATTGGAGAATGGGCGCTACAAATGCGTTCAAACAGGGCATGAGTTGCCGGAACATGCTAGGGAATCTTATGCTCAAAGCAAACACTGCAGATTAGGTTTAATTGATGCTGCTCTTTCTAAGAATAAACCTCCTCTCAATATGTTCAACCAAGACCCTCTCAATCGGTAGCATTTCCTCTTTCCTTTTATTCTTCTACTAGGGTTTATTGGAAGAATCAGTGTATTCTTTTGTTTGAATGCTATTTGTTTCATAAGAATTGAACCAACTTATAGAACGAGATACTCCCTCCGTCCCAAATTTAAGTGTCTTACTTTCCTTTTTGGTCATTCTTTCTATATTTAGTAACTTGATCCTTCGCAACAAGTTTAAAATAGCAAGACTGAAAGGACATTTTAGCACATTATACACGCTGTCTTTAAATTAGGATCACAAGATTCGAAAGTTTTTTTTTTATTCCTTAAACTTGGTGTCTGATCAAACGAAAGACACCTAAATTGGGACAGAGGGAGTACTTAGTTAATTTGGAAGAGGAGAAATTGGAACTGTTGAATAAGATTGCATTAGAAGCAGCTAACATTTGTTGTTCGCTGCTTCTTTCAAGCTTTGTCATTGTAATACTGGTGTATTGCACTCTCAAGCGAGTGAGAAGAGTTTATAAATATAGGTTGTGTTCTGTACGAAGGACAGTGTTTGCTGGGAAGATATTTTCCCGGAAAATATGTGGGTTTCTTACTTATTTTCTTGTGTGCTGTACGTAAGCAAAAAAGTATTATAAAAGTATTTGTGTATAATCTAGATAAATACTATAGGAGGTGGTGGGATGTGGGATGTGGGCTACGGCAGAGGCGGATCCAGAATTTAAACTCTATGGGTTCAGCCTTAAGATTCTTACTAAACCCGTCGTATTTTAAAGTTATGGGTTCATGTCTACTATTTGTTGCAGTTTTAATAAATTTTTACACATAAATTTATTCTCCGCGTCGAAAGTTGGGGTTCAATGGAACCCCCACCTAGCAAGCTAGATTCACCACTGGGCTACGGGGTTGGGGGTGAAGATGAGGTGTGTTGGAGGGTGGGAAAGACACAATCAATGTGAAATGCCACTTGTGGAACTTGTTTTCCCTGCCTCTACTAGGGAAGTCATTTTCCTCATTTTTAAGGAACTTGTTTTCCTAAAGAAAATGTTCTCCAAAAAATATTTGACCAACCGAACATGGGAAAATGTTTTCTTCCATACCGAACACACCCATAAAGTAAGTAACATTTCCGTTTGCCTGAAAAATCCACTGGTAATATCAGGGTGGTTCATTATTCCTATTAACATAATGGGATATACACCTGGAACACTGGAAATGGTATTTAAAGCATATAGTATGGTGTGTTCGCTTGATTTGTGAAAAGCTGTAGCAATCTGCTGGAATACTTTTGATATAAAACACAGAAATTGGTCATTTGTTGCATGCTAGGAGAAAACCTGTTGGAAATTATGGAGGTAACCGGATTCCTTTCGTGCTTCTGCTACTTTTAACCTGTTGTGTAATTTCGTGTGCAATTCTTGCAGGTCAAAATTGATATGTAAATTAACAGGAGATACAGTTAATAAGTCGGAGGAGCACATATGGAAGCATATGAGTGGAAAACGGTTTCTCAGAATGTTAGGTTTGTTATGAGCCCCCAGTTACTTGTTTATAGGAAGGTCCATGTATGTATATGATGTTCTTGTTCATTCTACCGAGTGCCACTAATGATACATGCACTAATTTGAACAGAGAAAAAGGAAACTGAAAATGAAATGGAAAATGGTGGGCTAGAAAAGCAAGGAGAAAATGAAGCGGCTGAGAGGACAGACAGCAAAGCTAGTCGTCGGGACAAAAAGAAAAACAAAAAGAAAGAAATAGAAGATGCCAGCAAGGTTATATCTGAAATAAGGGATTCTTCTGAAAAGAACAGTGACTCGGAAGAAGATGCTGAGTTTTGGATGCCTCCAGTTGGTGCTCGTTGGGACTATGATGATGGAGGTGATCGATGGGGATCTGGTTCAGAATCAGGAGAAGAAGACGATGATGCTAACGAGGAAGGTATGCATTATAGTTAAATTTTAAATCCCACATATATCTCTATATGTAAATTAGATCAATGGTAAGAAGCTTAACACAGTTCCTGCACAATCAACCTTTGAATTGAATGTGCTATCTGCCTCTTCTTTTTCTGTGCTAACTATATGCTATTCATACTGCCTGTCTAGTGGATTGCGACTCATGCTCTTTGAATATGATAGACTTAAATCTGATGGAGCTCAACATTAACTCTTTTACCGTCTTTCAGAGGTGTTCGCCAAATATTTGCATTCCAATATGAGAATATAGCTATATGGTCGAAGTTGTTCTTTTTTCTTTTTATAAATTTGTGAAAAAAATATTCTTTGTTCTTTTCAAAAGCCAATTGTTATACAACAAAGTACATAAGACCGTACTGCATGTGGTATAGAGTTCTGTGAATCAATAAGCATGTATATGGTATTGAGGTTTCACTTTATAGCTAAAGGCGACTTGGGTGTTGTTAGGTTTGTCAGCATTAGTGTCTATTGAATATATATTTGGTGAATGCATGAAAGATCTTACTACATTTTCTGTCACCAGATGAAGGAACTAAAGAGGATAACCATGACGCTGGAGAGCTTTCTAAGCGGTATGGTTACTTTATTGGACTTTTGATGCCTTCTGCTACACTTTTTATTTGACAACCATGCCTTTCCCCTCTATTTGTGCACCATTGCTGAAAATTATATGCAGAAACTTAGCCAAGTGTTGTAAGTGGCACAAGTGCATAAGCATTTAAATTGCACATGTGAACATCAACTCTGTGTTGTTTCATGGCAGGGCAAAACGCATGTCTCTTGAGATTGGACCCAGTAGCTTCGCCTCAAGGAAGAAGAAGAAGAAGACCAGTGCTACCTGATATTTGTCCTCCGAAAAAGCAATACAAATTTTGTTATCTTCTTAGTTGTATACTGCTTGCTTGCTTCATTTTAGCGTCTTTATTTTGCTTATTACATGTTACTGAAGAAAACATTTCTGTAATTGCATCAAATAGAGCGTCTGTTTTATATTTAAAGCTTGTTTTCCATTGAATTAGGGTCAGAGGACTGGCTGAATAATTTTAAATTTTGTTGCATCTTCTAACTGAGTAAGTGAAATGAGAACAGAAAAAAGAAGAAGAAAGAAAATCAAACATGGAAGCTCACAATACACAACAATCTATTGTCCCGTGGGTATTGTTTTTATTTTTTCTTTTTTAAGAAAACAATTTTTTTTAAAAAACATTATACATATCTGGTATATGTTCAGGTTTTCGACTTATGCTGTCTCATAATTAGATCACAGCAAACTTTTTATAATGTGTATGCATGTTTTCAATTTTGTAGGTTAATTTCCAGACCAATATTTTCAGACATCAAAACAACCAAGAGATGGAGAAAGTAGTAAATTAGTTAAAAAGTAGCAATATGGTAGAATGCTTTATTCACAAGTACGATTTTGGACAGGGTCATGCTAAAACCGTGATATTGTACCCAAAAGAAGAATTTTTTATACGAACAGGACAGAAAGACAATTCACATGACATTAGCAATGGTTCTTTATCACATGCCTTCTCTTATTCATTGGACCAAGACGGTTTTTTACGAGACACGAGAATCATATTCAAATGTATTTAGTCTCCTCGTATAGATTTGAACTTATTCCAGTAAGTTTTGTCATGCTATTCGAAGAAACAAATAAACAATGCAGCCTTTGTCTAATTAACATGAAAAATAACAAAGTATACGCAATTCCCCCATCCCACCCCCACCCAGAAGTTTCAACAACATTACTTCAACAAGAATAGTAATGACTGCATCTCTTTCCACATTTCTCGGTGGAGTGAATGAATTCATGAATTTGCATTTCAGTTGATCAAATAACCAAAAACGTAAAAATAAAAAACTGAAAATAAAGTATATGTCAGTTCGATTTAATATTATGTATTTAACAAATTGACATAGTCGATCTGACTGATTCAAACCAAACCATAAATCCCTACATCCGCTTTTTAAAATGCTTAGCACCTTCTCTGAAAGATCACATATTATTAGTATCATGTGCACGCAAAAGATAATATACTTTTTATTTTTTGACTTTGGGTTGTATCCTATTGGCTTAACAAATCAACAAAGAAACTTGAAAACATATTTTTCTTCATCCCATAATTTCTTATTGTTCTTACTGATACTGTAACGCCATTTTATAAGAGCTATCGGCGATCTTACACTTGTGTGTATGAATGTTCAAGATCAATTAGAAGATCAGAACGTTGTTTTTGTTTGTGATTTTTCATCCGGTGTCTGGTATCTGAATTGGAGTTCCGACTAATCCGGATTTGCTGCACAAGGCCCATTTAAGGGGAAAGCGCTCCCTAATAGGATTTTTTCCATACACAAGGTTAGACATCTGATTAAAAGGACAGGGATCCTATATGTACATCCCACCACAACCCTTGTTGGTAAGATTAGGACGTTGTTATAAGCTCATTTTTGGGACAATATCTTGAGACATCTAAAAAGATAAGGAGACTTAAGAAGTAGCTAGTAAGTTAAGGGTAAAAAGGAAATATAACTTGTAAAACTTTGAATTTATTATTAATAATAATAGTATTTGTCACTGAAGTCGTGCTAAAACCATGATATGTCCGGGAAAGGAGGAAAAGGTGGCACCACAGAAATTAATAGGCAGAAAACAAATTCTTGTCTATTCATAAAAATATTAGGAGGAGAGGGATTCATAATTTGAATTAATGGTTCGATCTTTAAAGTCCTTATAACTAAATTTATTATACTTTGAAAATTATGAGCTTAAATTTTATATATATTAAATATTTTATATGCTGTCACACACACACATATATATATCTGTGTTTCATATAGAAATTACTGGATTAAGGAACAACGTGTGCGCTTTGATTCCTTGGATGATACATGGCAGGTTTTAAGCCTATGAAAAAAAGGAATGATTGGGGAGAATCATAAACAACTGTTTTATTTGTCTGCTCTTTCACACAACTTTGAGATGGAAAGTCGTATACAACATTAATACAATCAAGCATCTTTTTTTTTTTTATAACTTGACTTGCAAGGAGAAAAATATAGAAAGACAATGAAAAGAATATGGGTAGGAAGAAGACAAACAAATTGTCCTGCTATTACCATGAAAAATAAACAAGTGTTAATGATACTCCTGAAATTTATATAATGACAATACAAAAAAAAATTATGTTATTTTTAAACCTGTCACAGCAGGACAATTAATTAGGGTTATTTTTAGGTGACATAATTGTATAAAAATTCTTTTAGCCCTATAGATAACTCTAACCAAAAAAAAAAAAAGACCTCATCAATGAGCCAAAACAGAGTTACAAAAGAGAGGACCATTAATATTATTTATGGATAAGGCGCAATGACTTGTTAGACATCACGTCACATATGTATGACGCACACTTCAATTACTATCACACTAGAGAGCGATACGATTTAACCATTAACTTCAATTTTTTTTGCATTTAAATCTTTTTTGACCAATTATATTATTCAGATTTGCTTAAATCATACTGTAACGCCATTTTATAAGAGCCTACGGCGATCTTACACTTGTGTGTATGAATGTTCAGGATCAATTAGAAGATTGGAACGTTGTTTTTGTTTTTGGTTTCCCATCCGATATCCCTGTACTTTCATTGCAGCCCCGATTAATTCGGATTCGCGCCGTGTAAGGCTCATTTAAGGGGAAGCGCTCCCTAAGATTTTCTCCATACCTAAGACTCGAACTCAAGACCTCTAATCAAGAATATAAGGATCCTATCCATCCAACCACAATCAGGTAAGATTAGAACGTTGTCATAGGCTCTTTTTTTTTTTTTTTTTTCGACAATCTTGAGACATCTAAAAAGATTACGAGACTTAAGACGTAGCTAGAAATTTACTAGTAAAAAGGAAATATTTTGTTACACTTTGAATTTATTACTAATAATGATATGAGTACAATCATTTTCTGAAAAAGTCGAGCTAAAACCATGATATTTCATATTGTCCCGAAGGAGGAAACGGTTATATATAGAAATTAATATGAATAGGCACAAAGACAAATTCTTGCCTATTCATAAACATAATTTAGGAGGAGAGGGATTCAAAATTCAGAGTTAATGGTTCGATCATTAAAATTCTTATTCCTAAATTTGAAAATTATGGGTTTAAATTTTTAATACGCTTTCACATGTATATTTGTGTTTCATATGGAAATCACTGGATTAAGCAACAACGACGTGTGTGCTTTTATTCCTTGGAGGATTGCGGGTTTTAAGCCTATGAAACAGAGGAATGATTGGGAAGAATCATAAACAACTGTTTAATGATTGGGAAGAATCGTAAACAACTGTTTTACTTGTCGCTCTTTCACTCAACTTTGAGATGGAAAGTCATATACAATAATACAATCAAGCATCTTTCTTTTTTTGATTTGACTTGCAAGGAGAAAAATATGGAAAGACAATGAAAAGAGAAAGGGTAGGAAAAGATAATCAATTTTCCTGTTATTACCATGAAAATAAACAAGTGTGAATGATTTACTCCTAAAAATTATATACTGACAACAGAAAAAATTATGTTATTTTTAAATCTGTCATAGCAGGACAATTAGTTATAGTTAATTTTTAGGTGACATAATTGTATAAAAATGCTTTTACCCCTATATATAAAAACAAAAAAAGACCTCATCCATGAGCCAAAACAGAATTACAGAAGAGAGGACCATTTATATTATTTATGGATAAGGTGCAATGACATGTTAGACATCACGTCAGATATGTATGATGACATACTTCAATTGCTATCACACTTAAGATCAGTTGACGATTTAACCATTTACTTCAAATATTTTTGCATTTAAATCAGTTTTGACCAATTATTTTCTGCAAATGTTTTTGTTCTCAAATTCTTGCTCTTTCACATATGTTTGAGATCGAAAAGACGTTACAATCAAGCATCCTTCTTTGATTTGACTTGCAAAGGAAACAGCATATATGCATGGAACGACAATGAAAGGTAAAAGAAGTACAAGGGTACTCGGAAAATTAAGCATATAGTTGACCATTTCCAACGGATTTAAGTTATGTACACAATTAATGAAAGATTTTTTTTACTTGAACATCATGAAAATATGCCAGTACAAATGATTCGCTAAAAAGCAATAACATTTTTTTAGTAGGCGTTTGGCCATAAGAATTATTCACTTTATTCCGGATTTTTTTTTTCACTTTTCAGCGTTTGGCTATAAGAATTCCGAATACAACTTGAAGTTGTATTCCGGAATTTCAAAAACTCTAAAAACTTGTATTTAAAAAAAAATCACTTTTTTCACTTTTTTACAACTACATTTCACCAAAAACTACAATTTTAAAAACTATGGCCAAACATAACTCCAACTCCAAAATTCCAAAAAAAAGTGATTTTTTTTTTATTTCTATGGACAAACGGGGTTAGTCTTTTTAAGTTACATACTACACAGTACTAGTATTTAAATATTATAATAATAATTATAACCGCAGGAAAAAGAACAAGAATTGCATGTTTTAATCTTAAACTTCATGAATATAGTTGGAGCATTGCTTATATATTCGGGAAAAAAAGGCAGAGGAGGATGAGCAACTTTTGTGGTTGCAACGATATCATGTACTTAAGGTGCATAATTCAATCTGCTTTTTCATTTTTTATATAGTTAAATCTCTCTATAATTGTCATTAGTTATAACGGCAGTTTACTATAACGGTCTGATTTTCTTAAGAACCGATTTTTCATGTTATATTTTACTTCTCTATAACAACATTCTACCTATAACAGCAGTGGCGTTCATTATAGCGGTACACTCTTTGTAAAATTACCTCTCTATAATAGCCATACTCAAAAATATTGTGTAACACTCCCTCCGATTCAAAAAGAGTGTCCACTTACCTAATCATGAAAGAATTAACATTATTTTTTCAGATTTTATCTTATTAGGTATTAAGTGACCAAATCTCAATACTTATTTAATTTGGGATAGTTTAGTCAAATTACTTATTTTTGCCTGATTAAGTGGACAATTTTTTTGAACTAGGGGAAGTAATCTTTTGTAAGAAATATATTATGTATAAAAATAAAATATTAAAATATTTATGATAATCATCAAGAGAAAGCTATTGAATTCCATTTTCCTGAAAGTTTAGACAAAAATCTTCGTTAATTCAATAGTTATATTATCACTAAGAAACTGAAATTTACGAAACAGCCTACAATTGTAGAATTCTTACGAACTTGAAATATTTAAATTTTCAATTAATTTAAAATGGATATGCTCTTTAGTATGGTACAATTAGTTATGAATTTATTAGTCACTTCAATTTTTATTAATGAAACAGAAAAATCAATCGAGATTTTAAAATTAACAAGCATTTTGTTTTCGTTTATAACATATATAAAAAAAAAAGTATAGAAAATAAATTTATGCATACTTTTGTTTATAACAGCTAAATGAGATCCAAACATCAAATGTCAGCATACATACATAACAACACCTCACTATAGCAGCTATGAATTTTTTGGACAAATGTTGCCACTACAGAGAGGTTTGACTGTACTTCATTTTCCCAGGCAATTTGCACGATTGCCCTTCAGACGGGCTGGTCTTTAATTTTTGTCCTTCACTTAAAAAGGTGACTGAAAATACCCCGAGATACCTATGCCTACTCAGGGCGAAGTTACATAGAACTTATATCGGAGACAACAGATTTTACCTTGTAAGACAAACTTTTAGTTATGCCTTCTGCCGAAGATGGGCAGAAGATGGCAGACTTTTGGCAACAGCCTTGCCTTGCGATTTTTCTTTTTTTTATTGAGCGGGGGTTCAAACCCAGAACCTCAGGATATTTTTAGCCATCTTTTTAAGCGAAGGACAAATTAAAGACCAGCAATTTGAGGGACAAAAATTAAAGACCACCCCAAAAGAAGGACAATTCATGCAAAAAAATGTTTACAAAGTCCATGCAGCTTCAAAATTAAAGAGGAAGAAAAAACAATTTAATTGGAACTCATCCAAGAGCTGAAAAGAAAGAGTCCACGCACCACATTCAAGAGCGTGGCCTATGTGCCTAGTGATCAGCGAAATAGGTGATAGTTTTGAAAATTAGGATTCAAATTTCAACAATTATGTACTTATTGACATCCAATTTTATCCCACCTTTCCTCCAAAATATCTATTTTTCGCTTCTAATATTTTGGCAACTTTAAAAAATAATTATTTACATTTTTACTATAATTAGCTTTTATTAATACCGGCATTTCATTATCCTGTCATTATCTTTTACTACCGTCATTACTACCATTATTATTATTACTATTATTATTATTATTATTATTATTATTATTATAATTATTTTGTTACTATTATTATTATTGCTAGTATTATCACAATTATCATTTCAGCATTTTTTACCGTCTTACGCACACGCATCGCATTCATCTTCGCATAATTAAATAACAACATTTACTTAATGTTGAATTTCAAATATTATTGCACTGCTATTATGACGGCACATAATTTATTATCCGAGTATTAATAATTTCACATTTTATATTAAGTAATTTAAATTGGTCTTTTATTTAAATGTAGTAGCCCAATCAACTCATAAATATTTTTGACCAGCCCATGTTTTGATCCAAATTTTCAGATCAGTCCAAAATTTAATACCCAGCCCAAAAGAAGTTGATCCAGTCCATTAACCCACAACCCGGCCCACTACTCTTACCCGACCCATTTTTGTTCAAAACAAGGGAACCCCTATGGTTCCCTTCCCATTCTCAGCCGCCCCTGTTCTCTCTCTCCCCTTCTCCCCTTCGTTTCTCTCTTCTCCTCTCATCCCCACCACCGCCGTTCTCTCCCTGTTCCCCGCTGTCCCCCACTTCCTTTTGTCCCCCGCTCTTCTCTCTCTCCCGCTCCTCCTTCGCTCTTTCTTCAACACAAAAGAAAAAACCCTATAAATAGGGGCGGGTTGAATCGTTTGAGGATAGATCGAAATCCCCTGGACAGAGCTTGAATCCCAGAAATTCCCTAAAAACGAGTTTGCAGTCGCCATTTTCTAAAAAATATTAAGTTTCTTCAACAACCTAAATCCCCGAGAGACTTTTGTGGAATCACAGAAACCCCCCTGAAAAATCAAAGTTTCCCAGTGGCCAAAATCCCCTAAGCAATATTAATTTCATCAGTCTTAATATGGAGTGAAAGTATTGAATCATTTTTTTTGGTTTTTCGTTTATTTTGGGCTTTGAATCCGAGCATCGCAAGTTCGGATTTGATAGTGTTCGAGCGTGAATCGAAGGCCCCCGTACCCACTTCGCTGCACCCGAAGCAGGTAATTCCCCTTTTCCATTTATTTCTGCATTTTTTCATTTTTTTTTAGTTGCTATGTGTTAGCTTAAATTTGTCATTTTTTTGTGATTAAGAATGTTCATGTGATGAGTTAATTAGCTAAATAATGTTTTTTCTGTGTTAGTTCATTTTACTGTTTCTGTGTGATTTGTGTACGTAGTCTAAACATATGTATATGTGTTAGAATAGTTGGTCCGTGTTGAGTCGTATTCGTGTTCAATCTAAATTTTAGATTGACAAGGAATAAAGATTATATGAATCAATTTAACTAGTAATTTAATTAATGATTATGTGAACTAATTTAATAGTGGTGATTAGTTTGCTGTTGCATTCATTAGAAAGTATACTATGTTTAGTCTGCTCATATAAACATGCTTTAGAAGCCATTTGGTCTAGGCTGTTTATGCTAAGTATGCATTATATATTGGTTGTGTTCTAGTTAATCATGATTTACAGGTTGTTTTGTTAGAATTGATTAAGTAGGCAGATTTAGATGTTGTTTGATCAAGCGAGCTAGTAAGGATTTCAATATGTTGTATTAAATGTTCAGGATGTCTAGCATAATACCATGACTTCTTAAAGTTGATTATGTCATAGTTGCTGTGCTGCTTGCTATTTCCCTTTAGATAGGAGTTGATGGTATATTGTGTACCAAAGAGTGTTCATTTGTATCTAATTAATCTGTTACTTTTTTTCTTAGAACAATAATAGCTTTTGTCACAATTGGATGCTAATCTTTATCTCTTTTCCCCTTTCTTTTACATGTACACATCGGAGTAAACGGAGTCTTAATTCGGGACTTTATCAAAACAAAGTCTCAAGATGAGACTCGGCACACCCATCCATGGAGTCATCTCGTTCCGCAATTCTTAGATCACATCGGGCAGGCGAAACTCGTTAGAGATCGCCTATAACATTTTATTTGTTTTTTCCTTATCATTCATTTCCTCTCATCCATCTTTTATGATTGCTAATTTGTCTGTGTTTTGGATTGTGTGTGGTTTAAAATTAGGTGCAGAACCTATGATCCATGTGGGATTAGAAAGGGGTAGATTTTATCATTTGGGATTACCGCTCTGAACATTAAGTACTTATTTTCACCATATAGAGTGCATCATTCATATAATAACATTTTAAACTTTGTTAGTTATAAGTTATCTTTTTTTTTCTTCAAAGCTATTTTCTTAAATTTTAAACCTTAATTAATTAACCTAAGCTTGGCCGGATAACCGTAGTTAACGGATTCTAAAGGATGCCTAATTCCTTCCCTTTAGGATAATATAGAACCCTTACCTAGAATCACACTGATTAAGCAGACTATTAACGGAGGTTTAGTTAGCTTTACCTTAGTTAATAATTAGGTGCCCTAATTCACCTTAAAATCAATTAGGTGGCGACTCCTTAAAACAAAGCAATATAGGAATCTCCAATACGTTGTACTCTACTTCAACCCGGTTAAAATGGGGTATAACAGTACTCAACGAAATAGTTGAGTGTGCGGGTGAAACTAGCTAGTAGTAAATTATAAGACAATTGAGGTCAGAGGCGGATCCAAGATTTAGAGGTTCTGGATGTCACTCTACTGTAAAGTAGACGTATTGCAATTTACATGGTCCAAATAAAGTAAACATTTGATCAGTTGGATCAAATGTGAGTTGCGGTTCGAGTTATTTATCTTTTCGATTTGCATAGCCAACTATTATTCCAAGTATTATATAGAACAACTCAAGTTTATGAGCATAATTATTACTCCTATAACATAAGAAGATTTCTTTTCTAAATTAGTGTGAACCAAAACTAAACATACCCTTTTCTCTTGTATTTATTAAATCATTTAAATAAAAATAAAATAACATGTAAAATTAAATATAAGAAACAACAACGGAAGAGAAGCCGGGGCAACAGGGAAAGATTATTAAAATTTTGAAGAAGAGAGAGAGAATTTGGGAGAAGAGAAAGGGTTTGTTGCACCATACAGACAGTAACAATATTGTTTACCTAAAAATGTTCTAAAAATTGTGGTAGCAGGGAATCAATCCTGCGTACTTGGAGAGGAAAATATGGCTTTTAACCACTGGCATCACAAACTCAATTTGTCCTCCGAGTGACACGGGTTATATTTATAAAAATTCTGATATATATATATATATATATCTATATCTATATCTATATATATTTCAATTGACGCGTGGGGGTGGCGTAGCGCCCCCACAGTCCTACATAGATCCGCCCCTATTGAGGTGCGCACAAACTTTTACAAATATTATCGTTATTAACTGAGGTGCCTGCAATTTGTAGCCCGTTTGGATTGGCTTATAAGTTGGCTTATAAGCTGTTTTCAGCTTTTTTGAGTGTTTGGCTGGCCAGCTTAAAGTCATTTTATGCTTAAAATAAGCTCAAAAAAATAATTGGACCCATTTGACTTAGTTTATCTAAAGCAGCTTATAAGCTGAAAACAGCTTATAAGCCAAAAAAAATAAGTTGGACTACCCCAACTTATTTTTTTCAGCTTATAAGCTGCAAACAGCTTTAAGCTGTAAGCCAATCCAAACGGGCTCTTGATATGAACACTGTAATATTAGAAAGCGACTAATTAACACATCATGTCAAAATTGGGTTTGAGATTTAAAGACATACACATACCATCGATATTTTCACATTTAAGATCACTTTGAGTCTTTGACCATCCAATTATTGATCACTTTGACCATCCAATTATTGACTTGAAATGTTTTCACATTTAATTATTTACCCCAAATATGTTCGTTTATTTACTATAGGGTCATTTGGACATTGCCATTCAAAAGCATTGGTCTTTAATTTTTGCCCCTCAAATTGGTGATCTTTAATTTTTATTCTTCGTTAAAAATTTCTTGATTTTAGGTTAGAATTTCTGCTTAGTCAAATTTTTTTTAAAAAATCACAAGACAGAGTTTAAATTCGCAAGACAGATTTTGCCTTCATATAATTTTTTTTTTTTTTTACTTAGTTGGAATTTTATAAATCGTTGCCTTAAGACCTAACTTTGCCCGAATAGGCCTAGGCAAACTTCTGCTTTGTAATTTGTTTTTTAATATTTGACAGAGCGGAGATTCGAATCTAGAACGAATGGGTTTAAAGCGAAGGATAAAACTTAAAAATTTCAAATTTGAGAGGCAAAAATCAAAGACCAATGCCTTTGAAGGGCATTCCGCACGATAAAAATGTTTCCTATACTCCATAATATTCCAACTACTACCATTTTCTTTTTCCACAAGTAGTTTGGGATTAACAATGAGATGGCACTATAGAAGACAAAAAGAGAAAGCATGGCCAGTAAAATAAGAGGTCTACGACCTTGGGAGCCTATCTTTCTATCTAATTGATAATGATGGTATCTAAAGAAAATGAATTCACCAAACTTTTTAATCATTTTCCACTTTAATAAAAGATAACCCCAACTTTTCACCCGTGACCTAACGACGAAACTTCCATGTGGCTACCAAAAAGTGCAAATAAACTTCAAAAAGTTACTCACATCACATAGTAACAGTATAATATTTTAATTGTTGAAAGAAAGTGTATTTCCTTTTTGGACAAAAGAAAGTGTATTCCTTTGTGGCATTTTTTCAAACAGATTCGATTCAATCCAGCATTAGAATCCAATGATCACAAGTTTATAACCCCACGACTCCAAATTGCTGCACACACACACTCTCTGTTTTCCTATGCTTTTCTGGTAATTAGGTAGTGCCTCTCAAACTCTCTTTATCTGTGCAGTCTAATCCATATTTACCCTCTTTGACTCTTTCAATTTTTTGCTTGGACAGATACATTAGGTATTTGACTTAGAATTCTCTGTGTTCTATTACTTTCCATGGAAGTTATTGGTCAATATTACGTATTGGGTTTGTATTATTTTAGTGTTACGTGTTTTCTCTCTTGTTTCCTACTGTCATTTGCTGTCGTAATTGCATAGATATTTTTGCCGGTTAAAGGATGATGTACAAACCAAATTTAGTCGGCTTTGTATATGATAACAAGTCTCATTTTGATACCCATCTCTAGCCGCCTTATTTTCCGTTCTTCTTTCTATTCTTACACGCGTGAAAGTTAAATTCAAGAATCAAGATTCAAGATCCATCTAGAAACTTCAGTTTTTTTATCCATAAAAGCCCCTTATTTTCCCCTTTCTGTAATTTTTGGATTTAAAAGATCAGATCTTTAGTACCAACTGGATTTTCTTTGATTGAATTTGACAGGCCTTTTTGATTGTTGTGCTGCAAAAGAAAAGTTGTGTTTTTTGGTTAAGGGATTTTGAGATTATTGTAGATAGTTGACTTTTGATTGATGGGTGGAAAGAGTTCAAGAGAGGATAGTTGGAGGCAAACATCATCAACTAGATCTTCTTGGAGTCAATACGATTATCCTCCTCAAACATCATCTTATCCTCCTCAAGATAGTCATAGCTATTCACCCCATCAGCAAGCTGTTCCTTCCTATGCACCTCCACCACCTCAGCAGAGTTATCCTCCACCAACCCCACAGAATTATGCTCCACATGATCATGTAGCTCGGCCTCATGCTCCACGACCGAGGCTTGATCGTAGATACTCAAGGATTGCTGACAATTATAATTCCCTGGATGAGGTATGAATTTGATTTGTGTAAAGATAAGTTACTTAGAATAAGCAATTTGAATGTTTCTGCCTATACTTTTAGACTGTACTATTAAACCATGTGTTGCACACCATCATAATTCAGAAGTTGGTATTTCTGGTACCTGTATATTATGCTGAAAGCCTATATTTTGATTTGCATTCACCCAATAAGTTAATTAGGTGTGTCTGATAAATGAATCAAGAAAAAACTATTTAGGAGTAGGTTAACATATATGGGATGCATGGAGCTTTTTTATCCTGAGGACCTATCTCTAAATGCCTAACTTCCAAGGGGATGCTGGAAATAAGACTACAACAACAACAACGTACCCAGTGTGGTCCCACAAGTGGGGTCTGGGGAAGGTGCGGTGTACGCAGACCTTACCCCTACCTTTGTGGGGTAGGGAGGCTGTCTCCGATAGACCCTCGGCTCAAGAAAATCGTTTTTCATGCTGGAAATGAGACTGCATATGGAAATAGAGTTTGAAAGGGAGTGAATGATGGACCAGATAACTGCAGGAAGATGCTTCCTCTGAAATTTTTTCCTTTCATGTTTCTAAAAGAAATATGAACCTGTTGTGCGGGAAGTTACATCAAATAGGAGTAGGCCTCTGAGCTTTTAAAGATTTCTTGTATCATGTAAAATCTATTTTCACAGAGGGTTATAGATTTGGACGGTGACCTGAGGTATTACACAAGCTTTAGGGGGCAAGGATTTGGGACCCAAATGAAGAGGAGACATCACCGTATTGGATTTCAAAAATCATTGGGTAGCAAGAGAGAGTAACAATATAATAAGTTAATAACTGGCTTGAATTTGTTATTGGTAACTTCATTGTGCGGCCTACTGCAGCTTTCTTGCCTTATTCTCTTATATCTTGCAAGCGTTCTAGCACCATGCTTGTTGATTCTTATTTTACCTTTTTGGAGATTGGCCTAGATAAGAATTGAAAATACTGTACGGGCATATAGAGGGAAGTTGCTTTTTGGGGGCATTTTCCCATATCTAGTGTGGAGGTTCTATTCTTTAGTACTACCCCATTTCTAAGTCAACTTGAAGGATACCTATGTCTGTGGATGTTCCCGGAGGAGGGCCCTCTGGCTTGCCCAAGTCTAGAAAAAGTGGTGCTACTTTGTAAGTGTCTCAGTCTTACAATTGACATGTCTGAAATGTTGTAGGAAAATGGGAATGATTAACGAATTAGAATGTTTTAAATTTAGTGGATAGTCCCTTTTTTGGGTAGTGACAAATTAATCCGAAGGAGATACTATTGAGCTGGTATAATAGGGTGAAAAGAGATATGAGTACATGGTAAAGTGAGAAAATACAACCTGAGAGAGATGTGCCAGAAATGTTCTTACATGCTGCTGAATATTTTTTTTTGATGAAGACATGCTGCTGAATATTAATATTGGATTGATTAACTTTAGAGATTTCTGTCAGTGCACTCGCACCCTTTGAGTTTCATGCTATACCGTTCTCTCCCTCTCTCGCTCTCTCCCTAGATAAAAATTGTGCGCAACTTCCGGTAAATATTGGCGCAGAGGTCCATTTTGTTGTTTCATACATGGATAACATTGAGTTACTTTATTAGCTGAAAAGTTTATGTTACCTTGTTTATGGTGTAGTAGAAAGAGATAGAACAAGTTTATGCTTCTTACAGTGAGATACATTTGAGGAACCTTTTTTCAACTATCTATATTTCCTTATATAACACAGTAAGATAATTTTGAGTAACTTTTTTAGCTGAAAGGTTTAAGTGTCACAAGCTCATAGATGAGTGATAGTTGGACTTGTGAATATTTACCAAGTGGGAGAGAATTATGTATTGATTGCTCCTTTAACGGCACTCTGCCACGGGCCACCAGTTGGTTAGATATGTTGAATAGTGAGATAAGGCATCAATATCTCTCCTATATGCACTGTCTTTCGGTGTAACATAAGGTTATGATTGGGTCTGTCCTTCTTCCCCATGAGGTGTAATTTTTATATTGCAGATCTTAATATCAGAAGATTATTTAACAAATCACGAAAAGTGAATGCTATAAGAACCATAGAATTTCTTAATTTTAGTGACCCCCTTTTAAGAACATTGGCTCATGCTTTTTCACCTTTTTTGTATGATAATTTTTTCTTATGAAAACGATGTATGATAAAAGTACGATTTATCTTTAATCAGGTGACTGAAGCCCTTTCACGAGCTGGCTTGGAGTCTTCGAATCTAATTGTTGGTATCGATTTCACCAAGAGCAACGAATGGACAGGTTAAGCTTTATTTCTTCCCTTCCTTGCCTCTCTCTGGTTAATTGCATGCTATATTTTTCAATTGAATATTCTAAAGTGTGCATATACTCTTTAGGTAAGAGGTCTTTTGGTGGTCGGAGCCTACATCACGTTGGGCAGAATTTGAACCCATATGAGCAAGCAATTTCTATAATTGGAAAAACCTTGGCGGTATTTGATGAGGATAACTTGATTCCATGTTATGGATTCGGAGATGGTAACTCTATGAGCCTTCTCTTTTTGATCCATAAACCTTTTCTTTCGGATTTCCTCAGTCAGAGATTAATATTCTGTTCCATATGGATAAATTTCCGACAGCATCAACTCATGATCAAGATGTATTCAGTTTCTTTCCCGATGAAAGATTTTGTAATGGTTTTGAGGAAGTTCTGTCTCGTTACAGAGAAATTGCCCCCCAGCTGAAGCTTGCAGGTTTAAATTCTACTACAGATAGTTCTCCTGCTCTAGACTCAGTAATTGATTTTGTTTACTTAAATACCTTCTCATTTCGTTGCAGGACCAACATCATTTGCGCCGGTCATTGAAATGGCCATGACAATAGTTGAGCAGAGTGGAGGCCAGTACCATGTTCTATTAATCATTGCGGATGGACAGGTAAAAACAAGACAATAACAATAAAAAGTAGCACATTGACTGATTAACTTAGTTTTAGTTGCATAGTGCATGATTTAGTTGGATTTCCTTGTTGGTTGTCATGTTTTAGTGCATTAGAACTGTACATTACATCTTGCAGTATGTTCTGTGTCTGCTCAGGTAACTAGAAGTGTTGATACTGGACGTGGACAATTAAGTCCGCAGGAGCAAAAAACAGTTGATGCAATCGTACAAGCAAGGTGCTCGTCTCTAGTTTCCTTGTGCTGACTGCCGCTGTTCTAGTAAAATCTTTTGGTTCCGTTACATGTTGCCTTTTCATTCTCATGCTCAATTTCCTGAGTGCATTGTCTTATTTCGTGCAGCAAGTTTCCCTTGTCAATTATACTGGTTGGGGTTGGCGATGGACCCTGGGATATGATGAGGGAATTCGATGATAATATTCCTGCTCGGGACTTTGATAATTTCCAGGTTGGTGGTGGTGTTCTACATTGTGGTATCTCTTATAGCTTACCTAGAACATTTTTCTTTTATGTGGTTTAGTAAATTGCCAATTTCTTTTACTAGTTTGTCAACTTCACGGATATCATGGCCAAAAATGTGCCTCAAGCTCGAAAGGAGACGGAGTTTGCTCTTTCGGCGTTGATGGAAATCCCTTCACAATATAAAGCGACTATGGAACTTAACTTATTGGGGTCAGATATCTCACTGCCTATTTATTCATCTATTTGTTTGTTTTCAAGTTATAGGTGATGACGTGTTCTAATTTCTTAATTGCAGCGGACAAAGTGGAAAATCTCCAAGTAGGGTAGCTCTTCCCCCTCCCATGTATGGGGCAACTTCTGTTGGTTATTCAAAGCCCTCACGTGCAACGAGTTTTCAGCAGCCTCCAAGCTCTTATTACGGTTATGGAAGCCCTTCAGATGCAGCTCCACATTTTCAGCAGAGTTCAAGTTCTTATTATGATCCCGCTCGCCCAGTTGACCCTGTTCCATCTGCTCCTAGCTCTCCCTACAATGCTCCCAGCTCTACATTCGACAATCAGGTGAACCATAAAACTCAGCATTTGCTTTATACTGCTGTTTCATTTTTTTTTTTTTTTTAATCTTTTGTTGCTGGCTTTGCAAACGAACAGAGTTAGTTGTCTGATTTTTTTTAATTTTTTTTTTTTTTGGTGTCATTGTGCAGGTTTGCCCTGTTTGCCTTACTAATCCAAAAGACATGGCGTTTGGCTGTGGGCATCAGGTACCAGTTTTTCTTTTTGGCAGATGTTTTGAGGGAATTAAACTTTTGGTGTGACTTAACAATTTCATGTTCTTGATGCAGACATGTTGTGACTGCGGGAGAGCGCTTGAGAATTGCCCAATATGTCGAAGTGCAATTCAAACCCGAATAAAGCTTTATTGAGCGACTTGTTTTGCCCTGTGTATTCCTTTTGCTACTCAAACCTGCAATTCTTTTTGATCAGTTTGGATGTGAAACTTGGTGATGAAGCTGATTTTTTCATTTGTTGGATATAGCTTTGGCGTTGCGCCGACAGGATTTCCTTCCTTCTGTACATGATTTGGTTCTTGTTTGTCTATACTTTTGCCAATTACTACCAACAGGAGAAGCTTAAGATTCCTAATATCAGAATATTTGTAAATCAACTGTTTATTGTCACATGCAGTGTCCTATAAGAGTCTTGCCACTAGACTATTGCAGTTCCTTATTTTTTGTTTTCTTTTCCTATTCTGTTCGGTACCTGCATTGGGATCAAATGATGCAGTTTCAATATGTTGTACTGACATGCCACCCAGAGCATGTGCAAACAAACAAAAAAGAGCGATTCAGGAACAAGACTATAAGAAGAGCAAGGAAGTTGGCGGCAAGTCTAATAGATTAATATATAGACGTTGTCCAAGTAGAATGTCTTTTTGTTATATAGAATATGATTGGAGTTAGAACAGGGCAAATAAGGTCGAAATACAACACATGATAGCTTTTTCTTCTTTCTTTTTCATTTTTTCGGGTAATCCATATCTTTTGTTTATAAAATATGATTGGACTTAAAACAGAACAAACTAAATAATCTGTAAAGTCGACCCTTTGTTTTATTAGTAGGAAGATGGAATCATTTGCAAATAAAATAGGAGCGTGTGCGCACATTAAATATTTAATTAGCACTAAATGGTACTCCAGTTGGGTAACAAGAAAAATGGAGCATGGTCCATAGAACAAAAATACTTCTATCGACAAGTACAAACTACACTGCATGTCATGAGTTTTGTCTGGTTTAGATTTTAAGAATCAAAGTTGCCTTTCAACAATTGTACCGTTACTGAATGGCTTCCCCCAACTTCTACCTCTTCTTCTTTTTTTTTTTTTTGTTCTATTAGTTTCTACTTTTTGATAGCCATTTGTAAAAAAAAAAAAAAAAAAAAAAAAGGAAGAAGTTGAAAACTTACAGGTCTTTTATTTGCCTACCATATTTAACACTGATATTAAAA
Organism: Lycium barbarum; assembly: GCF_019175385.1. Taxonomy (NCBI): domain Eukaryota; kingdom Viridiplantae; phylum Streptophyta; class Magnoliopsida; order Solanales; family Solanaceae; genus Lycium; species Lycium barbarum. Next base: position 104,976,051 of record NC_083348.1, read on the forward strand.
AAGATAATAACTCGCCGTTCTTTTAAGGCTGATGCAATCTAGCCGGACCATAATGTGACTTTAAAGACGAATAATCATCGATTTATAGTAAAGGAATTTTAGCCCCATAAGTGCAAACCCAAAAAGTTAATGATACTTGTCATTAAAATGGCGAGAAATGGTGTTGTTAGCCAAAATGGGAATTAAGGCCATAAAAGGAGACACGCTTTTGCGGTGCACGGAAATGAAGTTTATACACGAGCATACGCACAGACACAGTATCGTGAAAAAAAGAAAGAAAAGTTAATGGCTTTGTGACACGTGGCAGGGCCGGAGCTAAAGTATAGCTTACCAGTGCGGTTAAATTTCGTAACTTTTATTCAAATCTTGTATTTGTTTTAGGAATTCCTCAAATAGACATAAATGATCACTTAAAATTCAATAACTGAAAAAAATAAAATCTCAAACTCATAAACTTTAAATTTTGATCTGTCATCTGTTTGGTGAGTGTGTCAGTCTGATAATGTTTCCATTGCATTCAATGCACTCAACTGCACACCTACAACCCCACAATGTAGTTGTGCGTTAATGACAAACACACAGCATGTATTGACTCAATCTGCAATGACAAAGACAACCTCACAAAGCTGTATCATCTATTTTGGTAATATATACACACAATGTAAAATAATCTATCGACTATAAATATATTTAGCTTTTTTCTGGATATAATCATTCCATACTGAATCACTCCCAATTAGGAGTTTCTCCATTTATTGGATTTCATCTCTGTTTTTTTCATTTCTCAGGCATGGCATCCACCACTGTCAAGCAAATTCCCTACAAAAAACTCAAACAGGAAAGCAACTATTTTGATGAAGAAGAAGATATCGATTTAATACACCTGAGAGAAAAAGTAATTGGTAATATCAGGAAAAAACACTCTGCTTTCTGGAACATCAGGTTCAGGAAAGTGCACTTAAGGAAGCGATTGAAGATTAGAGTACCAAGCTTGAAGAAATTCTTGAGGAGAAAAGCAAGATTCATTGTTGCCACATTAGCTAAAACTTTGAAGAGGTTGAAGGAAAGTCGGTCACATTTTGGAGATCTTTTTACTGGGAATTACATGTTTATGCAGGTTGCTCCAACTCCTTTGAAAATTTGTGGCCAAAATCCCAAATCTATGAATCTGAAAACTGGAGCTGGAGCTGATTACATACATAGTGGATTCTCATCATTAGGTTCTGCTAGGTATTGTAATTAGTTATTGACATCAATTAATTAGCTTGCATGCCTTGAAGTATCTTTAAATCGGCAGATTAAGTAAAAGCTTCGAATTCGCCTGATTTCTACTACACAAAAATATGGAGTACTATATTAATTTTACCCTTTGTTATACTTCGGAGTTATTTATATTCTTGTTGTTAGCTAATCGTCTAGTATTTGTTATTGATTTTAACCGATTTTTATCATAAACCGGGTAAATTCCTCGTGCCAAAATATTTCAGTAAAAAAAATGAAGTTAAAGGGTACAGATCATAGTTAATTCACTACTTAAAAACCGGAATTGCATAGAAAATTCCGTCTAAACAACGAAATCCGTCCGTAATTCTATTTGGCGATGGTGTTCATAGCTAATTTCAATTTTTGTAGTGATTTCTCATCGAACTAGACAAGATAATGATTGTTAATTATGATAAAAAGTTTTTGGATAAATTGGATAACTGATGCAAGCGACAGAACATAGGCAGTTGTTGGGAGTTGGCAAAAGTAATTACAATACTGTAAGTTTGACTGGTAGCTGCACTCTGCAGCCAATGATTAAAGATTTGTAAACTGTTGTGACATTAATGAAGCTCTGATGAGTTAAATACCGGACTAGCTAGCTACAAATCAGTGGTAATTGGCATATGATTACGAAAATCATTTGATAACTCTTCTCTAAGAGCCCGTTTGGATTGACTTATAAGTTGCTTATAAGCTGTTTTCAGCTTTTTTGAGTGTTTGGCTGGCCAGCTTAAAGTCATTTTGTGCTTAAAATAAGCTCAAAAAAATAATTGAACCCATTTGACTTAGCTTATCTAAAACAGCTTTTAAGCTGAAAACAGCTTATAAGCCAAAACAAATAAGTTAGACTACCCAACTTATTTTTTTTAGCTTATAAGCTGTTTGCAGCTTATAGACATAAGCCCATCCAAACAGGCTCTAAATATAAAAATGACAGACAACTATGTTTTGGATAAGAATTTCTTTATGCATCATCTTTGTTAGAAAAGGACACTAGCCTATCTTTGAGCGCTAGAGTAAGCCAGGATAGATCTAGCTCTTTGGCAACAGGTTTATCTGGACCAGTATTTTTTTACGCAAACCATAAAACCCATAATATTTTAAATAAATATTAGATCTGAACTCAAGATTTTAAAGACACAATGTATCGTCAAGTTCAAGTTTTAGATCCGTCTCAACAAGCAAGGGAGTAAAACCCTAACCCTAAGAATCAGGAAATGAAAAAAAAAACTGGAATTTTGACATAACCTTGTGCCGTTAGGATCTGGATTGTTTCTGTGATCGAACTCTGCTATTTGGCATATTGATCATCTTCAACATGAATCGATTTCCTGAATGCCAATATGCCATTCCCATGTAAACCGCAAAAATGAGTGGAAAACACAGTTCAGTTGCGTATAAGCAGCCAAGCCAGAATTATAATACTACTTGATAATAATAACATAAGTCATTGTCAACATGTAAAAAAAATTCGCAAAAAGGTCATTGATATTCCAACATAGTTTTATAATTCTTTTTTCTTTTCCAAATTGAAGTTAGCGAGCTTAACCCGATACGAATCAGAACTAACAGAGTCAATTAGCTCAAATGAAAATTATGATCAATGAAGATTTATAACTGACCCAACTCATCTGTGAAAGATAGTATTGCTGGCAAAGACTTTGCAGGACTATTATTACGATACAAAGCTGACCAAAGTATTAAGTAGCGACGTCAAAGCCTTCCTAATTCTACAGCAACATCAGCATTGTATAGTTATATTGTCATCTCTTTTCAACACTTCTCAACTGATGGTGTATCGGATACAACCTCTCTACCTCCCAAGTTAGGAGTAAGGTCTGTGTACACTCTATCCTCCCTGAACCCCACTTGTGAAATTTCATTGGGTATGTTGTTATTGGATCAACACTTGTCAAGTTAGCCAAGCTCTTTAACCGCCAGTGCAATTGACAAATAGAAAGATCATTAAATCCAGCATTTAAGCTCCTAGTGTTTGGTAATATTAATTAAAGCTCTACAAATAATAAATTTCTAAAGAAGACTTGACCATAAGTTAAAGTAATGTGAAAGGGAATTAGGATCCTGGTCGGAGGAGATGCTCTAGTCAAAACAAACGGAGCTCAACTCAATCCTTTTACTAGATTAACATTTCATATAACACAAATACCACATGTACTATGATTCAACACGCTCCTGAAGAACCTATTTACTCTTAAAATAATATGAGTAAACATAGTCAAACAGATGAAGAACTGAATTTGAGCTGTACAAATCTTGTCACTTAGTTGAGTGAGGACAAAAGCAAAGTTTATGAGCATCATACAACTTGGACCTATATACACTAGCCACAGCATCCACCTCTTTGAGCAACCGCTCCATCCCGTGGACCAGCTGGACCTTGAGTACGCCCATAACCAACCTTGATTCCAGATGACTGAAAGAGTATGAAATGAGATAGTTAGACAATGCACCAATGATAGAAAACAACGACCCAGGTTGGACACCTAGATTCAGAACCTTCCATTTATATAAAGTTATCAACCAACTAAACAAGGATTTCACCCATCTAAACTCATATCCAGAGCTTGCAAACACTATGAGATTATCCTAATTAAATACTCGCAAAAATTCGAAAAAGAGGGCCCATGAAAGCAGTACAATCAGAAATTATGAAAATACCTTGTCATGCATTTTATGGAAAATTGTTTACCTCGTTAGAGACATCAAAAACACCTTCTTGGATCTTCTGAAGTATCTTACCAGCAGTCTGTATAAAGGCCTGCCAACTCATTGCATTAGTTTAAGAAACAAGCCAATGGAATTTGATAGATGAGAAATGCCAAGGGCTTTGGCTAATGCGTCACCTCCTCAACATTTTGAGCAGTTCTGGCAGACGCCTCAAGAAACAAAAGCCCATTTTCTTTTGCAAATTGTTCTCCCTCCTCTTTACTGACAGCTCTTCGGTGTGACAGATCACTCTTATTTCCTACCAGCATTATGGTCATATTTGGATTTGCATGCTGCCTAGCATCTTCAAGCCAGCTGGCTAGATGATTAAATGTCTCTCTCCTAGATAACAGAACAATTACTAGCTTTAACAAAATGTTAACGAAAAATTATACTAGAAATGAGTATCAGAATGAAATACTAGAAAAACTGGAGACAATCATTTGGCAAGATAAATAAATCTGATCATAAAGGAACTGATATACTGAGTTAATGCTCTGTTAGAATCAACACACTGACTTAACCACATTATCCGTAAACCTCATTACTTGATTATAATACAATTTCTAATCGATGGAAACTCTTCCTGTCTAGTTATTATTTTCTAATTTATTTATTCTACTTGTTAGTCTATTTTTCTCCAACAATCCAACACTCAGCAAGCATACTTCTGTTATTACAATCTGCCAAAATGTGCACATAATATATCAATAATTAAGCAAATAATTATACTTTACTATCTGAATTTCCATGTCCAACTCAAAAACTAGAATAAACATATCATCTGATTTCTTCATATAAATGACTTGAAGGGAAATAGAATCTCTACAGGAATCCTCAATTAGTGTTTCATATGATCAGATCTGCTGGAAACCTCAGACTACTTTTGCCTCGATAACAAGCAAGGCTTCTGCGGAAGAAAAATTTCTAAAAGGGAAAAAGAAAAATCTTCTCCTACATCAAGTTTCTCCACTGATGAGGACTAAGATCGTTCAAGAATGCAAATGCAAGTATACATTTGAGCTATCATAGGCCATATGTGTACAAACGGAAACAGGGACCAGAATATACCTGGTGATGTCATAAACCAGAAGTGCACCAGCTGCTCCTCTGTAATATGACCTGGTGATGGATCTGAAAGATTCCTGCCCAGCCTAGAGAAAGAAAGGTGCATGGGGGGAAGGGGAGAGAGTTTGAGATCATTGTGATTGAAATATCAGATCAAAGTCCGAAATAAGTAGCTGTCTGATAAGGGAATGACTTTGAAATAAAAAAGATACACAGTGTTCCAGAGTTATCGATATACTAATATGTCAGATATAACCTGTTATATATCCCTTCTATGCATAACTTTTGTCCCTTTCTTCCACTACAAGAGTCATAAAAAGCAATATTTGACCAAGAGTTCCATGTAAGACGGCATTTTAAAGCAGGAACGCCTTAGTTTCTTAAAATCCAAATTTTATTTCAAAAAGTAGATTAGCTTATGTCCAATTTAAGTCCAAAAGTTGGTCAAGTTGACCATCAAAAAGTTAAAAAGGACAGAAGTTAAAAGTATCAAAGAGGTCGTCTCTTAACATAGACAGAACAAATTAATCTGACATCAGTATATATCTATTGTTTGAACAATGAACCACAAAGGTTAGACAGGAAAAAGTCAATTCTCAAAAAAGGTTAGACAGAAAGTGTAGCATCATACTCAAATTTGAGTGTCTCTGACACACACACACACACGCATACATATTTGACATGGTAAAACTCATACCGCCCCCAAAAAGAATTCCCAAGAGTAACAGTGGCAGCATTCCCACACTGTCCCCTTGGTGACTCCAACCCCAACCCTATATTCACAGATGGAGTTCCTCCTTGGTTTGATTGTGTAACACATTTAAAATCATGAATTAGTGTATGGCTTCTAAGTTGTTATCACCTATACAGAATATGTGGAACACTATGGACACGTCCTTGACAAAAAACTATGGACGTGAAACAAGAACTAGGTCACTAACAAATGACCATCTCAAAACATGTTGTCCTGCTCATAATGAAAAGGGAATAAACTACCTGAGAACTTTACCTAGCACTTCCTCCAAAACTATGCTGTACCAAGATTACATACTCAAGTCTAGACTAAATGAATGAAATGCAATTAACCCTAAATAGGATAATCTTTTCATTGATTAATATAAATAAAACTCAGGAAACTACAGACTCAACTCCAAATTAGCCATTTCACACTAAAATGTTTGGACGGATGGACCAGCATCATATCCAGGCAAAATGATGAAGAACACGTCACTAAACGTTGTGCGCTGAGATTGCCAGTTAGGCAGCTGGCAACACTTATTGGACGCAAATCGGGCACCATAACCTAGCACCTAGCATTCCATGTCTTTGGATATGCATGATAGTTCAAACTCTTGTCCTTAAAACTTTTGCATTAAAGTGTCGTGGATGGTGCACCAAGTTTGACTGGGGAGTCAAGACAGAGAGCTTCATGTCAAAGTTTTACTCTGAGTAGGGGCCAAGTGATGGGGTCAGCAAGTTTGTTGACCCTTCTTACTATTTAGTGGACTCAAAATGATTGTCACCTAGTCCAGTTTGCACAACTACATAATTTCCTAGAAAGATTGATGTTCAGTATCTCTCTTTGAGCCGGGGTCTATTGGAAACAACCTCTCTACCCGTCAAAAGGTTGAGGTAAGGTCTGCGTACACTCTACCCTCCCCAGACCCCACCTGGTGGGATTATACTGGACATGTCGTTGTTGTTGATTGATTGATGTTCAGTATACTAATAGTTTCTTATTTCATTACTACGGAGGCACTCAACTAAACACCAAGTAAACAATTGAGCTTAAATAATGTAAAAGGTATGGAAGGGGGTCTTTATCTAATTCCACAAGACTAGAATAATTAAAATCCTATATACATGCCCTGGAATTATAAGTTAGATAGAGGACAGGGACTCTTTTTTCTCTTTTTTTTTTTTTTTTTTAGAGATTTGACGTATGTATATAAGCAAGGAATCTTTACATACAATTTGTGAAGGATTTTTTTTTTTTTTTTTGGGATAGGTAAAATATATTACTAATCAAAGCAGCACTAAGTTAGATAGAGACTTTTGATCAGTGTAATTGCTATTTTGAGGCTACTAGCATTTAATGACGTATGATTGATAGAAATATGAACCCTAATTTTAAACATTTCCAGTGTGTAATACTCGAAACCGCTACCATACATATAGGTGTAGAGCGACAAAGCATTCAGAATAAAATCAGTAAAATTGAAGTGATGAAAACTGGAAACAGTAAAAATGAGTCAAAAGGGTAAAAGTAAATTACAGTGTCCCAAATTTGAAGTTTAATAGGCCTGCCATCAATATTAACCATACGAGCCCCAAACTCAACTCCAATAGTAAGATCATGCACCGGTTGAAACCTCTTATCCGTGAATTGCAACAACAAACACGATTTCCCCACACCTGTTCAAATAATACAGTCAATTAGGGTTTAAAAAATAAAAAGAAGAGATGAAAGAGAGAGTTTGAACCTGTATCACCGATGATTATGTACTTGAAGAGATAATCGTAAGACATTTTCGTTGGAATTGAGTCAAAGATGATTAGACGAAGAAACCAGAAATATAGAGAAAGGGGAAAGGGCCGACAAATAATGTAATGTTTGCGGGGTGACGTATAAATTTTGTTTAGAGATTTGACGTATGTATATAAGCAAGGAATCTTCTTTCACCCCTTTGCTCTATGCCCCTTGCCTGGTTTTGAACATTTCTTTAATTATTATTTTTAAGGTAAAACGTTTAAAACACCTCTTCATTACGAAATATTTTAATATTACTTTTTTTTTTTTTTTTAATCGAGGGTCTGTTGAAATAGCTTCTCTATTTTCCGAGATAGAAATGAGATTTGCGTACACACTACTCTTGGCAACTCCATTTGTGGATTACGATAGATGTGTTGTTGTTGTATTTTTTTTATCATTCATTCTTTTAACTAATCATCTTGTAGCATTTGTTTTATATGTAACACCTTTAATATTGAGTTATAGTAGATTTCATGCGCTAAATATTTTGCGAACTTTTTAAAATTTGTGCTCCTACTTTTGATTATAATTTATACCGCCGTTATGTTTTAGGTTGAAATTTCTTTAATATCTAGGATAAATATGAAATAATTTGTTAATTGAAAAGATGATTATGCAAAGTATAACATATGATAAAATTGAGATACCCCATACATAGAAAGTATATTTTTATGGGAAATCTACATGGTGTAGATAACATTAGGCCTTATTTATATCTAGTAGTTATACTTTAAATTAATTACATTCCATGACTAAAAGGTGTATATCAATTACTGTACATAACTAAAACATTTAAACACAGTTAAAATTAAAAACCAACCGCAACATAAGGCTTGTATTCATATTTTTCCCCTGATCAACTCATTTTCTCTCTCATTGTCTCTCAATCTCTTCCGATTTACTCTCTCCTCCTCTCTCTAACGTTTGGTTCTATTTTGTCTTTTTTCACTCTGATCCTTCTTGTTCATGCAAGACTCAACCTTTACTCACCTGAACACAATGCTCTTTTGCTTGTCCAAAAAGGCTTAAGCATACCTGCTCAACGCAATGCTCTTGAGAACCCATTAAGAGATTAATAAAAAACAAGAACAAAAGTGGTGGCTCAGATTTGCCCGACAAGATGGGTGGAAGTGGATGAAGGTTGTTGACGCGGTGGCTTTTGAGTTTTCATGGTTAGATCCGGTTAGATCTTGGCCGGATCTACTTAGTTCTGGTCAGATTTTGCTTTGTCGGAATCTGGTCGGCGGTGACTTTTCCGGTCAGATTCCGGTGCCGAATCTGGAAAATCATTTTTTTAGTGTATTCATTAAATTTTTAGCATACAATTCAGTGTATTCATTAATTTTTTGGCGTACAATTCAGTGTTTTGTGTATTTTTATTTTCTTGTATTCTGTTTTTGAGTGTATTCGTTAATTTTATTTCTTGTATACAAATGAATACATTAATTTTTGAAGTGTATACAAATGAACAGAGTGAATTTTATTTCTTTGTATTCAATTTTTTGAGTGTATTTGTTAACTTTTTTAGTGCAAAATTCTGTATTTTGTATACAATCGATTAAATATAATAAAGTGAATACACTGTAAAAGTAACTATAATGAATACGGTTGATTTGAATACATTTAAATTGAATACAAAATTTAGCAAATTTTAATGACTGTATTCATGAATACAGTGACACTTAATAGCGAATACAACATGAAACAAGCGCTTAGCTATATGTTTGCCACGAAAAGTAAATAGCTAAACTGTAGCTATGCGGAAAAAGAAAAAAACCCAAATAGTAGTCATTTATGAAATTTTCCCTATTTTTATCCATTATCCTTTTTAAAGATTTTAACGTCTGCTCAATTTTGCGCATAACTTACAAATTTATTCATATCGTAGATTTTTTATTTTTTTTTAGCAATTTACTTATGATGGCCTTTAACTACGTTCATATTCTTGTCATTTAGAATATATGCAAACATAATCTCCACCATTCAATCCTTTTCAAAACAACTAGAGTTGGATATGGATGTTATGTGGTTTATAGACTTGGTAAAAAAGAACAAATACACCTACCACGATATTAATATCTCGTCGTTGTACGACTCCTTACTTTTTAGGTAACACTGAATGATGAAAACCCCTGCCAACACAAAAAATAGTAACATATTTTTTTTTAATATGTCTAAAAAAGAATGATATATTTTTATGTTTAGAAATCACTTAACTTGAAACTTCCCCTTTTACCTTTAATGAAATGATTTAAATTCACACAAATATCTATGATTTGTTTTAGACCACAAGTTTCAAAGATCTTTCCTTTCTTTTTTAAACTTCGTGCCTAGTCAAACTATGTCACATAAATTAGGACAGAGAAAGTACCTTTTAGTAATATAATTATGGAATTTTTATTATAGAAAGTATTATAATTCAATTAATTGAAAATATCAATAAATTATTTTACTTAGTCCGCTTCTTCCATATATGACTTTCCTAGTTTGGTTTTCCAATTGAACCACGTGACTTTCCATATATGTGTATACGTTTCTTGACCGTTTATATTTCGTCTTCTTGATGTTATTACTCATTATTTGTGTGAGACGTATGTGTCTAAAATTAGTGCATTTTTATCCTTACCCAAAGGTATAGGTTTTAATTCTTTTGGTTTTATGATTTCTTTAGCGTTTTTGTGTTCAATTTAAATCGTTATTTCTTTTTTACTGAATTTCTCTTCTTTAAATTTTCTCTAAGCGTACCTTTACCATTTTCTGAACTTATTATCATTATTTAAATGTCCTATTTTTTTCCGTAATTATCTGCTACTTCTTCACGTGGACTCCAACTTATTTGTTTTTAATCTATTATAGAAGAGTGGGTGGACGACGATCCCATGCCCAAACCCACTCTTCTATAATAGTATTAAATTAAAATGTGACTGGTTTGACTTTTTTTTTTGTTCAATTTGTAGCGATAATGAAAAGGCCAATTTTTACTTTTGTGACATAATTTTCTTAACCTTTCAAAATGCGTGCAACTCTTGAAACGGATTGTTCAGTTTACTTACTACAGTAAAACCTCAATATAATTGTCATTTGTTATAATAATATTTTAGTATAACAGCCTGATTTTTTTCGAAAGCGATTTTTCATGTGTTATCTCTAAGTGTTCAAATCAGTAATTTACCAGAAATTTACTAAAATCAGTAATTTAACAATAATTTACTAAAATCAATTTCTATTTTAAAAAATCAGCTTTTGTTTTATAAAACAAGTGTCTTTTCAGTGGTTATTACTGTTGGGAATAAAAATAACAATTACGTGAATTTTATTTAATTAAAATTCCACGTAAAAATTATTAAGGGAAAATAAATAATAGATTTTTAGAAAAAAGTCTAAATCCAAAGCCGAGCGACGACAACAGCACGAGGGGAGTCCCTCTTCTCAACTCTTTAAGAGCTAGAAGAGGTGACTCTATATATAAGTACACAAGAAGTGCTTTCCCCCACCAATGAGGGACAAAGTGCCACAAAATGCTATGCAAAATGAAATTTATTTGAATTTCATTTTCCTCCATTTTATTTTGAGATAAGGGTAAAAAACACACCCCAACTATCACTTTTTTTTTTTAGTTTCATACCTAAACTATCAGAAGGTTGAAAAAACTACCTAAACTATCACTATCTAGTTTGCAAAACACACATCAAATTATTCTTAAATGACATGTGATCTACACTCTCCATTTTATATAAAAATGTTGCCAAATGTTGTCTATGTGGATAAATAATATCACAATGGCACCTATAAGGAAATTAAAAAAAAAATATTTGTTTTAAAAAACAAACTGAAAAATAATAATTTTTGTAAAAAAAAATATCAAAAATTATAGAAAAAAAAATTTAAAAAATGGATTTTAAAAAAAAATAAAAATAAGAAAACTAATTATTTAGTTTTCACATATTTTTATAAAAAAAATCAAATTTTCCATTTTTTAAATCATTTTTTTTTTCTGATTTTCTAAATTTTTTGATATTGTTTTACAAAATTTATTTTTTTTCCATATTTTTTTTAAAATGCTGATTTTTTAAAAAAATAATGCAGTTTTTATTTAAAAAAATATACAATTTTTTTATAAAAAATATTATTTTAATTTCCATATAGGTGCCACCATAGCATTACTTATGCCATGTGGACAATTTTTGTGAGAAAATTTCAGCTTCACTTACCTTTTGGAAAGTGAGTTCACACATTTAGTTCAGATGTGTTTCGCAAACTAGATAGTAATAGTTTAGGTAGTTTTCTCAACCTTATGATAGTTTAGGTATGAAACTCAAAAAAAGGTGATAATTAGGGTGTGTTTTTGACTTTTATCTCTTCCTACCATTTCCAATTCACACTACACTCATCTTTAAAGACCATGTCTTTAAAGTCCTACATCATGTTATATTTTACTTCTCTATAACATCATTCTACCTATATTAGCAGTAGCATTCATTATAGCGGTACACTCTTTGTATAGTTACCTCTCTATAACAGCCATACTCAGCTATTGTATAATAAAATTTTGTAAGAAATATATCATGTATAAAATAAAATATTAAAATATTTATGATAATCATCAAGGGAAAGCTATTGAATTCCTTTTTGCTAAAAGTTTGAATAAAAATCTTCGTCAATTGAAGATTTATATTATCACTAAGAGATTGGAATTTATGAAACAACCTACAGTTGTAGAATTTTTTTTGTCAAACTTGAAATATTTTAATTTTTAATTAATTTTAAATGCATATGTTCCTTAGATTTCAATTCTTGTACGGTACAACTAGTTATGAATTTATTAGTCACTTCAATTTTCAATTAAAGAAATACGAAAATCAATTGAGATTTTAAAATTAACAAGTTTTTTCGTTAATAGAAACATAAAAAGTATAGAAAAACTTTTGGTTATAACAACTAAATGAGATTCAGACATCAAATGTCAGTATACATGCATAATAACACCTCACTATAGCAGTCATGAAATTTCGGATAAAAACTGTCATTATAGAGAGGTTTGACTGTAGTTATATGAAAATTATTTTGTACTCTGCTATCTAATAGTGGATATATTCTTCTTCCCCATTTTATTCAGCATAACTTAATACATCTACTACAACAACAACAACAACATACCCATTAGAATCCCACAATGTGGATTCTGGGGAGGGTAGAGTGTACGCAGACCTTACCCTCACATTGAAGGATAGGGAGGCTGTTTCCGAAACTTAATACATCTACCATAACTTAATAATCTACCATGATATAGTGTGTTTCTTCATTCAATATGCAGCTTACTTGGTAAATCTGTTTTTAATTTGAATGTTGTCAAACAATCATCTATCAATCTAAATAATTCAACAACTTTGTCTTTAAACAAATCCTATCCTTAACTAAAATTCGGTAGTTTCTGCCTCCAAAGCTATTAGCAATCCTCTTGGGAACTCCATATATGGGTACGGCATTGGATAATCATCTTCTTTCACTGTCCACCTACACAATAGATAAATAATGTTTTATCAGGTGGAGTAGGATTTAATATAATAAGAAACAAATAAATCAGGATTTAAAGTTAGTAGGTTTAGAACTTTGGGCCAAGTTCAGTTGGCTATGTAGAAATTATATGTTCACGTATATATCATACCATGAGAATTTAGTTTGATTGGTAATTAAGCAAATCATAAAAGAACAAACAAACAAATGAAAAATGATTTTAAGGTGGACGTACGGTTTGATTTATAACTCATTATTTAGTTCAAATTGATCCAAGCAAATGATGAGCGGGTTATGATTCAATTTGTTAGGATTTAATATAATAAGAAACAAATAAATCAGGATTTAAAGTTAGTAGGTTTAGAACTTTAGGCCAAGTTCAGTTGGCTATGTCGAAATTATATGTTCACGTATATATCATACCATGAGAATTTAGTTTGATTGGTAACTAAGCAAATCATAAAAGAACAAACAAACAAATGAAAAATGATTTTAAGGTGGACGTACGGTTTGAATTATAACTCATTATTTAGTTCAAATTGATCCAAGCAAATGATGAGCGGGTTATGATTCAATTTGTTGCTACTTTGACCCGTTTTAAACCACCGAAATATATAATTCGCCCATTTAACACATCTATTGAATACCTGTAGTTGAGGACAAGATGGTGTAGGAAGAAAGTTGCTTCTAATTTAGCAAGCTCCGACCCGGGACACAACCGCAATCCACCTCCGAATGGAATCACCTTCTTGCTTGTGGCTGGATCTTGAAATTGTTTGGGAAAATTGAAACATATTTACTAAAAATCTTAATGGTTGTACAGTGAAATTAATATGCTTCATGGTGAGGGGGGGGGGGGGGGGGGGGGGAGAGAAGGAAAACTTACGGTCCATCTCCAAGGGTTAAACTCTGTTGGATTTTCATGCAACGATGGGTTAACATGTACTGCAGATAAAATAGGAAGTACCTTCCAGCCCACTGGAATATGATATCCTGAAACCCCCAAGATGGTAAAAAGAAAATTACACTACTTAATTTATACTGAATTTGCACTACAAAAAAATCACATATTGTAATGAGACACTTATGACGAACGAGCCTGTTACAATCGTGACGGTTTTACCAAGAAAATCATCAATATGAGTGACGAAGTTTTTGACTGACATGAAAATTTGTCACAAATTTGTGATGAAAATAAGAGTTCGTCACAATTCCATCATAAATCTTATATTTTCTTGTAGCGATATTAATGCCCAAATGATTATACATACAACCAGGGATGAAAAACAATATGAGCTCTTTGATGATTTCTTGTTTACAAACCTTTGAATTCTACATCCTTGATAGTTTCCCTGTGAACAAACTTCACCAAGTTGCCACAACGTAGAGTCTCATTTACGACCTGAATTATAATAATAATAATAATAATAATAATAAACTTTTATATATTAACGATATAAACAGAATATAACTATAGATAATAGTTCATAATACATAAGAGGAAGTAGTAGCTTGAAAACTAGTACTTAGTTCATTAAATGAAAACGTACTATAAAAATGCAAGGATGCATGTTCAAATATATATGGCCCAATTGATTAGGTTGAATTGAAAGAGTACAAGATTCAGGAATTACCATAATGGTGAATCCCATTTGCTTATAATCTTCCCTGTTTAGGGGTTCTCCCTCCTTTTTCTTTCTCCTTAATGCGCGGTTTCATCCTGATATGATAAATTATTAAACTATATATATCAACAAATTAACTTCAGAAGTTGCTCTTAATTTATATAAGTGGTTAATTTGCTTTTTAGCCTTCAAATTTTGAAGAGCTCGTGGTGATTGGGCAAGAAAATAGACAAGTAGGGACAAAAGTCCTGAGGTTGTTTCATAACCTGCAAATAGAAGGTCGCGGATAATGCAGACTTTCTTCACATCATTTAAGTGTTCTTTCAATAAAATCTCATCAAAAGGGTCTCTCTTGGCTGGCCTAAGTACTAGTTCCACATCTTTTCTATTTTCCCTGTCTTTTAGTATTTGTTTCAAGGTGGATGAGATCCTCATACGAGCCTGCTAGTAGAACGAATCGTTATAAGGGAAATTGAACGAATCGTTATAAGGGAAAACGCTTCCAATAAAAAAAAAATCATCCTCAGAGTTAGAACTGAAACCTAGAATTATAATTAAAAGAACTGTGCAAGAAAAAGTACCTTCAAGGCCCTGGCATAGGGTGTCCAGGGAAGGTTAATTGGAATGGAGATCAAGCCTTTCATGAAGGTGAGGAAATCTTCTAGTAACTGCAAACCAAGTGGCTCTCCTGGTTGCATGTCCAACAAATCCATCAACATGAGATTAAAGCTAAACTGCAAATATAGATTCAAAATTTCAAATATATGCCCGTCTGAGTTAACTGATTTTAAATAGCTGATAAACACTTTAACTGTTGAAATTAATTTTTTAAATAAGCAATTACGTAGTTGAATAATGGTGTTGAGATTGATAATAAGCAATTAATGCATTTGGTAAACAGATGGTGATAATTTATTTATTTTTTGGTAAAACGATCTTTGTATAGAAAATGATGAATGACGGATATGGAGGGGAAGTTATAGGAATTACAATCCGAAATAATATTTGAAAATTAGAAAAAACCAACGATCAACAGTTTATTTCTTGCAATCTTGACTCAAACTAAATGTACTTATAAGCTAAAAAAATCATAAAATTGGCATCTTGGTGGTGAAACGTTTTGGTGATTTTGGCTTATGACACTTTGAGTGTTAAGTCAAATAGTACTTATAAGCATTTTCGGCGGCCAGCTTATAAACTTAGTCAAACGCTCTTATCTCTGTCATTGTACCAAACACATGTATATAAATGATACTCTATCTTCTTAGGGGCGGACCTGTTTAGATTCTTTTGAGAAGAGAACAAGTTGATTTCCTCTCCATGATTCCATTAATGAGACGCACAGTTTATCAATATTACTGAGAGAATCCGGTGTGTACTTGAATTTATTGATGAGACCGATTTCAATGCTTCGGAACTTTTTGTGAAGGTCAGCATCAGTGACAAGCATCAAAGCGTGTTTATCAAGAATGTCCCTAACTGATTTTGGATAGCTGCTTTGGAACAACTTGCCTTCATTCTGAAGGACAAATCTGTTGAGTGCTAAGTCACACGAAACAATTGTTGGAGACCTAAAAAGATAGGATTTGCATACTTGTTCATATCTGAAATACAAAATAGAAGAGAACGTTAAGAGTTACGCAAAATGATCAACTTAATTTTTAGTAACACGTCTAACCCACCCAAGTTTAAACGGGGCTGGCTTATGACCCATTTGTTGCCCAACCAAACAGATTTGAATTCAAATGATCCATCAGATTATTGAGCCAAACAGTCAAAACATGTTATGCAATTCAAAGCTACATACATAACAATATCAAATTTGGAGATCGAAATTTCAAAAGAACTTTAAACAAATAATTTAAGGAAAATACACTAGCTTTCACATATATATTGTTTTTCTTCCAAAAATCAATATTTGAAAATCAAAAAAAAAAGAGGAGAGATTGGGAAGTTATATAGGTTCGGTTATGACCGTTATTTATCCATATTGATCAAGATTCTGACAAGTTGGGTCATGAACTGTTATTTGGTCCATCTTGACTCAAGCTAAGCAAAACTCAAACTAATTTGTGTTGATTTGTTTATTGATTTGACCATTTTAACCCTCCTCAAGTTTAATCCAACACACTCATTTGCTACATCTGAGCGAAATTGACAGCATAAGAAAAGTTGAAAAAATGAATAAAAGTAAATATGAAGTACCTAGATCGATGTTTTTGCAAGAAGTTGCCAATGGAGAATGATTTATGAGGGGTAAAAAAGCCAAATGTTTCTCCAACAAAGGGCAAGTCCATGTTCCCACTAGGTAAGCCTTTAGGCTTATGATGTTCAACTAAGAAGAATTGGTGAAAGATTAAGACCAAAATTACAGTACCAAATAAGAAAGCTAATGTGAAGGGAAGAAGCAAAATCATGATGACAAGACAGCCACAAAATTTTTAATACTAACAATTTAGTTTAGGATCATTTACAAATACTATATATATATATAGCCCATGCATGCCTAAAGTTGGTATTTAGAAGATATACCTAAATGACAGATCATATGATTATGGTAATCCTAATCTACATAATTAGTAAATAGTACTTACCGCTAAATTCACTAAATCTCCTCTGGATAATTAAGAAATTGAGGACATTTCTTAATTTGTAGTTGTGTATACGTACCAGCAAATAAAGATAAAGACGCATCAAAGGTCAGCTTTTTCCTTTCTTCTTAAGTCGTTGATACGCGTAATCCTAATTTAATTTTCTCCAAAGAAATTAGGAGTAATAAACAAAACCGGTGCATAAATTTATCGGTGATATCTTTACAAGGAAAGTTAAAATTAGAAGAGTGGGTATGTATATTAAACTAGTCTTAGTGTGCGCGTTTTGCGCGTGACCATAGCGTGTACCTCATTTGACAACAAACACTATAGAAAAACACTAAATTTAGCTAAGAACTTCGGTCCAAAACCGCTAAATTGCTAGCAACTGATTTTTTTTTTTTTTTATAATTCGTTACTAATCTGTCGCTAAATAAGATTACCAATGAATATGACTGTTTAACTTTATGTCATAATTCATGCTTATTTAGTAGTGAAATAACTTGTTAGGTTATGAGCATTTTAATATTAAATATATTATATTAATTTGCCTCATATTCAAGTTAATTCCTTATTATTCTTTATTGCTCATTTTCGTGCCTTATAACTCATATGAGTTAGTGGCAGATTATGACCTTTTATTTCGCTGTAACATTTTATCATTCATTCTCCCATGTTCTCCGTTTCTTCACCAATTTATTTCTCCACTAATTCACTCCTTCATCCAATCAATTAAGGATGAATTTTTCAACTATAAATAGTTATTCATCCTTACTAACTGTATGGTGGGTAGAAAAATTATAGAGTGCATGAAAAAGTAATAAAAGAGAGAGGACTCTTCAACTAGTCCGGAGTTGGTTGAGTCACACGACGTTGACGGGTTGTTGTATCCTAGAGGGAATAAGTCAGAGTTATATTGCTGGACTGGTGAAGATTATGCCGTAGTGGGCTTGAATCTCCTTAAAGAGAGCGATATTTTCGCACCTCAACCTGAGGAATATTTATTTACTTTGTTCCTCATTTTTCATTTTGTTTTTCAACTGTAGTTTATGATAATTTATCGGTATATTCACTAACAATTTTAAGGAGATTCATCTTTGTTACAGTTTGAAAAATCGCAGATATCAAGATAGGAGATTTCAACATCATTCCGCTTCGAAGAGAACTCTTTAAGAGATGGAAGGGTAAAATATTGTTTTTCTACTTGCTCAACTCAAGCGGAGGAAAGGCAAAAACTATTTACCTTATATTTTTATGAATAAAGTGATACTACTTTTCAAGAGTATAAATTGTTATTTAAATTCTCAAAATAGTGGGGGCTAAAGAAATGAGAAAAAAATATTTATCATGAAAAGTGATTTCTGTTTTAAAGTGTGACAAGTGCATATATTAATCTTGAAAAATTCACATGTTATTTTTGCCTTATTGGTTGATCATTTGTTGATCTTTAGCTCTAACGTTAGTGTTGTTAAATTATACTAAAAATATGTGTAGCAGCCATTTAGACGCGAGAAATTTGACTGAGGTAAATTTCATTCTTAGAATGAAAAATATAAAAAAACATGTGATAAAACTTTTCTTAACTAGTCACATTATGTTGAGAAAATTGTGAAGTACAGTTTTGTGGATTGTACATGTGTTACAATTCCTTTTGATTAAATGTTTATAAATTTCCAATTCAAAGTGAAAATTTGTGATAAATCAAAAAGGAGTATGCTAGCCTAAATATGAGATATGTGACTGACTGCACTTGACCTGATATTGAGTATGAAGTAGAAGTCCTCAGCAAGTACAAGAAAATCAGATGAGAACACTTGGTGCTATTTGTTGGAGAAAAAATTATTATTGCTAACTCTACCATGGAGGTTGAACTAATTATTTTAATTAGCTTCAACTAGTGAAAAGTGAATTGGTATAGAGATTTATTATATCAAATATCTTATTTTGTGAAACCAATTTCTCTAATTTTAATTTATTGTGATAGCACCAATATTATTGGTAGAGTACAAATCATTATTACAACGGTAAATCCAGACCCATGAGGAGAAAAATATTTCTTTTGAGATCATTTTTGACAAGTGGTACCATTAACGTTGATAATGTCAAATCTTGTGATAATCTTGCAGATTCGCGAACTAAGGCCTTAGCAAGAAAAAGGGTTTGGAGCACATCGAGGCGGATAGGATTGAAGCCAATAAATTACTGAGTCATGTATGAGGAAACCCAACCTAGGGATTAGAGATCCTATAATCCGGTTCAATGGAAAAAACGAATCATATGATCACTTGTTGTGAAAATGCACTATTTTAATTATTTCCTCCCTATGGTGTGAGTGCATTTATCTGTAATGATTTGTGGAGGTTGATCAGTCTATGAACTCTTAATGAAAATCTGTAGCTCGAATGAGTGGGGTGTTAAAGTTACAAGAACATCCTTGACAGAATTTCACGTATATAAGTGTGAAGGTAGGCCGCTTCCTATGAGAATTGGGCTCGTTCTCAAAAACATTCATGAAAACCGAGATAACACAAGGTCGTAATGTGCTGGCTATTAAAGCTTATGTCAACACCTTGATTATTATGTGTAAGAAGTGATACTTTATTTCCCTTAAGCAATCATAGTTCAATGCTGAGCACACTACTGACTCTGGAATAGCGATCAATGTTTTACTAAGTGAAGGTTCAATGCATATCACACCTTCATTATGCATAATAGTCTCCCTTCAACTAAGTTGGTGATAACTCTCTTATTTCAATATTAAAATGAGCGGGAAATTGTTGGGTTATGAGCATTTTAATAGTAAATATACTATATTAATTTGCCTCATATTAAAGTTCCTTATTATTCTTTATTGCTCATTTTCGTGCCTCATAACTCATATGAGTTAGTGGCTCCTTATTATTCTTTATTGCTCATTTTCGTGCCTCATAACTCATATGAGTTAGTGGCAGATTATGACCTTTTATTTCCCCGTAACATTTTATCATTCATTCTCCCATGTTCTCCATTTCTTTCACCAATTTATTACTCCACTAATCCATTCCTTCATCCAATCAATTCAAGGAAGAATTTTTCAACTATAAATAGTTATTCATCCTTACTAGCTATGTGGTGGGTAGAAAAATTATAAAGTGCATGAAAAAGTGATAAAAGAGAGAGTTTTTTTTAGTTGAGGGATGGTGTTCTTATGGTGGAGCTTTGGACTCTTCAACTAGTCTGGGGTTGGTTGAGTCACACGACGTTGACGGGTTGTTGTATCCTAGAAGGGACAAGTCATAGTTATACTGCTGGACCGGTGAAGATTATGCCGCAGTGGGATTGAATCTCCTTAAAGAGAGCGAGATATCTGCGCCCCAACCTGAAGAATATTTATTTACTTTGTTCTTTATTTTTCATTTTGTTTTTCAACTGTAGTTTATTATAATTTATCGGTATATTCACCAACATTGTAACACCTCGTACCTTTAACCTAAGCTTTGACCATGATCCTAGACTTAGAAAATCAGATAAAGGATGTGAGAATTGAAATTTCCCTGTTCAGTTGTAAGATGGGGGTTTACGCCCATGAACAGTGACCGTATTTCAGTACACATGCCGTAATTCAAGTCGTAAACTAGTACCAAGGATTTCTGAGCATTCTGGAATTTGGCATTTGGATGTTACATTGTTAAATACGGATCATATTTCAAAATACGGACCGTATTTCAAAACATATTTGGAATTTGAGAAAACTTCCTTGATGTAAGTTGTAGAGCTTTGAAATACCTTTCCAATGGTATATTACGGGGGTCAAACGGACATCTATGCAAAGAGTTATGACCATTTTACTGAAGAGACGCAGTGTAGTCCATACAGAATACGGACCGTATTTCAAAATACGGCCCGTCTTTCAAAATACGGCCAGTATTTAATTGGGCGTAAAATTCAATTTTCCAGAACAGTATATATTCGTTCATATCAGTTAAAATAATTATTTTTCATTCCTTCAAGCCCTAGCACGACCTCCTACCCTCCTCCATCATCAAGAACACCAAGGTAAGCCTACTCTAATTATTCCAAGTCTATTCTAATACATATCCTTGTAATCTAAACAAGAAATCATCATTCCTAAACTAGGGTTTTCAAGAAAACCCATCTCAAGGTTCAAGAATTCAAGATTTTGGAAATCCTCCTCAAAGTTAGAGTCTTTAATTCAAGTTTGGGGCATTACCAGGTATGTAGAGTTACTATCTACGTGTGGGAATATCATTGTCCTTCCCCACGCCTCATAATCCATAAATTATGATTCTCTACTAAAACTAGGGTTTCTATTCCATGCTCATGATAACCCTAGGTCCATGTCCATGATTATATTATGTACGAATTGTTATAATTCCATCATTGAGTTCTTAATATTTCTTTATGATTATTGAGAATCCGTCTGTAATCCATGAAAACCCATATCTTATATTCCATGGGTTATTGCATGCATGTTTTTAAATAAAAATGCTTATTTCATGAATATCCTACATATCTACAAGTTTTCATGCAATTGTATTATATAACTATCTTCATGCCATGACACAAGATACATACATGCTAAATACAAGTTATTTCATGAAACCATGTTTACAAGTTATTTCATGAAACCATGTTTACAAGTTATTTCGTAAAATCATGATTACAAGTCATGTACAAGTTAATTCACGAAAGTCATGGGCTTCTTAGCCAATTATATCATGTTCATATTTTTGGGAGTTGCACGAATTACCGAGAAGGCTCAGATAGCCCGAAACTATGTAGCCACCGTAGGACAAGGATCGTTCTGCCCAGTTAGGACGATTCCTTAATTTTACACTGAATGGATCCATCAGGCACGTTACCACCTTATACCCTGGCAAGGTATGGGGGCTCTGCTGGTCCGACGAGGTACCAGACTCCACGTACCCACGTGGTGATATCATGCTGTCGGTTTATGAAATGCTCTCCCTACTTATCATGTTTTACTTATGTTATATATATGTATCCATGCTCATGCTCATGCTCATGCTCATGTTCATATCCAGGTTTTCAGTTTCAGTTCTTATCATGTTATTCCATGTCCAATGTTATTTCTTTCAGTTACTTTACATACCATTACATTCAATGTGCTGACGTCCCCTTTTATTGCCCGGAGGCCTGCATTTCACGATGCAGGTACGGATTTCCAAGACGACGCCTTTGCTCATTAGGATCTGCACGTACCAGCTTATTGGTGAGCGCCATCTCATTCGGGGTTTAGACATTGTCTTTCTTTATTTAGTTTTGCACCTAAAGGTATGCTGGGGGCCTTGTCCCAGCAAGTATGTTACGTGTTTTAGACTCATGTTAGAAGTTTCATAGACAAGACAAGTGTCATGTTAGACTTTCAGAGTTGGTTAGCCGGTTTGGCTCATTTATGATATTGTCTGCATTCATGACTTAACCAAGTACTTATGTTTAATATTATGACTTACTATGTTTTATAAAAGCTCATCATGCACTTCACGTTATATTTCCGCTCATGTATGCCCCAAGATGATTTAGCAAGCCATGTGGTTCGCTCGGTCACATGCAGTCAGACACCGAGTGTCGTGTTACGCCCAGGCCATGGTTCGGAGCGTGACAAACATAACTTAAAAAAATGTTGAGAGTTTTCTTTTGTGAGAATAAATGTAAAGAAAAAAATGACAATTTATTTAGGATATATTTTATTTTTTGCAGTTTCATTCTTGTTACTTTATATTTGCATTTTACCATTCTAACTTTCGAAACATATTTTTTTGTGGTTTGCTTCGATCATAATATCATATATATCTTTTTATTGTTTAACAATTGACTTATTGAATTATCGAAATAAAATTCGACATACATTATCTTATGATATTTGTTCAAACAAATCAAGATTGTTGGAGAAAATTCTTATCGTCTTTCTTTTCCCCAATTTTCAACATAGTTTTGCTGCATCCTAAAAGGGGGGAAAAGAGAGGCAAAAACTAAAATTTTAGTATCACCCTAATTTTTTTGGGTGAGGTCACAAATTTTAACTAATATAAATTATGGCAATTAAAAAAATATGAACCAATTTCAGTTAACATTAAGGATAAAAATTCAAAATCAGACAAAACACAAAATAAAATCACACTATTAGGTTAATGACAAAATAAAAAAAACACTTAAACTAATGACATTAAATTGACGGTAAACAGATGTCAACAACATGTAAAAGAAACTCCAAAAAAGATACATATTACATAGAAAAAAAAAAAAAGATGCAGAATTTTAGTCTTCCCCTCATTGTTTTGAATTAGGTCACAAATCCTAACGAACATATATTATGGCAACTAAAAAGTATGAACCAATTTTAAAAATTTGAGCATACAAACTCAAAAGTCACGCAAAACACATAATAAAATCACACAATTAAGTTAATGGTTAAGAAAAAAAAAACCTTAAAATAATGAATTAAATTGCCGGTAAACGTTCAGCATCTGATAAAAGAAACTCCAAAAAATAAAAAAGATACATATAACATAGAAAAGAAAATAAATGCAGACAATGGTGAGAATACAGTGTACCTATTAAAATTAGTCAAAAGTCGTTTGCTCTTGTGAGAATCTGTATCCTACATAAGGAAGAAAAAAAGGCAAAACCCAAAACTTTAGCCACATCCTCATTCTTTTGGGTGAGGTCACAAATCCTAACGAACATAAATTGTTAAAAATATGAACCAATTTCAACTAAAATTAAATAGAAAAACTCAAAGTCACACAAAACACATAAAAATCACACAATTAGGTTGTTGAATCCAAGAAGAAAAACTAACTACATAAAGTGATAATATACCTGAAATAAAGCAATTAAACTCATAAGCTTAGCTCAACCGACAAAGAGAAACATAAACATCTATACTAATGCACATTATGTTATAAAACAAAAACGACAATGGAAACCATGAGAAGAAGAATAAACTTGACATAGATCAAATTAGGAATCGATTTAATAGGAATTTTTTAATTTAATTTCAAAGTTTAAATATTAGGAAAATAGTAAATGACAATTTTGTTTATTGTAGAGTCTTTTAATTAAGGGTAAAAAAGTTCAATCAACATTTATAAGACCCTTCGTACTTTTAATATAGTATAGATTATGAGTTAGTAATATATATGCATATGGATTTTTGTATATGCATGGAGATTCATCTAGATTTTGAAACTTTTTTTCTGGCAACTTATCTCGCATATAAAAAAACTTTTTCAGTGTCGGGATAAAATGTTTGTAAAGGCTTACAGTACCACTTTTCTTAAGTTAAGATGAATCTAATCTATTGAAGGTACTTCGACTGCCTTGTATCAGGTGAAGAAAAGGGGTGGATTCCCGGCTGACTCTTCTTCTTTGAAGCATTCAGAGAGAATCAAGATTGGCAATTGAATGAAGCGGTGCGGGGCCTATAAGATTATGAATAAGCCATTCATTCTCCGTCATTTTGAATAAAAAAATCCGATGCCACGAAATGATTGAGAACTACGACGAGGTCGAAATGCAACGAAGACGTCATTGACTGATAGTTTCTCTTCCTGTGCACTTACTTGTAAAGCCTTAATTGTAACGTACCCTATTGATCAAACATCAACTTACTATGTGTATTGCTACAATTAATTCACTAAAGCCACAAACCATGCACACATAAACCACAGGAGTATGTCTCCTAAAGTGCAGCCAACTGAGGAGCAACTTTGTTGAACATTTGCCTGAATAAATAAGAGAAACAAATCGTGTGTTGATGGTTTTGATTATATATAGATAGAAGCTTCTCAATTTGCTCTTTTTGTAAACGTTGGATGTTGATGTGGGAGTGAAAACCGACCAACATTGTTGGCATATGTAGTTTTAATTAAAGATAAAAAAAAAATATTAACCAGTTGATGTGCTTCGTGTGTTGATGGTTTTGATTATATATAGATAGAAGCTTCTCAATTTGGTCTTTTTGTAAACGTTGGATGTTGATGTGGGAGTGAAAACCGACCAACATTGTTGGCATATATAGTTTTAATTAAAGATAAAAAAAAAAATATTAACCAGTTGATGTGCTTCGTGTGTTGATGGTTTTGATTATATATAGATAGAAGCTTCTCAATTTGCTCTTTTTTTAAACGTTGGATGTTGATGTGGGAGTGAAAACCGACCAACATTGTTGGTATATATAGTTTTAATTAAAGATAAAAAAAAAAATATATTAACCAGTTGATGTGCTTCGTGTGTTGATGGTTTTGATTATATATAGATAGAAGCTTCTCAATTTGCTCTTTTTTTAAACGTTGGATGTTGATGTGGGAGTGAAAACCGACCAACATTGTTGGCATATATAGTTTTAATTAAAGATAAAAATAAATAAAAATATTAACCAGTTGATGTGCTTCGCGTGTTGATGGTTTTGATTATATATAGATAGAAGCTTCTCAATTTGCTCTTTTTGTAAACGTTGGATGTTGATGTGGGAGTGAAAACCGACCAACATTGTTGGCATATATAGTTTTCATTAAAGATAAAAAAAAAAAAATATTAACCAGTTGATGTGCTTTCAACGGTCCACATTAAAGAATGTTATACGTGTTCCTCATTATAACGATCTTGAACTACTACATTCTTTGCCCTTAAATTCCATGCTCAAATTCTTTCACAATTCCATTAGCGGTGAATGTTCAGTGTAAAAGTGAAGTTGGTGCATATAATGATGGTTTGCAAGGAATCTGTTTTGCATACATATAAATCTTTATCACTTAATTGTAGTTAAATAGTTTATTGTTATTTCAATTTGTGACCGTAATGACTAATCTTTTGTTATTTAAAATAATAATCAAGACAAGAAAAATAGCGACAAAGAATAATATTTGATTTCAAAAATCTATGCGGGGGTTACAATCTTTATGAAATCTTAAATAAAAAGATATAATCCTCTGATTCTTCTCCTCACGACCGTCAGTCAAGGGCTTTGTTTGTTCTTGAATGGACGAATTAGTTGTTGTCGAGATTTCACTACGAATGCGGAGCGGAGATTTGATCACAAACATAGAGGTATGGAAACTTGTGGCTCACCACTTGGAGCGAAGACTTCTTAGTATGCGGAAGACTTGCAGATGAGAGCTTCTCTATGTATTTTTCTTCATGCCTTCTAGCACCCCTATTTATAGTTGCAGGGAGAGATAGGGTATGTATATGATTGGTTGAACCATGCATATCATTTGAACACTTGGCGACATTTGATTGGTGCTTCTATTGACTTGACATGTTGTGCACTTATGCACGTAGCACCATTTTATTGATCCTCGACTTGACTTGGCGCACCACGTCACTTGACACGTGGCATGGACCTTGGGCTAGTAGAGTGGGCTCATCATGTGAAGTACAACAAGATCGACTAAACCCGATTGAATTGGTCTTTCAGTTAAATCCATACCAATTGGACTTGAGCAATTAATCCGATTATATTAACCCATAATATTTGTTTGGACCAATACATGTCGAATTTAGAATATGATCCAAATTAATTTGTGAATTTAAGTCTGACTAAATTTCCGTGCCTACAGTGACTTTTGAAATTAATTTATTTTTTATTTAGTATA
Source organism: Lycium barbarum (assembly GCF_019175385.1). Taxonomy (NCBI): domain Eukaryota; kingdom Viridiplantae; phylum Streptophyta; class Magnoliopsida; order Solanales; family Solanaceae; genus Lycium; species Lycium barbarum. The sequence goes on from NC_083348.1 coordinate 105,002,995, forward strand.
TATAAGTAACGGGTCCTCACGGCATATGACACTGTTTTTAAATCATCTTGTCTGGTTATAGTGCTCCTTTCTTTAATTTATTCAAAAGGATATTTGATAGAACCTATGGGTTCACACTTTGCTAGTTCACAACCTGAGGGTTTACTAAAACAGTCTAAGGAATCTGGTCCCTAAACTGTTTTCACAGATAATGATAGGAAGTAAATAAGGCAAGATATTTACGTGGAAAACTCCTTGCTCAAGGGATTAAAAACCACGACTTACCGGAGTAGGATTTTCAACTTCACTAAAACGAGCAGCTTCATATTACAACCTAGGAATTAAACTCTTAATCCCTAACCCTTACAATACACCCATTGTAAGCACCTTTATAATAACTTTATTGCAAAGCTCCAAGTCTTAACTAACTCTAGCCAACGACTTAACTGATACTTAACTAACTCTAGCCAAGAGGACAAAGTTACAAAGATTGAAATCTATCCTACTATGATGCTTTTTTGATAAGCAGTGTAGGAATACAAATTAAGAACATGAAACAAGACTCAACTATCCTAAGAACTTCAGATGTCTTCAGTGGCAGGAACTGATCCCTCTGATTGTTGAGATCTTATTCTTGTAGGCACCTTGAGAAAGGTGGCGGTCACACTTGAGAGAAATATAGCCTTTTTAGATTTTTCAAGAGTTAGGTCAAATAATCCTAACATGTTGTGTATATATATACTAGATGGCCCGTGCCCGTGCTTTGCACGGGCGTATGGCCGACATCATTGTTTGTATTATTTGTGCAATTATTACAGGAATACTAAAAGGATCATAACACCAAGAAAATAATTCTACGTGTTTCAGGTTTTAACACTTCATAATATTTACGCGCACTAAGCAACAAAAGTATACAATATTGTGAAATCGTACATTCTTCATTTTCAATGAGGAAATCTGTTTACATAATGGAAAAAAGAAGCACCATGCCTTTTGAAATTTGACCACTCCATAAAGCTTTGTTGTCATAACTCATAAGCCTTTTTTCCCAAGTTGTCAAAGATATTAGAACCTGCCATTAGAAACCATAGGGATGAGTACTTGTCTACCAAAATAAAAGAAAGAATTTGGTAAGCGTAAGAAATGAGGTGGACACAATGTGAAGCAGGATGCAAGTAAAATGTTAGTGTCCTATTAAGGTAAAGAGAAATACTACGATGCTACTATAAAATAAATAGCTCTTGGAACTATAAGTTGGTAGAAGGAACCCATGGGTGCAAGTTGGCATAACTTTGAGTCTTTTGTGTTACCTATGCATCAAGCAGCAATCAATGAAACAACAAGCTATATTGAGTGAGGAATGACAATTTGTTACTTGAAAGCCCTTCTAAGGCTAGCTAGCACTTTAGTAAAAAAACTAAGGCCTCATTTGTTTTCATTAAGATTAAGACGTCTGAATCTAAATGCACATCTGAATGGTTAAGATGTTGTCTCTAGTTCTGAACACCGAATGATTAAGACTGTTTGTTTTTTCAACATCTGAATGTGCATAATGTATTTATTTAAACACATTAAATCTATAATCCAAATAAAAAAGTAACTAAATATTATAAAATAAATACAAATTTAATAAAATAAAATATTATTTGATAAAAAATGAAAAATTTATTTGCGCTAGCAATGGTGGAGATGCTTTGTAGTGGTGGTGGGTAGGGCTAGGTGAGTAGTTTTGGGGTGGGGGTGGAGGATGTGGTAGAGGCTTGGGGTGTGGGGTAGGTTGGGGATGGGGTGGGGATGGATAGGTGGTGGGTGGGGTTAGAGGTGGGGTGGAGTGGGGGTGGGGGTGGGGGTGGGTTGGGGTTGGGGTTGGTGGTGGGGGTGAAGGTGGGGTGTTGGGGAGTGGGGGTAGGGTGGTGGGGGTGGGGATGGATGGTTGGGTGGAGAGTGGGGGTGGGGCTGGTGGTAAAAATTATGCATACAAAAATACCTCTTAATGATATTAAGACTTGGTTTAAGATCTTAATAATTAAGACTTATTCAGACCTAATAAGTGCTTAGATCTTAATTTAAACAAATGCACTTAATGGCCTAAGGTCTGAAGCATTCAGATTCAGACCTCCATTAAGTGCAAACAAATGAGGCCTAAGTAAGAAAACAACTTCACATCATTTGTGAGATTTTGCTTTGCAAGTATATTCAGATGATGACAAAGGACTATAAAGGAAAAACTCAACTTTTATTCTATTGTATTCTGCTCAACATAGTAGGCAAAAATCATGAGATGATAATTTTGAATCCAAACATAGTTTTCACCCAGATTGATCACATCACAAACCTTATTCGCAAGGATCTTGTGTTGATACATAAGCCACCCACAAAGACTTATCAGACCAGAAATTGTGAGTTGGTGTCACAAGCAGCATGTAATGAAACAAAGGCCATAAGAAATGCTTGCAAAAGTCATGATAATACTTGTTTATCAATGACATGATAGTTGGTACATACCTAAATTTCTTTCATAAGAATTTTGCTACTTCCTCTTGTTTATTGAATTCTAAATCTGATGCCTTTAAACACCCCACATAAATAATCTCCAAATCTAGTATTTCAGCTGCAAAATTAGTGTATGTAAAGCATATTTGTCCCATTCAAAACACCATTTTTTTCCTCCTTATCCCTAAGCCTTCAGTTGATACTAATTTGCTACAATGATCATCCTACTTTCATTATGATAATTAGAGTAATCCGATCAACACCAGAACCGTCATCAATAACTCATCAAAGACCTTGATCAATTGTGTTTCTTTAGTTCCATGCAAGAGTGGTATTTCATTACACCACAGATGTGGTATCTTGGAAGTGTGATTTTTCATAAGATTGGAAGGAGAAACATCCAGCATAAACATTAGATATTTAACATTGCAACAAAGGATAGTTTTTTCTTACATGGAAAGCAAAATGGTACTAACAAAAAGAGCAGAGAAAGCAACTCAACTTACATTGCAATCAACCTAGCTCAAGTCAAATTTCAAAAACCTCACCAGACAGAGGATGGTATTAAACTGTACACCTTTTCACCATTCCAAATGATATTAAAAGTAGTTGTTGGTTTTAAATATTTCGAAATGTACAGTGGAAGGGCTCTTATAAACATAATAATTAAGCTGCTCATTTTTTAAAAAAGTTAGAGTGAAGCAATGAAGGTTTGCTAAATTTGGATCAAACTATTCTGTGTGTTTAACCAACATTACTAAAGAATTACTAAGTTCCAAACAATCGACCTCTATGCAGTGATGTCACTTGATGCCATGTTCAAATGCTAGCAACTGTATTTTTTTTTTAAAAGGAAGAGGAAGATAGCCTGCCCAATTTATAGATGAAAGTTGGTCAGTACATAACTTGGTATTTGTTATTATTTTTGGTATATATAGATCTCACGCAAGATAGCCAAGTAGGAGGTATCAGTTTACCGCTTTACAAATTTCTTCACCCTCATTTGATGACGATCTTAAAGATGCTGAAACTTGTCTTTAGCAGTTCCATAGGCTCTCATTACATTCACTTCCTTCAAGTTAAGCACCTTTCTGCCAATTTTTTTTGCTAGAATAGTTTTCAATCTATCTCCATGATGGATACAACAACAACAAGCCCAGTATAATCCCACTATGTGGGGTCTGGGGAGGGTAGAGTGTACGCAGACCTAACCCCACCTTGAAAGGTAGGGCGGCTGTTTCCGAAAGACCCTCGACTCAAGAGAGGAGACAAAGAGAGGAAAAGAAAAAAGGTTAGATATGATCAAGCGTATCGAAAACAATATGAAAGCAGGGAATAACAAAGCAAGAAAGTCATAGTAAAAGGAGAATTAACTGCTATAGATAACTATGAAAATGAAAACAATGAAAGTAAATAAGTCATTATAAACCAACAGATACTCGCAGAAATCAAGAGACAAGAAACTATAGAACAACATAACTACTCTTAAGGGAGGATAGACGCGACTACCTACTATCCTTCTACCCTAATATGAGTCCTCCATACCCTCCTATCTAAGGTCATGTCCTCCGTAAGCAGGAAATATGCCATGTCCTGTCTAATCACTTCCCCCCAATACTTCTTCGGCCTACCTCTATCTCTTCTGAAACCGTCGCTGGCCAACCTCTCGCACCTCCGCACGGGGAATTTTCATCTCTCCGCATCACATGCCCAAACCATCTCAGCCTTGCTTCCCGCATCTTGTCTTCCACTGAGGCTATTCCAACCTTGTCTCAGATGACTTCATTCCTAATCCTATCACTCCTAGTGTGCCCACACATCCATCGCAACATTCTCATTTCTGCCACTTTCATCTTCTGAACATGAGATTTCTTGACTGGCCAACACTCCGCCCCATACAACATAGCTGGTCTAACCACCACTTTGTAGAACTTGCCTTTAAGTTTCGGTGACACCTTTTTGTCACACAACACTCCGGAGGCAAGCCTCCATTTCATCCATCCTGCACCAATACGATGTGTGACGTCATTATCAATCTCCCCATTTCCTTGTATAATAGACCCAAGATACTTGAAACTATCTTTCTTCTGTATGACCTGGGTGCCAAGCTTCACTTCCACGTCAGCCTCATGTACTATATCACTGAACTTGCACTCCAAGTACTCTCTTTGTCCTACTTAACTTAAACCCTTTAGACTCCAGAGTTTGTCTCCAAACCTCCAGCTTAGCGTTAACCCCGCTGCGAGACTCGTCAATCAGGACTATGTCGTCCGCAAATAACATACACCATGGCACCTCACCTTGAATTTGCCGCGTCAATCCATCGATCACCAAGGAGAATAAAAATGGGCTAAGAGCTGATCCCTGATGCAGCCCCATCACCACTGGGAAGTGCTCTGAGTCTCCTCCCAAAGTCCTTACCCTGGTCTTGGCCCCATCATACATGTCCTTGATCGCCCTAATGTACGCCACAGGCACACCTCTAGCCTCCAAGCATCTCCATAGAACCTCTCTCGGCACTTTGTCGTATGCCTTTTCTAGGTCGATGAATACCATGTGCAAGTCCCTCTTCCTCTCCCTATATTGCTCCACCAGTCTCCGTACAAGATGAATAACTTCTATAGTTGAGCGCCCCGGCATGAATCCGAACTGGTTCTCTGAGATAGACACGCCTCTCCTCACCCTCATCTCCACCACCCTTTCCCACACTTTCATAGTGTCGCTTAGCAGCTTGATCCCTCTGTAGTTGTTGCAACTTTGAATGTCGCCCTTGTTCTTGTACAATGGAATCATTGTACTGCATCGCCATTCTTCGGGCATTTTAGTCGTCTTAAAGATGACATTAAAGAGTCGCATCAACCATTCTAAACCTGCCCTGCCTGCAGTCTTCCAAAATTCCCCCGGAATCTCATCGGGCCTGGTCGCTCTTCCCCTACTCATCCTACGAACAACACCCTTAACTTCTTCAACCTTTATATTCCTACAATATCCAAAATCACGACACCTTTCGGAGTACTCCAAATCTCCCAACACAATATCTTTGTTCCCTTCATCGTTCAAGAGTTTGTGGAAGTATGACTGCCATCTCCGTCTAATGAGGGCGTCCTCCACTAGTACCCTAAACATCCTCGTCCTTGATGCACTTCACTTGATCCAAGTCACGCGCCTTCCTCTCCCTCGCCTTGGCTAGTCTATACAACTTCTTATCCCCGCCTTTGTCTTCTAGTTCTGCATACAGGCGTTCAAAAGCTGCTGTCTTTGCCGCCGTAACCGCTAACTTTGCCTCCCTCCTCGCCATCTTGTACAATTCCCTATTCGTTCGCCTCTCTTCATCATCCTTTCTGTCTACCAACTTCGCATACGCCACCTTTTTTGCTTCCACCTTCTCTTGAACTCCTCCATTCCACCACCAGTCCCCTCGGTGCCGACCACGGCTACCCTTCGAGACCCCCAGCACCTCTCTAGCTACTTCCCTAATGCAACTGGCCGTCCTATCCCACATATTGGTCGCCTCCCCACTACTCTCCCTGGCTCCCATAGATCTCAGCTTCTCGCCCATCTCCACGGCACCCGTCATGGTCAAACTCCCCCATTTGATCCTAGGCCTGTCGTCCACGACCCTCTTTCTCTTCCTCATCTTGATTTCCAAATCCATCACCAAGAGCTTATGCTGGGTCGTTAGATTCTTACTCGGGATCACTTTGCAGTCTTTACAAAGACCTTTATCATCCTTCCTAAGGAGTAAAAAGTCTATTTGCGTCTTAGCCACCGAACTACGAAAGGTTACCAAGTGCTCCTTGTCACACCCCATTTTAACCGGGTTAATTTAAGGGAGTATGACGTATTGGTGATTCCTATTTTTGTTGTTTTAAGGAGTCGCCACCTAATTAATTTAACGGTGAATTAGGACACCTAGAGGTTAACTAAGGCAAAGTTAAAACTAAACCTCAATTAATAGTCTGCTTAACCAGTATGATTCTAGGTAAGGGCTCTATATTATCCTAAAGGGAAGGGGTTAGGCATCCTTTAGAATCCGTTAACTTACGGTTATCCGACCAAACTTAGGTTAATTAATTTCAGATTAAATATAATGTTTAAATCTTAAGAAAGTAGGTTGTAAATGTTATTGAGGTTTTAAAGGAAAAAACATATTGATGCTATTTAAACTGACTTGAAGAAATGCATAGTAGTCCACTTAAAAATAAAACTTATAAATGTTATTAAGCTTAAAATAATAATTTTTATTGTAAAAATGAGACTGGCAAAATATAATGATTTGTATATAAATAGAAGCTTTTAAAAGAAAACCTAGCCAATATGACATTATATCAGTATAATAGTGTAAGAAATCTAGACTTGTTTTAAAAATAGAATGCGAAGATGATGAATTTCTTTCTCTTTTTTTACTGATTTATTTAATTATGCTCAGCTAAAAATAGACGTGATTGATTCAAACTTGAAGAGTTATTTATAAAATATACTTGAGTTTATACTTGCGTATTAGTGACGTTTTAAAAAATGTATATGATAATAAGAATAAAATATGATTCCCTTTACTTAGAATATATTATCATGCTATTTTGCAAATCAATTATTCCAAATAAAATAAAACATGAAAAAGAAGAGAATAACTTATGGAATTAATTGTTAGTCTTCCTTAAACTAAACTACCCATTACTAAAACTAAACCTATTAATTCATTAGGATTTATTTAAATTAAGGAAACAACACAAGCAAAGAGTTAGTTGCATAATACAAATTAATATGCACAAAATAAAATAAAAGAGGTAAATAAATATTGAATGGGCCAGCCCATTTTTTTTGACTGCCGAGAACTGTTCAAGTGATTGGGCTTAGCCCAGAATTTCCGTTTCTTTTGTTTTGCTGCGGACTGGCTGGACGCGGAAAATATTTCGTTGGGCTTTTAGCCCAACACCGAATGTGGAAGAAGAACGAGTCCCTCAGACTCGTGTGCGATGGTCATGCATAGAAAAAGAAAAGGATTAGTATCTATTCAATGAATGAAATTAGACATGTAACATATAAACTCAAACGAGCCTCTCAGAAACACTTGATAGGATACTTATCAATCATTAACGAATGAAAGAAAAAGGAAACTATGACATTTAACCGCATGAATTCAACTGTGCATTAAAGAAACACTGTTTAATGACGATATGGTATCTCATTTCAAAAGTCCTCTGACTGATTTTTAAGCTCCAGTGTAGTGTCGAACAACAAACCTCATACTTAAACTAGACTGCACTCGATTTAACTTTGGAAACGAAAAGGGAAAAACTGTCCTTTTCAATTTTAAGAGACAGATTTCAGGCCCAGTTATGTTCAGTCCTAATTCAAACGATAGAGTGCTTCATTCAAGAATATAGCAACGAATATGTCATGGGGATACTTCAACAGAAACACAAAACAACATAGAACATAAACCGAGGTATTTGAGGTAATTCTATCACTATTGGATATGCTTAGTATTTTTAGATTAGAATGCAATGAATTCTAATATACACGAACCAACAGTCAACAAGATAAACAAATACATGGAACTTCACTACATCCATATGCTTGGCAGGCTCCCACATCAAACACATTTAAGATTTATCAAATAGCATGGTAGTACACTGACTCATATTTAGATAATAGGCAAAGCTAACATAACCTTATTCCACAGAATCGAAACTTATAGGTGTAGCATCAGCTCTTATTTAACCAAAGAAGTTCAAGTTAGCAAGATATGGGCAGAATCTATGTTTAAACCACCTGTTAGCATAAAAAAAAACTACAAGCAGCAACCTTCTTTAGGAATTGAAGTGGTTAATTGATACATATGGGTTCAAATACCACCGGGATACGGAAGCCATTTAATTGGGATATTGGTATGTCTACGTTAAGACAGTAAAACAGTTTTAAAGACTCTAACGAAACAAAGTTTGAATCTCAAGGACATTATTCGCGAAGAAAGAAAACAATTGGGATTAATTTAAAGAATGGAAGGAAACAAATGTACACATATGGTCAGATTCTCTTAAGAATAGCTATCAACTATTTCAGAACTCAGATTTCAACAGAAAAGTCTTAAGAGAATAAAAGAAAAACCAATTTGTCCACATTCGAGCCTAGACAGAAAACTGAACTGCTTATGTTAGAGAGAAGACTCAATATGGGAGAGAAAGCAATAAAGGAGCTAACTAGGACAATCATCTTCCTCAGGCAGTGCACCAAATTCAAACCAAAGAGTTTTGTTTCATCAATTTAGATCATAGACATATATAGCTATAGCTGCAGATTATCCGGCTTCCAGGATGTTTAAGAATTATTGAAGCTTAAGACGACACATAATCATCTTGACACAATTTAATCAGATTTAGTTCAGGCCAACAAAGTAATTCTGGAAACATACAGTTGTATACAAACACAAGGTTACACCGATAATAATCTATTCTCTTTTACCTAAACTATTATGGAGCTGTCTCCATTTCCTTTAGCTGTATAAAATCCAACTATGTGAGTTATCAATCATATGCATACTTGGTATTAAACCTCAAACATGCAGCAACAATCATCACTAATGGATTAAAACCCAAATGGAATCCAACAGGGGATGTATTACTATTAACACCATATTCTTAACATAATAGGGATTGAATCATTAAGCACCTGATGGAGGGGTATAGCTAAACATGATTCAAACTAAGAACCAGCTAAACAGCAGCCGGAATAGGCATAACAGCGATCGAATGGGCTACTCAACATACTGAATCTCTGCCAATAGGATCCCAGCTAACAAATAAGCCAAAACTGAATACTCTCAAACATGATTAAAACTTTGCAAATGATACCAATACGACTAAAGACCCAACTGATTTTAACGTGTGCAATCCTGGTTTAAACTAACAACCCACATAACTATCTTAATCAGGCTTACTACTAATACAGGATTGAACACATAACATAAATAGTACAAACATCAATTTAAACAAGCAGAAATATCTAAGCAAATAGGTTTACTGACCTTCTTCGGGTGCAGCGAAGTGGGTGCGGAGCTTCGATCTACACTCGAACACTTCGGATCTACTTCGAAATAAACCCGAATCCCTAATTTGTATATTCCCGAGTTCGAATAGATACAGGGGGAAAAATAAATGGAAAAAAAAGCAATTTGGACTTTGACTCGATATCAAGCACTGACGCTACTGCTTCACACAAATTTTCGGAATTTAGGCTACTAAACTTGTATTTTTGTAGAGGGTTTTCTGCGATCCAAAAAATCCTCTGGTATGGGGAATTCTCTGAATCCAAAAAAAAACCCCTTTCAACTGATTTGGAAATGATTATTTATAGGGCGATTCTAGGGTTTGTTGCGAAGAAGAGAGAGAGGAGCGGGGGACAAGATGAATGGGGTGGCAGTGAGCGTGGGGAACAGGGGAAGTGGGTGTCAGAGGAAGGTGGAGCGAGAGTGGAGTGGGGGACAGCGTGTGGTGGCGAGGCAGACGCGTGGGGGTGTGATGTGGTGGGGGACAAGACATGGTGGAGGAAAGAAGAGGAGGGAAGGAGAGATGAGAGGGAGACAGAAAAGGGGAGGCGGCGGAGAAAAAAATGGGAAGGGAAAAGAGATTAGGGTTAAGAAAAAAATATAAGGAATGGGGTTGGACCGGGTCGGGTAACGTGGGTAATGAGTTTGGGCCAGTCGGGTCGGGTAGTGTATTGGGCTAGACCGGGTATTGGTGTGGGCTGGACCGGGTATGCCGAAAATGATAATAATAATAATAATAATAATAATAATAATAATAATAATAATAATAATAATAATCAGTGCGGTAATAGAATAGTGAAACGCCGGTATTGATAAGAGACTAATAATTATAGTAAAAATATAACATATATATTTTTTAATTTTCCAAAATATTAGAAGGATAAATAGGTATTTCGGGGGAGAGGCGGGACAAAATTGGGTGTCAACACTCCTCCTTCTTCGAGAAACTCGAATTGGCCACCATCAGCCCAAAGGCTTTTGCAAAATCCAACAGTGCAACTCCTCCTCCGTTCCTGTCCTCGAAACCCCAACCTCCATGCACATCATCATATCCCCTTGAAATTGACCATATGTGCCTATTGAAATCTCCTCCGATGAATAGCTTCTCAGAGGACGGTATACTTCCCATCATCTCGTCCAAATCCTCCCAAAAATGTCTTTTCTCCTCCTCGCCCAAGCCCGCTTGCGGCGCGTAAGCACTAATAATGTGCAAAATAAACCCTCCAACAACCAGCTTAATCGTCATCAACCTATCGCTGACTCTCTTAACCCCTACCACATGTTCTCGTAAGTCGTTATCTACTAAAATGCCTACCCCATTCCTATCCCTCGACCTATCTGAGAACCATAACTTATACTCATCCACATCTTCATCCCTGGATCCTACCCATTTAGTCTCCCGGACACAAGCTATATTAATCCTCCTCTTCTTAAGAATTTTAACCAGTTCGATGGACTTCCCCGTTAGAGTCTCAATATTCCAAGACCCTACTCGTAGACTAGAGACTCTCTTAACCCACCTACCCCCTCTAACCCTCACCCCTATCCGAGAACATGACCCTAGTCCACCATCGTCTACCAAAGCCAGTAAAGCAAATATAAACTACTCGACCAGGCAGTAATCAATACTAAAACACAAGTTAGTACTAATCTAGATGAAAGTGTAACTACTACGACAAGAACGAAACAAGTAATGCAAGAATGCAAATTAGCAGCAAGGATAAAGTACAGAGAATTAACAAATAAAATTAAAAAACTAGAGGCACCAACTCCAATTAGATAGAACCTGCTGACGCCAGAATCACTGTTCACTGTTCAAGCCAGAATCAATGTTCACGCTGGAAACACTGTTCACGTCGGAAACACTGTTCACGACGGGAAGCTTGAATCTGTCGGACCAGAGAGAAAGAGAGGAAAGAAGAGAAAAGAAGAAAAAGAAGATAGGAGAAGAAGAGGAGTGGGGGTGGGTATAGGGCATATCAATTGTAATTCCCAAACAGACACAAGAAAGGAAAGATGTATTACATACACAATCCCTCATCTAGCTTTCATTAATCACACTGTTAACTGTTGGAGAAAATCAAAGGCACAGAGAAGAGCAATAAACAAAATATAAGAGAGATGAACAAATATTTTGCAGACATCGAAGACATACCTGAAGTTCGATTCACACGCCCAAATCAATTTGGAGCAAACCACATGCAACTACTTTTTGGAGAATAACAAGTTCAAATCTTTCTTCAGATTGACTTGCAACCCGTGAACATCAATCCCTAGAGATTTAGCGAGACATGCTACCATAGCTGTATTTACACACTTATAAAGTGTAGAACCTGCATATGGTAATGGAATTTTGACTCCAAGTGAATAACATTTTCAAAAGTCTTATGCACAATGAATTAAATAAAAGAAAGAAACATAGGTGTGACATATGAATACTCACCTAGAGTGTACTCAAATACTACAACTACCATAACAACCCACATAGCATTCCATCCAACAACTTCACACAGAGGCCTCATGTAATAAAACACAGACACAAGGGAAAGAGCCAATCCTACTTTGAGGCAATGAACAACCTTTTTTTGGGAGAATTAGGTGCAAAAAAAATTGCCACTTAAGTGTATTGTTGAAATTTGTAGAATATGCAAAGCACATGCTTTTGGTTTCTCTCACATATATGCCGTCAGGTTCTTCATTGCAATGTTATCATACGACTAAGGAAAAGAAGCAAAGTTACTCTGGAAGCACTCTATCATTCAACTCCAGTTCTTGTTGGGCCCGTGCTTCAGTAATTGAAGAAAAGACAATCACAGGGAAACCGAGTAATGCACTTACCTTCAAGATCTGACACATGAAAATGTTCAAAAAATAAGTTAAACAAGATGAAAGTCACATCATCCCCAAAGAGTAATTGAAAAATGAAAACGGAAAAGCAAAATACACCTACCACTAAGGTAAGAATGTAAGGCAGCCAAAGAGGTGTCATAAGTAAATTCACCAGATGTAGATGCTCCTCCTGAACTACGATAACTATGATCAGCAGCCAAGTAACAATAAAAAACATTTGTTCATTGGTACTTTCAGTAAAGAATTCTTAATTGATGGAGCAAGCAAAGAACAAAGTATATGTTGAAGATGGAAGACTTACTTTCTCTATAGCCCTTTTTCTTCAATCAATGCTTGTACAGAATTGGTTAAAAGAACAAATGCCACAGGAATTTCAAGAATAGCTACAAAAAATCTGGTAATTAACTTCTCCTTGAAAAATAATTAAAGTGGGTTAAACAATGGAATAGTATGATAAAGGAAGTAAGGTTGATGAAAAATGTAAATGGAAGTAATAACTTACATATGTTATATGAATAGTTAGTAGCTTTTTGAAAGTCCTAAGAGAATGCTTTATGGATAATTTCATTATATACTATATTGTAGGTAGAATGATCATCGGGATCGTCTACTGTTGCGGGTCGGATTAATATTTTTACACAGTCTGAACTTCTTGCTCTTGATAAAGCAACATAAAGTTGACCGTGTGAAAAGACAGGTTCACGTAAATAAATTCCTACGGAATCTAGTGTTTGACCTTGAGCTTTATTTATAGTCATAGCAAAACATAGTCGAATAGGAAATTGTGTTCTTTTAAATTGAATAGGCAATTTTTCGTCTTGTGAACATAACAATGGTATTCGAGGAATAAAAACATGTTTGCCTTTAAAGTCACCACTTGCAATTTTAGCACTAATAATATGAGTTTTGAAATCAAAACAAATTAAGCGTGTACCATTGCATAAACCTTCAGAAGGATTTAAATTGCGTAGTAGTATAATTGGACAATTTTGCTTTAGAACTAACTTATAAGGAGGCAAACCAGTAGGATTCAAAGTATGGAGGAAGTCTTCAAATTGGCTTTGATCTTTTGGCTCTATAGTTTCATCAATTCCAATGAATGTCACAGCAGTTGTGGGAAATTCATCTATGAACATCTGATTAATTTCGTTTACGAAATCATTTTTGATCGTTAAGATAACACGTGATGTTACGGAGGATGTATCAGACATGAGCATCTCTAGATTGGGATAAACAGTTTTGAATAAAATATTTAATGAATCTTTCTCATTCGTAAAAGGAATAAGAAATGATTTTGGAACCTCGATTTTATCATGTTCATTAACTTCTTCTCTTCCATCTCCAATTCTTAGTAAATACTCACAAAATGTAGGATCTTTGCATGCACGCATATTTTGTGTCAAATGGAATTTTTGAAGATGGTCCCAGATATTTGAATACAATAAACATTCACGTATGAAATCCTTTTTTGTTCCGCTTTTCACAACAGGTAAAGTCTGTCTAAAATCGCCTCCAAAAACTACAACTTTTCCACCAAATAGTGTATTTATACCCATAAGATCTCTCAAGAGTGAATCAAAAGTCTCAACAAGTTTTTTCCTAGCCATTGATACTTCATCCCATACTATTAGTTTTGCATCTTGAATTAAAAATGCAAGTGAACTCTGTTTACTTATATTGCAACAGTAATTTTCACCTACATCAATAGGAAGTTTAAAACGTGAGTGGGCAGTTCGTCCTCCAGGGAGCACTGAAGCTGCAACACCAAAAGTTGCTGTGGCTAAAGCTATAAATCCTTTTGATCGTACAGTAGCTAATAAAGCGCGGTATAAAAATATTTTTCCTGTTCCTCCAGGCCCATCAATAAAGAATGCTCCTGGTTCATTTGTGAATATTTTATTAAGTATGGTGATGTACGCTTGTTCTTGTTCTTTATTTAGTTTTTTATATAGTAATAAATCTTCTTCAGTTACAATTATGTTTCTTTCTAAATGGGTGTCTCTAGCCTCTTGCATTATTCTAGAAGATGTAAAAGATGTAATATTTTCTGATGTGAGTTTAAATTCATTGATATTCCGTCCCATTGAATGCAATATATCATTTATGTGGCTTAGAACTAAATAACGAATGTTTTTTGTTTGTATGTTTGGCATAGCTGTAAAGTCTTCAGACATGGAGCTTTCAAATCTTTTCCATAATTCTTTTGAATTAGCAGGACTACAATATACTAATAGTGTAGCAAATAAACGTCGTAGACAATAAGGCATTCGGTAATTTGCAGCTTCTAACATACATTCAATTAAGTTATTATCAGAAGCTAACAATCCACTTTTTTTCTGCGGATTCTCTAAATGTGTTAGACGAAGGGTGTTTTTGTAATTTGACTGTCCATCTGTTGTGCTTCAAATAAACACGTGTACACCAAAATCATGAAATAACACCAAAACGTACGACACCTGTATTACCTCTTCAGTCTCTACTAACCCTACACTCCCTTGATTGTTTCTCGCTCCTAACGACACTTTTGTCTTTTCAAAATCATGTTTTTCTTGTTCATTTGATATGTAAGTTGAATTATCGCTGCAGGTTTCTTTTTTGGTCAGATTGGTAATGAGTATTTGAATAATCCCTATGCTAAACATTTCTATGGCGTCCATAACTCACTGAGTTCGGTTTGCGTGATTCTGCTAGGTGCAGAATTTTTCAATTTTCTTCTGATTCTCTATGTGGTGCTCGCTCTTTCAGACTACCAGCTTTTGGTTTTTGTGAAGCCTTCTTCATTGTTGTACTTTTTCTTTTGGCTTGATTCTTGTTTATTATTTCCATACATAGACAAATATATTTTTCCTGATTTGCTCATGCATGTTTGGGGCTAGACATCTAAGTGCATGATTTTTAATTGTTAGGTACGGATCTACCTTTTCTTTTTGCCTTTTGAAACTTAATTTCTTTTTCCTTCTTTGATAGTAAGGTGCATTGCATTTGTGACAAAATGTTTGATTGAGATGTCTGACCCGAAACTAAGGTGTAATATTTTATACAGAGGAATAAAGAGATTGTAGCAGTGTTTCTATTTTGAATATTAGTAGCTCTGCCTCAAAAGCTAAACATTGCATCAAGATTAAGGTCTTATTAGTTTCTTCGTTGGCATAGATTAATCCATATATAGAGGGAGGGTGATGGGGTAAGCCGTAAGGAAAGGAAAACGAAGACAGAACACTTCGGACTAATTTTCCGTGCTTTAATCTTTGATAGGGTGCATCGATTAAAAAAAAAAAAAGTCCTAATTTCTCTCTAAAGGACCTTAAATTCAGTCTTGATAAAAAAAAAAGGACCTTAAATTCAGATCCAACATTAATGATAAGAAGGCGATGCACCTGCTGCAGAAGTGCAAATGGATGAAATTTAATTAAAAGTAAATGATTAGGAAAAAAATTATTAACAAAAGCTCTACTTTAGAGACCAGGTAGCTTCTAAGTTAAGATAACCAACAATTCGCTTTAAGATAACTCTCAGGGGAAGGACAAAAATATTGCACTGATAAGCAGAAAATGATACTATTCAAATAAAGTGATTCTAGGAGCATGAAATTTTACATTGATATAGGTGCTTGGATTTGATTTGTTGAGCAACATAAGATTGTGGAAGATAAGATGTTATGGACGCTTAGAATTTATTCCACCGCAAACAACCAAATATACTACTCTATTTTCTTCTTCTTTCTTACTTTCATTTCTTTTTTTACTGTATCCTCCCTTCTTCCTGAATTCATCAAATCAGTGGAGATGAACTTATAAGTTTATTTTTAAGCGCGTAATTACTTAAATTGATACTTCATGACGAGCTTTGCTTCTATAGTGTCTGCTGTTCTAACAGAACGATAATTGTGATATATGATAGTTCCACATGCACTTAACTATTTGGAGTAGTAGTAATAGGGTAATATTTGAAACTTTTTAAAATGGATATTGCCGTGTATTCTTTTTCTCAATATGCTCTTAGCACAGGTATGGTTTTGGTGTCTTAATTTATCTTCTCCAGTTTACTAGCTTCAACAGTTTAGTATAAGATGGCCTTGATTTAATTCAGTTTGTATATTACATTATTACCTTCCATACACCTGAAGATTTGAAGCTTGTTATGGACGGAAGTCAATATTTATAAGTAATTAGTAATTCCTTGCTTTTTCTAATTTCTCTTTTCAAGGAAGCATATAGATTCAGTTTTATTTGAAGCTAAAATTTTTCTTCGTGGGGTGGGGAGTAGTGAAGTGAAACAGTTGGTACAAAGGTTTCTTTTTCAGTTTTCAATTTTGTAAGATAAGTTACTCATAAAGGTTGGATAGCTTTTACATTGATGTAGTCATCGGGATCTGGGTTTTGGTTAAAAAAAATGGGGCTCAGATTATCTTGTGTATGCATGGAATGTTATTCAATAAATAAAAAATTTAAATTCTGAGATTCATTTGCTGGATTGATGAATTCAGTTGCGCTAAAATTTTAGGCTGTACATGACAACTACAAAGATGGACGAGATTTTATTCGACCATTTCTCAAGCAAAAAGAGAGAATAATTATGAATACTTGAATTGAAATACTGAGATTCAATGGTCTAATTTTAATTCAAGCTTCATTTCTTGAATCAAATTGTGGAGCTCTTTCTCCCTTCCCTTCCCCGATACACAGTATACTCCTTTAGTGTTAGGTGTAAAATTGAAATTGGGGACTTTCAAAGAATTCAATTCGGCAATTCCTGTATATCAGACACTGGAAAGCACACAGAGTAACGAAACAAGTGGTACCACTTGCTTTGTGCTTCGGGGGTGGAATTATGAACCCATAAATTATTTTTTAATGCTTGACGAATAGCATGTAAATTTGAGATGTCCATTTGGAGTAGGAAGAGTCACCAAGGGCAGAACAAGTGACATCTTTGCCCTTTACATCCATCATTTTCAGCTTTTATTTTCATTGGAACTTGGTGAAGGAGCTGTTCTGAACTGATTATTAGAAAATTTCAAAAAGGAAATAACGCTAATAAGCGTGATATCAATTGGTTTATATTTATGTTTCCTTTATGTTTTGGGATAGAAAGGATACTATCACTTTATGCCTTTTATGGTAGATCACGACTTTATGATCATCTAGGCTTTATTTACAGAAGAAATGATCTTTAAGCACTTACAGGTCATGCTTAACAGGTGAATGAAATCTTTCAGGTAATTGCTATGTTGGAAAGGATAAAGGATGAGAGTGATTGTCTGGATCTTGAGCTAATGTGACGATGACTGTTACATGGATGAGCTTTTTGGTGTCTTTGCTCTGCCTTCTTCTCTCATTCTCTGGGTTTACACCGTGTTTATCCTAAGTGCTCCTTTTTTTTTTTCGATTTCATGTTATTTTCTTATATTGCTTGATGTAATTTGAGTTTTTGGTTTAATTTTGTTACAGGTTTTTTATGCTAATTGTTGCTGATGAATATTTGCCCTATCTATCACTTATATTCTCTTGCTCGATTCTTATTTTTCTGATCTGGCACAAGGGCTTCGAGGGTACAATAATCTTTGTGCTAAGCATTTCTAATCAATTGCCTCCATAGCGCAGTGAGGGCGGGTTGTGTGATTCGGCAAGGTGCGCAGGCATGTTCTTCTAATTTCTTCTGTTTTTTCCTGTGCTATTCACTTTTTCAAAGAATGAGTTCTATATTTTGCTGGGTGTATATTAGTGTAATATTCTTTTTGGTGATTATCGTTAACTTTTCCTATTCTTTTGGGTAAATTCTTTTTTTTTTCCCTATTGCATGTTAGGAATTTTATTTGATTTGCTCATGCATGTTTGGAGACATTTTGGATAATTTTTAATTGTTGGCTAAAAATCTTTTATCCTCACGAATATTGAAGATATACATTGCTGATGTGACAATATGTTCGGTGATATGCCTGACCCGAAAAAGAATTAGAGACGACATGACTAATTAGGCTTAGTGGGGGAGAGAGTATACAGAAGGAAACACTCCAAAATTATGGTATTATGATGAATAGCTAGCCAAGAAGGCTGATATGTCTTAAGGTATGAGTTGGGAATCATCTGCTGACCCCTATTTAATGGGTTTGCTAATAGCTGCTCAAGTTAAACTTCACTTTTGCACTCAAGTAACTATTTGCTTAAGCTAAATTTGATTGTGAATTTTAGCCAATCTCTTTGAACACAAACATGGTGCTAGCACCTCCAAGGACGCAAATAGAGATGGGACAGCGTAAACGAATTGGGACAAGCCTTAAAAGTCTTAGAATTTTTTGTTGTTGTTCAGGTTTGTTTCATGGATTGCAAAATTCCTGTTATTTATGAAATGGCGGATATTATTCGTTTTTGATGTTATTCCTACTAAAAGATTTCCTCATGAAAATTGCAAGTTTTCACTTGTAGCAACTGTACCATATAATACTTGACCAAAGATAAAAAGGGCAAAACAAAAATATCAGTCCCAATTTTGTCTGTCGTGAGTTGCCAGTTGTCTATGGATGTGTAGTGTGTTGTTTGTTAGTTTTCTCTGTTCACTGAGTATTTAGGTTATTTTAGATGAAGGGAATAATGATGGTGCTCCTGTATTATTGTGGTTAATTTTGATTGCAGCTTTGGGACGACGGAGAGCCACAAGGTACAAGGGAGAAGCATTTGGAAGAAAACTGCTCGCAGATATGGTTCTTTTACTGTATAAGGTTTGTGGTATTATCTTTTTATGGTTCTACATATATTGTACTCTGCTTTTTTGGATGTCAATCTTTACAACTTGAATCATTTAGTAATTTCTTTTGCCTATGTAGTGTGAAAGTTCATTTCCTTCATAAGTGTGTTTTGTCTATTCACTGTGATCCCCTAAATTAACTTTGGTGATGCTACTTCTGCAAAACAACATACACACGATGGTGAACTTATAGTTCTGGACTGGATTCATGAGTACCAGAAGTCTATAGTCATGCTTCGGTTCTTTCTTTCTTCTTTGATTTTTTCGCTTTCTATCCCTTTCAGGCTCGCCTTTTTCCTCTAAGACCATATGCAGAGAATTTGGCATAACTACGTAGATTTCAAGGTTTCCGTCTGTAATAGTGTGATTGTATTCCTTAAATCAGTAAAAATTTGATCCCTAATCCTCTATATAACTTTATTGGATTGATGTTTGGGTGTATTTGAGATTTCAACTTAAGTCTTTAAATCCATATTGGTATTTTGATCTGCGTTCTATGTGTTCTGCGATATCGCTTGTTGTAATGTCCCTTAACTTGACACCCGAATTAACAAACCAATTCGCAATTCAATTCCACAATTAACAATATAAGACAAAACTGTCTTTCGAATTAATCATAACCGACTACCGATTACAACTGGAAATGGGAAATATAACAGCTAATAATGAGAATGAAAGGAAATATAAGAAAAATACTTGCTAAATCTATCACATGAATCAGTCCAATACTTCAGCTAGCAAATTCACATCCGAAACAGTCAATACCTGAAATGAAAGTTGAACTGAAGCTAATTACTTATCCAGAATTACGAGAGGAAGAAGAATTGAAGATGGAAGAAAGATTTAGAAGAGATTAGAGAAGAGAAGAGTAAAGGAATTCAGATTTAGGGAAGATAAGAGAGAGAAGGAAAGGGGTAAACATACCATCCATATTCGAATCCGCGACTTAAATAGCACAAAAAAAAAAAGTTGAACCAAACTAGTACAAAAAAAAAAAAAAAAACATAAGTAGTATTCACGCACGAAATTCATGCGTGAAAGGACCAAACTGCAAAAACATAGTTTTTGGCCTTTCACGCACGAATTTTGTGCGTGAATGGGGTCATCCAATTTTCTCCCTCGATGAGGTCATCAAAAAGAATTTTGAAAAAGAACAGTAGTATGTATGGACCACTTTCACGCACACATTTTGTGGGTTAATGGTTGGCTTTTTTTTTTTTTTTTTTTTTTGCGTTACCTTTCCAATCACTTTTTTTTCATACTTTGGGCAAAGATTAGTCATGTTTTAAAATCTCAAAATATCAATATTTTATATAAAACTTAATATCTTTTTTTGCGTACAATAATGTCGGCTCATTACATCAAGTCCACCTAAACGTTTGGATCGTCGTTTTAGGGGTTCTAAAGTGCCCCGAAGCAAGTTTTGAAACTTATAATATTTATAAGGTTTTGATTTAAGTGTTTTATTATATTTGAATGTACAAATTTAAATATTTGATTTAATAATAATTCATCCAATACGAGAGGTCTATACTAATTAAAAAATAATTCATTCCATTTAATTACAATACTAATTCAAAGCAATACAATAATAAATTACAATAACAATACAATCTTCAAGTGAAAAAATATATTTTACCCTTTCATGCATATATTTTGTGCGTACCTAATCTGTTCCTGAAAGTGAAAAAATTATATTTTACCCTTTCACGCATAGATTTTACCCTTTCACGGTAAAATATAATTTTTTCACTTTCAGGAACAGATTAGGTACGCACAAAATATATGCGTGAAAGGGTAAAATATATTTTTTCACTTGAAGATTGTATTGTTATTGTAATTTATTATTGTATTGCTTTGAATTAGTATTGTAATTAAATGGAATGAATTATTTTTTAATTAGTATAGACCTCTCGTATTGGATGAATTATTATTAAATCAAATATTTAAATTTGTACATTCAAATATAATAAAACACTTAAATCAAAACCTTATAAATATTACAAGTTTCAAAACTTGCTTCGGGGCACTTTAGAACCCCTAAAACGACGATCCAAACGTTTAGGTGGACTTGATGTAATGAGCCGACATTATTGTACGCAAAAAAAGATATTAAGTTTTATATAAAATATTGATATTTTGGGATTTTAAAACATGACTAATCTTTGCCCAAAGTATGGAAAAAAAGTGATTGGAAAGGTAACGCAAAAAAAAAAAAAAAAAAAAAAAAAAGCCACACCATTAACGCACAAAATGTGTGCGTGAAAGTGGTCCATACATACTACTGTTCTTTTTCAAAATTCTTTTTGATGACCTCATCCAGGGAGAAAATTGGATGACCCCATTCACGCACAAAATTCGTGCGTGAAAGGCCAAAAACTATGTTTTTGCAGTTTGGTCCTTTCACGCATGAATTTCGTGCGTGAATACTACTTATGTTTTTTTTTTTTTTTTGTACTAGTTTGGTTCAATTTTTTTTTTTGGTGCTATTTAAGTCGCGGATTCGAATATTCATAACCGCTCCAAGTGATATTTGTTGTATTTATATGAGGTGGAGATCGTCTTGTGACTCTTGCACGTGCCTCTCACATGACTCATTTATTTTGGGTCATTACACTTGTCGTACACGAAAACATATCTTACTTTTTAAATGCTCAAAAAGGTGTCAAAGACGATTTTCTAACTGAACTGTACAACAGTTGTCTAATGTTATGCATGCGAATTTGGATTTTTTTTTCCTGCGGTTATTTTGGAATAAAGTTGATTAGATAATTTCTTTTTCTGTGAATTGATTGGAATTGTACTCAACTAGATTTATTTTGTTAATTTGTCTATATTTTCTGCATTCGTGTGTTCCCATAGCTCATGTTTTGAAGGTTGAATTTTATTGAACTTTGCAGGTGTGCATTTTATATTTGGTCCGTCGAGCACTTAACACTGTTCGTAAGTTCAGTTACTGTTTAACACTGTGTAGGGTAGTTTCTACTGTAGAAATTCTGAGGAGATATGAAGCTCAAAAAGAAGATGGCTAACTGTATTATTGGTCAACATGATAGACTAACAGTGAAGTATAGTCGTAGAATATAACGGATTTGGATCTTCTGTGTGCAAATTTTTGTGTGATTATTGTAGCACCTCAGTTGTTTATTTTCAAAGAGTGGGTTAAATTGTTGTCTAATTATTCCTGCTCATCTTCTTTTGCTTCTCGCAAGAGCACAAAGAAGAGGAGCGGGCAAATTTATGCAGTGAAAACTTCAGTTGCTCATTAATTGATATTTCGTTTCCATGATTCTGAGCTGCCTGACCAGCTTTCGATGAAACTCTTCTTATTTAAAATTTCACTAGCTTTATATTTCTTAAATTAATTACTATAAGCAGTCTTACACCCTTTTATTAATTTGTATTATTCTAGACATTAGTAAGGTAGTTTTAGCTTGTATTATTCATTGAACTAGGGTTGCTTAAATCTGTTGCCAGAGACGAGGAAATTTTGACAGATGATCAGGAGGAAGTGCAATGTTGGAGGGATTCATTTAGTGAAGAAGGCAAAATAGTATAATATAATTTGCCAAGTGGTTACAATGGGTACAAGGCTCTCCTTCTTTTCCTCTTTAGTTTTGCTCTAAATGCGTTTAGTAGATTAAAATCAATGTGATGGAAAATAAAAGATTGACACTCAACAAAAACAAATCAGTGGTAGAAATTTAATACCAATAGAGTGAGCTCCAACACAGTGCCAGATAGGGTTTCTACATATATGTATAATATACTTCTTGTTTCTGTAAATTACAAATAAGGTTTCAATAATATACTTGAGAGGAAACATTAGTTGAAGGCTAATGTTTAATTAGCTCATTCCAAGCATTGTGTACAATTTAACTAATTGTTTCTAGCCATGATTAAACTAGGGAAATTAGCACTTTTGATCCCTCAAATATTGATAAAATTTGATTTTTGATCCTTATAATTTTTGGCTAAACATATCTAACCTTCAAATTATTGATATGCACACCTTTGATCCCGTTGACTGTAATTCTTCACAAATTTAATGATTTATTAGGTGTTAAACCATTCAATTATTGATGTGTTATGTCGACGTTTTACGTAACTCCATATTTCAAGGTATAGTTCTAAATATATCAAATATTTGCTTGATAAAGGGACCAAAATACACATTTTAATTAGCTTTTTAAGGTAGATATGCTTAGCCAAATATTACAAAGATCAAACTAAGAGTTTACTAATAATTGAGAAACCAAAAGTGCAATCATCCCATTAAACTAATACTAAGTACGTTTTTTTAATCTAATTAATGTCAAATTGTAATTCTCAGATTAAAATAAAACCAATGTATTGAATTCAACAAAAAGTATATGTACGGTTACAACAGTCTGTATAAATACTCAGATAGCCATCTCCCAATTTCTCTTATCTAGGAAATTTAATAAAATCATTTCTGATTAAGAAACCTTATACAAAAAATGGTAGCCTTTTGCTCTTCTACTAATTATCCAAATATGAGTACTGGATGGTCCTTTGAAGAACCACTAATTAGCTATGATCAGAAAACAACGAAGACAATAACTTCGCCTCCGTTCCAAATTGAGACTAACAACTTGTTTGAAGGTTTACATATTGATAATAATATGAATTTTCCTTCATCTCATCAAGAACAATATCACAAAGAAAGTGAGTTTGATGTTCAGTTAGGAGAAGAGAGGTCATTAATGGCGAAGAAACTAAGCCATAATGCAAGTGAGCGTAATCGAAGAAAGAAGATGAATTTTCTTTATTCCACTCTTCGTTCTTTGCTTCCTTCTGCTGCTAATCATCATCGAAAGGTATGTATACCCTACCAGAATTACTTGTCATGAAATACAAAGTCCTTTTTGTTTAATAATAACCATATGATATCCGGAAATTAGTGGTTCGACTAATTTAGATGTGCCTATCTTGGAAAGCCCTCCATAGAAGTAGCCCCAGGTAGCCACTTTAAGATATGGGCTATTTAAAGTTTAGCTAGAGCTGGCAAATTTCATACCGTTTTCTTTTCTTCTTCTTCTTCTTCCTCCTAGCTCTTTCTTCTAATTGAGACATATTCAAGCCTGGAGTTTTGAACTGTCAAAGCTGGAGTTTGATTTTGGCATTTCAAACTTCAGACTTTCAAGTCCGATGTTTGAAACTTCAGACCTTTGAGTTTAGAGTTTGAAACACCAAACCCGAGGTTAGAAGTTTGATCTCTGAGGCGGCTAAATTTAAAATATTTTGTTAATTTTGGTTACGTTTTAAATAGTGGTCCTAAAAGTGGCTATTCATCACTTCGCTTCAGCACTCCCTTCTAGGGGGTTTCCATTCCTAAAACTCGACCCTGAGACATTAGGACTGATGCCCGAAAGTGTCCCAATAGCCCCTCATCAATTCATCAAAATTGTAAATTTCTTTCTTATTAGTTGTATGAGAGAAATTAAAATTTTAGTTTACATACTAATTGCTTTCGTTTTTCTAAGGAAAATAATTTTACTCCATCAAGTAAGATAATTTTTGAAATGATAACCCTATTGATTCTAGCCTAGGATAGAATTGTAGATAAAGCTGGGGATGGGGGTGGTTGTGGGGTGTTCTTAACTTCCAAACATTAAACGGATATATGTAGGACAGATATTTTGCAAGTTCAACTAAATCCAATATTTTCAGTAATTAACTATATATACATATGGAAAAAAAACTAATATCACACTCATTTTAATCTGTTGATTCTGCTAAATTCTGAATTTGCCTCCGTGTCGAAATAGAACACAACAAGGGTTAACAAAATTACTCAAGTTTAGTTTAATAATATTCACTTCCAATGTGAATAAATCTTTCTTGTCCATAACTTGTTTAACCTATATATGCCTTTTTTAATTGCAGAAAAAGCTAAGCTTTCCGGCAACAGTATCTTATGTGCAAGAATACATACCAGAGCTGAAGAAAGAAATAGAGAGGCTAAGCAAAACAAAGGATTTGTTATTATCAACTATGTCAAAGAAAGCAGATTCATTAGTCCAAATTGATAATCAGAGAAAATTAAGTATGAGTGGAACTTCTTGTGAATCTTCAACAACATCAATTTCTGCAAGTCCACTGTGTCATGGACAGGTTTTAGTACAAATCTCCACAACTCAAGCAAATGATTTTCCAATTTCAGAAGCATTCCAGAATTTAGAGGAAGATGGATTAATTTTGCTAAATGCCTCATCCTTTAAATCTTTTATCTTTTGGAGACAAGATTTTTCATAGCTTGCATTTTCAGGTACATATATTTATGTTTCATGGTTAACAGTATTAAATTGAATATTTTTTACTCCCTCCGGTTCATAATAAGTGTACATTTAGCCTTTTTATTTTGGTTAACAATAAGTGTCCACTTACATAATCAAGAAGGAATTAATTGTTTTCTTCCAAATTTACCCCTATTTAGATATGTTGGGTTTTTATGTAATCAAGAAACTATATTACTCAATTTGGAGTAATTAGGTAGAAAACAGTAATTTAATTAAGGCTAGTCTAGTCATTTTATAAAGAGTTTATAGAAACAAACACAAATAAATAAAATGGAGGTATGTTCTCCAACAACCCATTGCAAGACCAAGATTGCCAATTTGTCAAAAAGGCAGAAACCATCATTATTATCATTGAAATTTAAACAGTAATTCTCATTGTTAATAGACTTTAGAAAGTTTAATTAGGACTTGGAATTCCAACAAAAAGGCGCCATTCCAGGACTGCAATGTGATTAATTAGGCCAGAAAGCAAAATTTTACAGTTCAAATTTGACTTTCACATCTCAATAGTTGACTAAATCTTTCCCACAAACCCTATAAATTGAGTGACTTAATTACAAATTTCAGTCAGGACAAGAAGCTTTTAGATCATATATCATCTCATTTTCTTCCCATACATCAATTTTTAAGTTCTTTCATTAATTTTCCTTTATATATAACTTGTAACAATGGTTGCACACTTGTCCAAAATTCTTTCAGACTCCGAAAAAGTCTTTGATTTTGTTGTCAACGAAGGGCATGGAGTTAAGGGCCTTTGTGATATGGGAATTCAAGAACTTCCTAAGCAATATATTCAACCACTGGAAGAACGAATCACTACGAGCACTGTGATAACCGATGATTCAATCCCAATAATCGACGCGTCCAATTGGGATGATCCAAAGGTGGCTGATCAGATTTGCAAAGCAGCACAAAACTGGGGTTTCTTTCAAGTTATCAATCATGGAGTTCCTATTCAAGTTCTTGATAATATAAAGGAGACGAGTCATCGTTTCTTCAGTTTACCAGCTGAGGAAAAGAAGAAGTACACGAAAGAGAATTCAGTTTCGAGTAATGTGAGGTATGGAACAAGTTTTACGCCTGAAGCTGAGAAAACATTGGGTTGGAGAGATTACCTTTCGCTTGTTCATGTTTCTCATGATGAAGCTTCTTTATTTTGGCCTACTTCTTGCAGGTTCGCCTTCTTTTTCACCACGTAAAAAAGAAATTTATTCTATCAAGTCATTTAAAAAGTGATTATAGATTACCAGTCATGATAAGTGAGATTAGTATCCTGAAAAATAAAGTTGTATACATGAATAACTTATAATACATTGTAATGTAAAAAGGATCTCCATACTGTCAGTGTATAAGTTTATCTTTTATGAAATACTCTCTCTGTTTTAATTTATGTGAACCTATTACTATTTGGGGAGTCTACGAGGTGCTTCTTTGACCATGTTTTCCTTACATTTTTTCTAAGTTATTTGAATTATGAATTATCATGACTTATAGTACTTTTTATGTAGTTTCTAAATATATAAATTTTATTTTTATAAATTTGAAAAACCTATGTCAAAATTTACGGTCAAAGTTATAAAGTTTGACCCTCGGACTCCGAAAAGGTTCACATAAATTGAAACGGAGGGAGTAGGAGGTAAAATATCCTTTGAGTACTAATTAGTAGTTATTGTGAATGTTCTTTCAGGGAAGAAGCACTTGAATACTTGAAGAGGTGTGATACTGTTATAAGGAAGATTTTGAAATCGCTAATGGGAGGATTGAATGTAAAAGCAATTGATGAAGAGAAAGAGCAACTTTTAATGGGTTCAAAGAGAATAAACTTTAACTACTATCCAAAATGTCCCAACCCTGAGCTTTCGGTTGGAGTAGGACGTCACTCAGATATCTCAACAATTACTGTTCTCCTTCAAGATGATATTGGCGGGCTCTACGTGAAAAAACTTGAAACTAATGATTGGATTCATGTCCCTCCGGTCAACGGGGCTCTGGTAATCAATATTGGCGATGCACTTCAAATAATGAGCAATGACAAATACAAGAGTGTTGAACATCGCGTGATTGCTAATGGGAGCAAGAATAGGGTTTCTGTGCCCATTTTCTTGCATCCAAAGCCTACAAGTGTTATTGGTCCTTTGCAAGAAACGCTAAAGAATGGGGAAAAACCAATTTACAAGCAAATTCTTTATTTTGATTACACCAACATCTTCTTCAGCAAAGGTCATGACGGGAAGGACATAATAGAATTTGCAAAGATATAGACGCATTTTGTGGTCACAATATCTAATTATATTGTTATATATAGAGTACATGCATTTCTCCATAAGATTGTTACAACATTCTTGTTATTAGATTATATGCTAAACACAAATATACTATGAATATTGTACTTAATTTTAGAGATATATTTCAGAATAATTTGACATCATCCTACGTCAGTCTTTCACATTCCAAAAACTATCCAATGAATACTATTTGAGTCGATTTGTAGGATTTTTAAGTATTGAATTTAGATTTGTAGTCGTTTTAAAGGAGACAAATTGTTGATTTTTAAGATGTAGCTGAAGTTGGTATACATTGGGATTAGGGGTGTACAAAGTAAACCGACAAACCGCACCAAACCTGTTACATCCCGTATTTTTGAACGTCAGATTAACTGTAAGTTGAGGTGGGGCCCACACGTCAAGATTTTTTTTGGGACATGTGACAAATTATATGAATCACATATGTGAAGTTAAACACAACTCAAGAAGGACCCTTGGGCCAAATCAAAGTGGAAGTCCTCCAAACGAATATTTTTAAGAAAACGTTTTCGGGTGACCTGACTTTGGGGGGCAAAAACTGTATTATAAGTTTGGAATTTGGAAAAATACCATGAAATATAAGTTGTAGATAATTGAATTAGCTTTCCATCCATAGGTCGTGGGTTCCAAGGTGACGTCGGTACAAGGAGATATGGACGTTTTAAGGTCGAAAGGTCAGTGGGCTAGGCCCAACTCGGGACCAACCGAGTTGGCCCAAAAAAAACGAAAAGAAAACTTTAGGCCCAAGGTGAGAGGGTGGCCGGCCATACCTGGTCCAAGCCCACCAAATTGATTAATTTCCATGTGCCAAATTAATATAAGGGGCCATATATGCATTATTTATTCATTAGAAACTTCAAGAACCAAGAACAAAACACCAAGAAGAGCAAAAATAAGGCCATTTCGGGTTTGGCCATAGGAAAATCACCCCTCAAAATCTTGCCTCTAAAATTTTTTTCTTGTTGAATTCCTACTAAATTAAGTGTCCTTTACAACTTGGTGTAGTTGTTTTGGAAGAAGGAGCACTTATTTCTTCAAGTTGACAACTTGTTCAAGTGAAGAAATTTGTAGAAAAAGGTAAGAATCAATTCCTTTTTCTTATGTTATGAAGGTTTGTTTATGTTGTAGTATGTAGAAATGAGTGGAAATTATGGAAATATGGAAGTTTGCAAAGTGGGTATGTATGCGTGTAGAAGGATGAACCAATTTTATTTGTTATGTTAATTGTGTTGTTGAAGCCTTGTAATGGAAATGGAAGGAAATGGTTCAAGTTGGTATGGAAAATTGTTGAAAATGGTTATAGGAAATTATGTGATTTTAATGTAGTTTTTATGAAATTATGGAAGTGAAGTTCTAAATGTGAATTATTATGTTAGTTGGTGGATTTGGAGGGACGTAAGTCCATAATAGCATGAAAGATTGGTTGTTAAGTTGTTATGGGAAGTTTTGTGATTTTATGGTAGATTCATGTAATTGTGAAAATGAAGTTGTTAAGATGTAAATTATGATTATGGTTGATGAAATTGGAAGATGGAAATATGTTATGAATATGTAGATTGAAGATTAGAAGTTTTGGATGGATTATGGTTTTGGTGGAAAGTTTGTATATTTTGTATATCTTGTGAATATTTTGAAGAAATGATATGAAATGCTTCCGAATTATATTGTAATGATCTTGATTAGTAATGAATGTAAAAACATTGAGATTGGTTTGGAAATGTGAAGTTGGAATGAAAGTTATTGCACTATGTTGGAAAGAGGACTAGTTATGCTATATTGTGTTGTGTAGTGATTGTTGTTGGTGTTGTTGTTGGGTTGTTGTTGAATTATTTTGGCCGAGTTAAATTCTCGGGGATGCTATATGTATAGGGGAGATGCTGCCCAAATTTCCGTAGACAAGTATGAATTAAGATTGAATTCTTAAAGGCTTGAAGTTGATATTTGGTAATTGTGACCAATTGTAGATTTTGAAGGAAACGGGAATTGAATTTGGAAAGGCGTAAAGAGCATACAGGTATGTAAAGCTATCTCGATTCTTCTTTTGGCATGTCCTAGAAGTACTAGGATCGGATTCACGCATCGGAGAATATTCTGCTCATCGGAATCCGCGTCTGAAATTGTCACATTTTCGTTCAATAGAATTGAACCCTTTTTGTATGCTTTCTTGAAAATTATGCAAACCTTCCCCAAACTATTTGAAAGGTTATAGAATGTCTGTAGAACCTTCGTAGGTGACCCCATAAGCTTAAAATGCGTAATTTGAGCCCACCGCCTTGCTTGTCCCGAGGTGGGCCCACTATTCCCGGTTTTACCCTTATTGTACTTAAGGCTTGTTTTCGAGCAGTTTTTGAAAGAAATGTTCTGACTACTCTTTTAACTACTAAACAAAAACTGTTTTAAATATTTCATCAAGTCTTATAAATTGTTTTGGCACTCGGAACGATTTCAGAAATATTATGCTTCTGTAATTCATTATGACATCCGAAACTCACTTATTATGATCCCGTCTGACTTCATTGGATTGGTTTGTCATTGGTATGCCTCATCGAGTCTCTGAAAATACTTATGATAATTTAATTGCATTTAGTCTCTCACTACTCCACTCGTGGATGCCCCAATGTTTCCCACACTGAGCCCGGGCCAGGATATGTTCTCAAGCGACTTCCACTGCATTGTTCGCCGTGCCTCGATGTGAGGGGGCAGGTATATATGTACATGGGTTGTGGAGTATGTTGTGCCATGTACACACATTCTGATATGATATGATCTGATATGGCCATCTGATATGATATGATATGTTACGGGGTTATCCCCTATTCTGCTCCTTATGTGTTGTGGCACCAGCGTCGGGGGTGACCACGTTCTGTTTGCCGAGTCTCTTGGCAGGGGTCGGATATGATATGGTATATGTTTCTGTACACACTCCTCATGTTTTGAAAATATGCATTTGATACTTCGGATGTTACACGCACTCCTCTGTAAGTTCTGTTTCGGTTATGATCTTGTTCCGTAATGGGACCAGGTACGACATATGTTTTCAGCGAATACTATTTATGCTATATGATCAGCAATTTGCTAATCTGGATATTCAGTTCATTTTCTGTACTTTCTTCTTTGATTATGACTTTGTTTACTACGTTCCGTGCTTTACATACTCAGTACATATTTCGTACTGACCCCCTTTCTTCGGGGGCTGCGTTTTCATGCCGCGCAGGTACAGACTACAGATTTGCTTTTGCTGACCCGCCTGCATAGGACATCATTCTGCTATTCTGGAGCGCTCTTTTGTCCAGAGCCTATACCTTGGTACAGTCCGCTGCTATTGTATGTATGTATGTTATTCAAGGGTATGACGGGGCCCTGTCCCGTCTTATGATTCTGTTATGTTCTGTAGAGGTCTGTAGACATACTTGTGTGGGTTCTGTATATGGTTTGGGATGATATGATCTGTGACAGCCTTATCGGCTTCCATGTACTATGTCGGTTCATTTATGATAATTACTAACGTCGATTGACTTTTACATTTAAAAATATTCTGCTGATATGCTAGTTTGGGTTATTGGGTACGTTTGGGTGTCCAGCACGGACACTAGTCGCGGCCTACGGAGTTGGGTCGTGACAAAACCGATAAATCGAGTCAAACCGAGAAAAAAAACCCGACTAGTGGTTTGGTTTGACTTGGTTTGGTGTTGGACAAAAAAACCCGACCATAATTGGTTTGGTTTGGTTTTAACTAAAAAAAGTCAAACCGAACCAAACCAACCCGACATTACATGTATTCAATTTTTAAAATATTTTATACATAAAAATATTTATTTGTAAAGTAATTTATAAATATTTCTTAAATTTTTTTGTAATTTTTTATCTATTATCATATTATTCAAGCTTGAACTTAGAATTTTGAATGTCAATAAGTTTTATATCTTATGGATGTTAGTAACTCAAATAAAGTCCAAACCAAAACCAACTCAACACTAATCCTAACAAAAGAAATTCAATTTATCACTAGAAATGACAATAATGTTGGATATCTATTCTTTAGTTTTGCATAATTGATTTAGAGAGTAAAAATACATAACTTAAGTTTTTTTTTTCTTTGTCATATAATTAATACTTATTTTAGCATGACTTAGTATTTTTAGATTATGGTCATTTTCTTTTATGGCCTATTAATTAGCAATATTTATTTTAACCGATTATATTAGCTTTTGTTGAATATTTTAATACAATGTCATCACTCTTCTCATATTTTGTGTTATTTTCTTAAGAAACACCTTAATTATATAATTGTATCTTACTAGGACTAGAGAAATATTTAAAGTAAAAGTTATATGTTTTGTATCAAGATTATTCCGAAAAAAAACCCAAAAAATCCGAGAAAACCGAACAACCCGAGAAAACCCGAGGTTGAAAAACCCGAATTTTATTGGTTTGGTTTGGTATATAAATTTTAAAACCCGACGCAATTGGTTTGGTTTGGTGTTTAAAAAATCCGAACCAACCCGGTCCATGTACACCCCTAATTGGGATTCATCTCATTGATATGAAACGCAAACAAACGCCACATAGCTTCTGGAGGTGATACCCATCTGCCTGATCTATATTCCTTTATTTCATTTACGTCTGTATTATTAGTGTCATTACTTTGTAGATTGAAAGCAATTTTATCATGCCCTTTACAAATGTATTTATAGAGATATTTAACAACTTTAATATCTGCACAAACTTCAACATTTACTTGACAATTAAACTTGCTTAGTAGATATGGATTGTAAGGAACTACCCATGAATTGTCAAAATATTGGGCTCTAATTTCTACAAATTTTCCAGTATCTCGTCTCCTATATATTGGATATGAATTCTAACCTTTAGATGTTTCATTGGCATAACTTTTGGGGTGTTTAAATTTACAATATCCCTTTTTCTTCATGCACGAATTTGTAGGACTTAAAGTTCCACAAGGTCTATGCATCATATGCTTAATAACTAAAGAATGTAAATATTGATTTGTATCAGAATTTGGTAGTTCGGCACAAACAATTCTATCATAAGCCTCAGGTGTCAATAATTTATACTCATCTTCAAGTATAATAAGGAAATGTGCATGAGGAAGACCTCTATTTTGAAATTCTATAGAGTACATAAAAGCAGCAACTTTTCCGAATATACTTTTTTTAACTATATCAGATTTTAGTTCTTCTAGTTTTGCTTTAAATACTCGGCTTATTAAATCGGGTCTATTTTGTATTTCATCAGTTAGTAGTAAGAAATCTTCTATTTCTGGCCATGAAGGATTACATGTCATGGTCAGAAAGATATCGGGTTTTCCAAAGTGTTGTACTAATGCAATGGCATCCATGTATCGACGTCGCATATCTCTAGGACCAAAGTAAAGCTAGCAGGAAGGAATGTTTTTCTGCCAATATTCGAAGCCTCTCTTTCTTCTAGTCTTAAAAGATCAAAAAGTCCTGCTAATACTTCAATTCGAAATAAATCTTGATTGAATAACAAGAAGTCTAATCTTTGTGTTTCCACTTTTATGTATTGATCCACTTTTATGTCTTTCTTTCTGCAAAATTTCTTGTTCAATATCAAGAAATCCATCAACTGAAGACATGTTGGATACACTTGGAATGTTCTGATGTTTGCAAGAAGAAGAATTTCTAGGGAAGTTTGATTTTTGTATAACTCTTTGAATACCACATTGCCAACCATTTTCACCATAGGGAAACAACAAAGGATACTGTAATGCATCGTAACAACCATAGTAATAGTGAACCAGTTGGTTAGTGTTGCTATGTGTGTAAACACGAATATGTGGTGTAGAAGTAGGACTGTCTAATTCTTCATCAGTCCATATAGCTGCAACTTCTGAAACATTAGGTAAGTTGTATGTTCGTTGGTCCAAAGCAGAATCACATTTAAGTGCGATGTAGAAGTTGGATAAATCTGGAATATGTGTTAGAGATTTTAGAAAAACAGAGTATGGATTAATTTTTAGAATATCGACTAATTTCGCAATA
Organism: Lycium barbarum; assembly: GCF_019175385.1. Classification (NCBI taxonomy): domain Eukaryota; kingdom Viridiplantae; phylum Streptophyta; class Magnoliopsida; order Solanales; family Solanaceae; genus Lycium; species Lycium barbarum. Next base: position 105,036,758 of record NC_083348.1, read on the forward strand.
ACAGATCTATTGAGGTTTTCTGAAAAGGCCATTCTATTAACTATATCATTCTCATTATCGTAAAAATAAAGTTGTAAATTTCTTGCATTGTTATCTGTAGTAGTGAGGCTATTAAGAAAATGATACATTTGTCCTTGAACTTTAAATGTGTAGATTCCTTGAGTTCTTTGTGCCAATTCCTTATCGTACTTTACTCCAAGTGAAGTGAATGCAAACATATTATTGTATGTTCTAATATAAGTACGGAAATGATTGGATTCATCGGAGTTGCCATAGTAGAAACTTTTTAATTCAGGAGGTAGTTGGTGTGAAACTAATTTTACTGAACCATTACTACAGCAAAAGCTTGGGGTTTCATATTGAAATCTTTTGGCTTTGCAGAATCTACAATTTGGGACTTTTTTTAAAATAGTAGGATAGGAAGGTAGTGGATTGATATTCCAACAACCTACATGTGTTGATTTGCGGCCTGAAATATTTTAATTTTGTAAGATCTAACATAAATAGAGCGGCGAAATAAAAATGAAGTTTGATTTAACCAACCAATTCGAAAAGAAGAAGGTGTCTCTTGAATGAACAGAGCAGGTTGTCCCAGAGCAGGTTCTCCTGAAATCATGTTTTTCTGAGTAGAACAGTTAGGAGTAGAATTTTCTAAGAGAGTATGTCTTCTCGCAGCATATTCTACCCGACGCCGTTCTAGAAGTGCTGCCTTTTGGTCAGGCGGCATTTCTTTATAGGCAATACGATGTCTAAGATTTTTCTCCATTTGGACGTTCTTCGTCTTTCGTTTTTTGTCAGACATCTTATTTCAAAGTACTCAGTTAGAACCCGTTTTTTTTTTTTTTGTCATAGTTAAAATTTAATATATTCTTACAACACACACACACACATATAATTAGAAACAAAAAATAGTAATAAAATATGAAGATAAACAGTTACATAAATCAGATTGGTGGTATCTCTCCCCAAAAAATTATACTCACATTGATGGTATCTCTCCCTTGAGATGGCTTTTGACATGGAAGTTACTAAATAATTACTCTAATAAATCTAAATCAAATAGACTCTTAATCTCCTCACATCTTGTTAAATAAATAAACTGATGAAATTTGGATATATAGACTAACTCAGTAATTTAATAATAATGTGAAACCAAAGGCAAAATTACCTTTAAGTCGTAACAATGTTCGTCTGTGCCGCTGAAGCAACTTTACTTTCCAAACACTGCGCAATCAAAATTGTAGGACCATTATATGCCAATTAAATGGATGGAAAAAGTAGGTGATTTTATATAATATAATGGATTAAATAAAATACAAATTCACGAAATACACGTTATAATCCCAATCATAACACCAGTCAATTTCTTTCTATGACAAGAAATTGTTATTAGGTGTGTATGTCTGCGAACTTAGGTACACCAGATTTAGAAACAGAATTTCACGACATCCTCAAAATTCATTTCAGTCATCAATTCAGTCTTAACTGTGCACTAAATTAATATTGCTGAAGAAGCTACAGGAAAAAATTGAAAGAAAATTAAAAAGGAAAGTTGTGGTCTGGTTTGATAACGTCTATGAAACTCTAGCCCAAGTTTAGGAGGTCTAAATAAGCTCAGTAACTATTTTCTTACTAATCGTTGGAAATCAAAGCACATTATATTCCCATTTAATGAAAGACCTCCAACAGGGAACACTATCTTTGAATGTCCACTACTAAATTGTTCACAGTTAGCTTGTTCGGTAACATAGGAGTACTTCCAGATTTAAGCTCTCCCAAGTTCGAAGTATTCTCCCTACTTTCCATCGAACATCCCCCAAACAGAGAATGTATTCATGCAATATTTGCTTTCTTAATCTATGTTGTTCTTTTTAAATCTTGAGAATTATGGATTGTACTTTTCTCATAAACTCTCTATTTGTTGGTTGCTAATAGGATATGTTCAAGATCTTGTACAGTTAAGGATGGAGAATATGTGAAGGATTACTATGATTGCACCATCAATTAATGCCTATGCAATCTATGGACCAAAATAAAAATGAACTTCTTTTAGCAAAGAACCTATCTGCGACAACTTTCAGCTTTACTGTATCCATCTATTCAGGATATCAAGAGAAAAGCTAACTGATTTCCAACTAAAATTTTGTGGAAATAAAAGATTAAGACTCATCACGATGTTCAATCCAACACAGTATCACAACAACAAATTACTAACCACAGCATAAAATTAGAGGGGAAGTCTTAACTTCTAGTACTATTTATTTATTTAAAACCCTAGCTAACACATGCAAGTTAGAAAAATCAGACCCTAAAATTTTATTTTAAATAACACCAAAATACATCCATGGTTGAGAAAGCAGAGTTCCCATGATGGGGTAAATGATTAAGGGGCAAATGAATCTGCTTTCCACTGAAATTCCACATTATAAGTGAAATAACTAACCACTTATAGAAACAGAATTATGAGGATTAGCCAGCCAACCATTTGCTATACTATATCTACTGCATTCTTGTATAGAATTATAAAATGAACTGGAACAAAGCCAATAACTTCGACAAACACAAAATCCCACCTGGGAAATGAATAATCCAAATCAAAACCGAAAGATTAAGACTCTACTTTTTACCCAAAATTAGCAACAAGGCTACTAAATCACCAAATTTCCAATGCGGTAAATTTAGTCCCACCACGTATTTCTAGCCATACCCATCACATGAAACACGTAGAGCAACTCAACAAAAAATTAAGACAGATTAAATCCGAAAGTAAAGGTTCAAACACAACTATGTTAAAAAAATATTGATAAGCAAAATTTTATAATTTTTGTTTTCATAAATTCCCTTATTCCTCTAATTTTTTGAATCATCCAAGTGTTTCGATCTTGCTGAGTAAACCCACCACCAGAAATCTAAGCAAACAAAGAAAAAGAAGAAGCACAAAGGAAGCAAGCAAAAGAACCCACCAGAAAATCAGACGAAGCAGCACACAATAGCTCAGAAGTACAATGGAAAAGAAGCCGACGAACATTGAAGAGAGAGTTCAGAAAAATACTGATAACAACAATGAATTTAAGCCATAAAATTGGTAAATTTGAAGAAAATTAGGGCAAAAATTAAGATAAACTTACCAAAAGTGCAACACCCAGATGAGAAAGCAAAGATCCGTCCTTGAAAATCTGGAACAGAAGAGGAAAGAACTGATTCTTCTAGAGCTACCAAGTGAGCGAGATAAACAGTATGGAAAGAAGCATACCTGAAAGGAGAACAATCTGGTCCGTGGAGAATCTGTGAGAAAATACGTACAGGAGCTATAAAAGTAAAATTAAAGGGATAATCTGTGTAGGATGTATGTAGAAGGAAAAGGATCTGTGTAGGATGTAGTAGAAGGAAAAGGATCTGTGTAGGATATATGTAGAAGGAGAAAAAACAGTTGGACCAGATAAAATTATCGGAATACCCTTCATCGTACCCTCAACTTTCACTTATTAATAGTCTATATATATATATATATGAGACCAAGTAGAGAGCATATGAGAAACATGTGACCATGGATGGTGACTTTTCAAGGACTTTTAGCTTTTAGCATACATACAGCTGTGCTACTGCAATTCTCCCTGTCAGTACAGTGCAGCAGCTTTACAGCTGTTAAGTACCGTACAGTACTCCCATGGGACTTGATGGAGGACCTGGTCCTTGCCTTGTTTGTCAAATCATCAAAACTATGAAATGCTATAACTCATCAATATTTTATCAATTATCATTCAATTCACTTTGTCTTTCTTTGCAACGGTATTTTTTGGGGAAGGGGAACAAAATTGGTTACTATCACTATGGGTATCGAAAAGTTTAAAGTCTAATCAATTTGAGAAAAAAAAAAGGAGAAAAAAAAAATAACCTTCTGCAATGATAATAAAATCACGTTCTTCCAATTAAGTAGACCTAGCTAGATACCATTACTATAATTTATTTAGCTTTACAAATATATCATGCACACCGACTTGATGATATACTTCCAGGCAAGACAGGTGTCCCTATTTACTTGGTTATACAAGTCTAATTCCCTATTGGGTAGAAATTTCACGGTTACCTTTTTTAGGCACCGCTATTTAGTCAACCCACTTCAGAACAATTTCAAATATGTTGTATGTGAAGTTACATATGGCTGAAGTTTAAGTATTTTTGCTTGAAATTGAGGCAAAATGACTGAACTTCAACCATATGGATACGGACATTTCAAGTCAAAATGACTTAATCTAGCCATATATGGTTGAACTACATATCGAAACTAAAACCAAACGTCTGTCTGAAGAATGATTTTGTCAAGCCTGATGTCGAATGTCTGAAATTGTTCTTAAGTGCATTGACTTACAAATTTTCACACACTGCGAATATTGCTTAAATGGGCAGGTCGTGTCACACCCCAAATCTGGAGAGGCGTGGCTGGCACCGGATGGCACACTCGGCCCGAGTGAACCACTCTGAATCTTTAACTCTGGAGGGGTAACCCTCAACTTTGGTTCAAAGGGCCTACCTGCACACAGACAATACCAATAAGCCGAAAAGGCCACAATCTGGATATACATAAACACTTGATATCTTGTCTAAACTGGGCACACACACCCAAAACATATATATACAACTGAACAAGCCGACGGGGCAGCTATGGTTATACAAGACCAACAGTACAAAAATAAGTACTTAAAGGGTCGGCAAGGCTAAGACTCTACTACTATGCAGGACACGTCTACAAGCCTCTACTGAGTACACAACTGTATCCTAGTTAGGACAGGGCCCCGGCCTACCCATCACATATATACATAACAAAAGAAGACTCTGAGTAGACCTGGAAACTCCAGAAGAATGGAGCTCACCAGTCAGTTGATCTCTCGTCTCATCTACCGAGAAGGTCTATCTGGCTGTCTATCAGAACCTGCAGGCATGAATACAGCGCCCCCCCCCCCCCTAAAAAAAAGGACGTCAGTACGAATAATGTACTGAATATGTAAGGCAAGATAACAACTGAAATGAAATAACAAGTTGTACTCTGGATATATCAAGAAAGGATCTGGAGGTTCTCTACCTGGGTTTCCTCTCATCTGAGGCAAGGTAACATAACTCTATAGATATAACTCTGTTACCCGAGGGTCAGGCATAGATTACTTCATGACTCATAGGCCAGGTATAACCAACTCCATGACCCGTAGGTTAGGTATGCGCAACTCTATGACCAGTAGGCAAGGCGTATACGTACATATAATAATAACTCGAAGGCAACATAATAGCCTATAAGCAACATATACACTAGTTATACCTTCTGCCATTCTATCATCTTATATAGCTCGACTATTCTTATACTTGTTATTAACTAGAGAGGAGTATTACAATAAGGTCATGGTAACCCAAGTACAATCTTCGTGCATAGCACATCCTTGTGTGAATAGTCAAAGGTGGCTCAATAGTAGAAATCATGCCAATGAAAAGAAGGAATAGCCTTAACATACCTGTCACTTGCTCGCCAACTCAAGGAGCTCAACACAAGCAGCACTTTAATCTACAACAATAATAACAACGCTATCGTTAAACTACGAACGAGTCCATTTTCGTATATCGAAAGTTAAACTTATTCTATAAGTAAACAGGCAGCATTTTCCCTGTTTCTTTCACTTTCGTCAAGTCCACAATATGTATAACAATTACTCAAAACAACCAACTACTTCAATAACAAGTTTTACAACCCAAACAACGATACAACGAGCGGCAAGCTCGGCTATAACTATAAAACACACTTCTCCAATCTTTTCTTTCCTTCAAAACACGTGTCAATGACAACAATAACAATATACTCAAGTTACTCCAACTATTTCCAGCCACAACACAAGTTAGTATATTACCGAACAGTCGATACACCATCAACAACATCAAAATACAATTTTCCGCTATTAATTCCATATTTTTCATCCTGTAATTTAGCTATGACCTGGATGACTTTAAATATATCAAGGAGAGGAGAATTATTACCTTATATGTTAGGAACTATTGTTCTTCCACCTTACTTCACTTCGAAGAAATCCCCGATTCCAACAACGAGAAAAACAAAACAAGATCGAAGCGTACATAAAACCCGACTATCATTCCTGAGAAGAAACATACGTTTCTTCCTTAAAATTTAACATCACCTTGCCGAATATTAACATAATAAAATGTTGCTGCTTCACAAAGGAATTTCATGTTGCTAGCTTGGTTCGACACAAAGTAATGTTGTTGTCCATCTCTAAACTTCTCATAATTTAAGCTAAGAAGATAGAAATTTACATTTTATCTACCTAGCTATTACGTTGAAGCTGTATACATATGTATATATGTACATCTCATTAGGGGTGGGCGTTCGGTTCTTCGGTTCGGTTTTTTAATTTTGATTTTTTGAAAGTGGACACCGAACACCGCACCAAACTAATTCGGTTCGGTTCGATTTCGGTTTTTCTAGTTCGGTTTTTCTAGCTTAAGCACCAACAAGACACTGCATAAAAAAAATATACATATGTTCATAGATTTTAGAATGAATGAATTTCATGTCATATATCAGTATTGAATTATGAGTTTATAAGATGAGAAATAGTAACTTTGCTTTAATAAGATGCCCCTGAATTGCACAATAGTTTCTATTCCATACAGCTGTGGCATGGAAATTTAATGCATCGGTTTCATAAACTTCTTGAAAATCATTTTACAAAATGAAGTTGCACACAATCAAGATTAAAATGAAATTTCTGGAACATCATGCTTACAATTCTGTTAGTAATGTTTGATGATAATGAATACTTATGAAACATGAAATATTCGTATAATAGGAAGCAATAGTCTTACTTAGGGGTGGGCGTTCGGTTCTTCAATTTTTCGGTTCGATTTTTTTAATTTCAATTTTTTGAAAGTAGACACCGAACACGGCACTAAACTAATTCAGTTTGGTTCGGTTTCTTAAAATTCGGTTCGGTCTAATTTTTCGGTTTTCGATATTTATGGCCACCCCTACATCTCATGAGACATATACCTCAGCCCAAAGCAAGACAAGAATCTTTCATTTAGTGGACAATGGGGTCCACTTAACTATTGCTTTAAATAGTTGATTAGTATTAAGATGCCACCTCACACTTTCAAATAGTCATCACACATTATCTCTCCATAGCACACATGGCAATGCTTTAATAATTCTTTTTCATTATCAACTAATTAAATCTCTTGTCTCCCACAATAATTAACATTTAACCAGTTACCCACATAATTAATTTCTTGATCTCAGTTCACTCAATATTGATCACTTTTAACATACTTCATATACTCATTATATTAATCATGTGGTAGAACTCTAGTCCACAGCCTCTTTATACATACACCAAAGATTATTCCCAATCATCGTCGTCACACTTGTTAAGTCCCAAATTATTTTGGGACCTCATCCTTTTATACACCGATCTCTTTATTCGCATATTTGAATATGACCAAAATTCTTTGGGTCTCGGGTTTACTTATATATATCGAGAGGTTCAAACCATAGCCCGAAAATGCGGGGTACTTCATCGATGGAACTTATACTCTTTGATAAAAGTACGGGATGTAACAGGTTGGTATCTATGCACTTCGGCCCCCAATGGGCCAACAAAGATGGAAGTTTGAGCGTATAGAGAAAATCAAGTGGGTCGAATCCCAAATGGATGAGTCAAGGACATTTTTTTGCGCGGATTGCCCTTCTTTTGGGGTGGTCTTTAAATTTTTCCCCTCATATTTGTGGTCTTTAAATTTTACCCCTCATATTTGTGGTCTTTAAGTTTTGCCCTTCGCTTGGAAAGGTGGGCGAATACCCGAGGTTCTGGGTTCGAACCCCTGCTCAGACATAAAATAAAAAAGTAATTTCGCAAGGCAGGGCTGGGGGGAGTGTATGCCGGATCCGGCATACACTTCTTAAGGAATAACTAAAGTTATGTTGGGCCCGACATACTTATGCCTTATAGGCAGACTTTTAGTTATGCCCCATAAGGCAGAACTTTTCCTTAAGGCATAGTTTAGTTATGCCTTATGCGGCAAACTTTTAGTTAAGGAATAATCAAAAGTATGCCCCATAAGTAAGGGTGTCAAAAAATTATGAAAAACCGACCGAACCAACCGATCCTAACCATATCGAACCGATTTATAGTGTTTTTTTAATAAAACCGTGGATTTTTATATAAGCTTATAACCATCCCGAACAATTAGGGTGGTCTTTTTAATTTATACAAAAAACTGAAAAATTTCCGAACCGAACCGAATAGCCTTATATGTACAATAACAACAACATACCCAGTGAAATCCCACAATGTGGAGTTTGGGGAGGGTAAAGTATACGCAGACCTTACCCCTATCTTCTATCTCGGAAGATAGGGAGGCTATTTCCGGAAGACCCTCGGCTCAAGAGAAAACATAAGAAAAGGTCAAATAAGCATAAGCAGTTCAAAGCAAAATGAAAATAAAACTAAAAATAGCGAACAAGTCATGATAGAGCAGTCTGAGAAAAGGAAGCAGTAGCTACCACATATAAATAAGATAATTGAAGTACAAGAAACAACACATAGTAGCAAGCATCAAATGCCAATAGACTATATATCAAAACTGCGACTACCTACTAGCCTTCTACCTAATCTGAGTCCTCCATAACCTCCTATCTAAGGTCATGTCCTCGGTAAGCTGGAACTGCGTCATGTCCTGTCTAAGCACCTCTCTTTAATACTTCTTCGGCCTACCTCTACCTCTTCTGAAACCATCCATAGCTAACCTCTCACACCTCCGCACTGGGGCATCTGTGTATCTCCTCCTCACATGCCCAAATCATCTCAGTCTCGCTTTCCGCATCTTGTCCTCCACTGATGCCACTCCCATCTTATCTCGGATATCTTCATTCCTAATCATATCTCGCCTAGTGTGCCCACATATCCATCATAATATTCTCATTTCCGCAACTTTCATCTTTTAGACGTGAGAGTTCTTGACTGCCCAACACTCTGCCCCGTACAACAAAGTCGGTCTCATAACCATTTTGTAGAACTTGCCTTTAAGTTTTGGTGGCACCTTCTTGTCACACAGCACTCCTGAAGCGAGCCTCCATTTCATCCACCCTGCACCAATACGATGTGAGACATCACCGTCAATATCCCCATTTCCTGGTATAATAGACTCAAGATATTTGAAGCTTCCTTTCTTTTGGACGGCCTGGGTACCAAGCGTTACTTCCACACCGGCCTAATTAGTCACGTCACTGAACTTACACTCCATGTACTCTGTCTTAGTCCTACTCAACTTGAACCCTTTAGATTCCAGAGTTTGTCTTCAAACCTCCAGCTTAGCGTTCACTCCGCTGCTTATCTCGTCAATCAAGACTATATCATCCGCGAATAACATACACCATGGCACCTCACCTTGGATTTGCCGCGTCAAACAATCCAGCACTAAGTATGAAATATATTTTATATATTACAAATATGTTAAATTGAATATATAAAATATATTTTATAAGTTTTGTTTCAAATATAAAAAAGAATTTTGGCCACCAAATTTTGGGCCTTTAGTTGATTGGATTTAATTTCAAAAGGATACCTCATATAAATAGTCATACCGTCATAGATTTAGATGATTTAAGTAGCCATTTTTTGTTATAGTTAGCATTAACAGAAGTTTACATCCATCTTTGTCTCCTCTACTATGTTGCTTGATGTATATGTATCAAATTCAAGATGTGGTTTTTGTGGCCTATAAGCTAATGTTTGTTTTGGCTCAATTCAACATTGTTATCTTTGGCAAGTTATTCTTCTCCATGGTCAATCAATGGTGGTGTATTCTTAGGCGACACTTTAAAACTAAAATAACCGAACCGTACCGATACCGAAGAAAAATCGAGATGATGGGACGGTCTCAAAAAGTATAATTTTGATTATACAAAATAAAATAACCGAAGAATTGGGATGATATAAAAATTTTTTAAATAACCGACCGAACCGTCCCACTGACACCCCTACCCATAAGGCAAGAACTTTTCCTTAAGGCATATATTTTGTCTTATAAGGCAAACCTTTAGTTATGCTTTAAGAAAAAGTTTCGTCTTATGGAGCATACTTTTAGTTATGTCTTATGGGCATACTTTTAGTTAAGGCATAACTAAAAGTTTACCTTGAAAAGTAAATATATATATATATATATATATATATATATATATATATATATATACCTCAAGGCAAAGTCTGCCCTCTCTAGCAGACTTTTAGTTAAGCATAACTAAAAGTCTGCCGGAGGGGGCATAGCGAAATTTAAACTCTTGAAAAGTAAAAAAAAAAAATATGCCTCAAGGCAAAGCTTGCCCCCTCCGGCAGACTTTTAGTTAAACATAACTGAAAATCTGCCGGAGGGGGCATAGCGAAATTCAAACTCTTGAAAAGTTAAAAAAAATATGCCTCAAGGCAAAGTCTGCCCCCTCCGGTAGACTTTTAGTTAAACATAACTAAAAATCTGCCGGACAGGGCATAACAAAATTCAAACTCTGTCTTTCGAATTTTTAAAAAAAATTTGACTGAGGGTTTGAACCCGGAACCCATGGGTTTTAGCCGAAGGACAAAATTTAAAGATCACAAATATGAGGGCCAAAATTTAAAGACCACCCCAAAAGGACAATTCTGGGAATTGCCCAGTCGAGAATGACATGGATCCACCAGTCCAACTCCCTATGGGCCAACAAGTACTTCCGATACAAGACAACTGAGGAACATCAAAAGCCCAAAGAAAAAAAATGTTCAATTGATCTCAATGTTCATCGAAGCCAACAAGTCATGTTGCTCACAATAGCTCCAAATTCCCATCCCAAAACATGGCAATCCACCAATTCCTCAAACTTACAATTCTTTCCTCTTCCATCCAAGATTAAAACACAGCCCTCGATAATAATTCCAAAAGCCTATAATGGAGATGACAATTCAACAGAATCATCAGCAGGAAAAATCAAACGCATGGTTCTTAGTCAAGAAGGAAGAACCAAACTTAACATTTTACCAGACAGGGAATTTTATGCCTACCCAAGATTTGTCACACACGTCGATGACCGCTTCATTTCCAACTTAACAAATCTTTACAGGTAGGTACTCGTGTCAAATTTAGCGCATAAAAATGTAACCTATCAAACTCTTTCAAGTTTGATTGGCCGATTCATTAATTCAGTCAATTTTAACCCCGCCTATTTAACTCCGTTGTTAATAGGAAATGTTTGAGGCCTGAATTTGAGATTCTTGATCTTATGAGTTCATGGGTGAGTCATTTACCACAAGAAGTTAAGTACAAAAGGATGGTAGGTCATGGACTTAATGCCCAGGAGCTAGCAAAGAATCCAAGGTTGGATTATTTCTTTGTGAAGGATTTGAATAAAGAACAGAAACTTGAGTTTGAAAATTGCAGCTTCGATGCTGTTTTATGTACGGTCAGTGTGCAGTATCTTCAGCAGCCTGAGAAGGTCAGTAACTTAACCTTATATAATCCCTGATTTGATGATAAAATTGATATAATGATCCAAAACTGTCAAAAAGTTTTTGCCATTTTTGGAACAGAGGGATAGAATCAACTAATCAAGTGATACCACAACCACATAGACGTTGCAAAACGTGTGGTTGATTATAAGCCACACAAGATACAAACATATAGCGATGAAGGAAGGGGGTTATAAATATATTGTAAAAATCTTTGGTGAAGCATAAGTTGGCCACTAAGGGATTGATTGTTAGATGTATTACTTAGTACTACTAAACTTTGCATTAACAACAACGATTAGTTTCTATTTTGATCGTTGCATTAATAATCCCTAAACAATTATCTTGCATATTTGCGTTTTATTTTATTTCGAATTCAATGTGAAATAGCAATATACATAAATGACAAAAAAAATCTCTTTATACTTATTTAGTTGATCATCCGTGGGTATTAATTACTCTAGTTTTGATCTATTAATTTCACACATATGTATGTGAGCTCCTTAATTAGTCTTAGAAGTTAGAAGGGTCAAACTATCTAGTTTAATTCGAATATAGAAATTTCAATTTTTTAAAATAACATTTATATAGTTAGGAAATGCAAAAAAAAAAAGTTTAAGTATAATAACTAATACTCCCTCCGTCCGTCCAATTTAAGTGTCTTGCTTTATTTTTTATCTGTCCCAAAAAGAATATTTTTTCTATATTTAGTAAGTTGACAATTCAAACATTCTATCTAACTACATGACAAGTTTATAACTACAAGATTCAAAGATATTTCAATACATTACACCATCTTTACTTAAGGTCATAAGATTCAAAAGTCTCTTTTTATTTCTTAAATTTTGTGTTTAAAGTGAGACACTTAGTATTAAAAGGTAAAAGTCATATATAGCCCCTAAACTTTGCCACATTTTTCTCTAGGGTACCTAAACCGAGGGTTGTACCTATTGGGTACCTAAATCAGTCCAAATTCGATCCCATTGGGTACCTTTTTCACAATAATCAGCAAAATTAAGAGAGTGTATTACACTCTCCATGACGTGACAACTTTGTTAAATAAAAACGTGACACGTGACGGTGGGATCCATCATAATAATTAAAAAAATAAATTATATAACGCCCCATACAAAATTTCATCTCTTTCGCCCCACCCCTCCCCCCACTGCAAAAGAAATCGGCCGTCGCTCCCCACCACTGGCCGCCGCACCACCACCCCCAATCGTCGCCCCCTCACCCTACCAATAATTTATTCTCCTTTTCTCTTATTTAGGTCTATCAATGTCTTTACAAGACCCACCAACCTTTAATGTTCTTGCTAAATATAAGTTAACCAATGAAAGGTGAGATAAAAAAAAAGTCATAGTAATGGTGAATTCCATTTTTTTCGATAAATAAGATGGTAATGTTGCTTTTCAGATCTAAAAAGGACAAAGAAAATGATGGTAAGCAATAACATTCAATTTACAAATTAATTTTATATAAATAATTAAAAGAAATAAAGTGTTATGATGATGATGAAGAAGAGAAAAAGAAAAAAAGAAAAAAAAGAAAGAAGAGGAAAACGTACGGTGGATAAGAAGAAGGAGAGAAGAAAAAAAAAAGAGGAGAACGTATAGTAGAGTGGGCGAAAGGGAAGGGGTGGGGTCAGGGGAAGACGAGCGGGGCAGGTGTGTTAGTTTTTTATTTATTTATTTATCTATTAAATTTTATTTAAAAAAAATAAAATTTTAATTAAAAAAAATTAAGAAAAAAAGAGATGTTCAAGCGCCCAACAAAAAGTGGACTCAATTATTACGCCACATAGGCAAAAGGTACCCAATGGAATCAATGTGAATTGGTTTAGGTACCCAATAGATACAACCCTCGATTTAGATAACCCAGAGAAAAATATGATAAAGTTTAGGCAGCTATTATGACTTCTGCCAAAAAAATATATGCAAAACCGGATTAAAAAAATTTCTTTGACTCTCCAAATAACATAGAGTGGGATGGGACGGGTGGATTACCTAATCAAATACTATTGAAAATGAAAAAGAAACATATCAGAAAAATCAGCTGGATTTATCATCAAGTCGCTTCTTGGTTTTCTCAGCAGCATCAGTAGCCTCGACTTCCATTTTTGCTTTCACCATATCAGCTTGTATCACTTCCTCTTCACTTCTTGCTGTCATTTTCTTCCCCTGTCCAAACATTAATAGACTACTATTTAGGTAAAGCTACATTAATCGCTTACAACTTAACGTTACCATCACAACCTTTTTACTATAAGCACAAAAAGTTAATTTATGAAACGAACTAATTAAATTACCTGACCAACAAAGAATGCCTTAATGTAACGAAAGCATTCTTGCAAGGACGTGGTGAAATAGAGGCATCCTTTCGTTAAACTAGACTTTGCTGGAGTGTCTTGTGGTTGTGCGGTTGCCGACTGCATATCCTCCATGGTTAATTATCTTTCATATTTCTTTCGTTCCCTTTTCTAGGGGTCAATTTTCAATTGAATATTCATTCAGTCAAACAGGTGGCATGCTCTACATGCTTCTAAAATTGCCACGTTGCACCAATAGACCAAAGCCTGCCAAGTGTAGCTTCTTTGTCACTGCCTCGTACTCGGATTCTGTTCATTTTTCTTGTCGTATTTTTGCATATGCCTTTTAAGAAAATATTAATTAAAATGCTAATTTAGCTAAATTATCCTCATCTTTGATTTCAATGAATGTTACTCCTTTTCTACCGTATTAATCGCTCTCCACTTTTATTAAGCAAGAATAAAAATAGAAGCGAATAGTTAATTATATCATGCTTTTCTAAAATGATAACTTTTGGATTATCTATTTTTAATAAGAATGACACATAAAATGGATCGGAGAAACTACTATTTATTTTGGGAAGGAATTTTTACACAAATAAACGGTTCCAGGCTTCCAGCGGCGTATGCGATTTTTTATTTTATTTTATTTTTTACAAGAAATGTTGAAATTTAAACAATAGCCGGTCTCAATGAATAAATAAATTAAACTTTTATAATGATATCATACTTCGGAAGAAAAAAATCACATGCAACTACTAAAACTCTGGTCGATGAGTTTTCATTTTTAATCATATTCATAATAGATTCGTTAAAGATATTACTAAATACTTCTTTTCTATATAAGAGAGCCCTAAAAAGAAGCCACTGAATTAATTAAGAAGTTCGTATCAACTTCTTAAACCAAATGACTCATAATTGTGCCTGTTATATGTAAATTTCAGGTTTTCGCGGAAGTATTTCGAGTCCTAAAACCAGGAGGAGTGTTTATTGTAAGTTTCAGTAATAGACTGTTCTATGAGAAAGCAATTAGTGCATGGAGGGACAGTACAGGGTATGGCAGGGTGCAACTTGTGGTACAATATTTCCAATGTATTGAAGGATTTACACAGCCAGAGGTAATTAGAAAATTACCAACTGATGATGATCAAGAAAAAAAATCGCCTGTGAGTTGGATAATGTCGTTGATAGGATTGTTATCAGCTTCATCTGATCCCTTTTATGCAGTTGTAGCTTATAGAAACTTCAAACCAGTGTATGAATAAGTTTGTATCCCTACATAAATTAAATTCAACTTGTATTAAAATTTAAACCTGAGTATATTATTGTGTAACAGTTTAATTTGCTACATGACACAATCTTTAATTAGTAACCACAAATCATGAGCTAACTATGTAACCTTCATTCCATGGCTGGGATTAATTACAAGTCATAACAACCGCCTTATTTGTTTTTATACTAGAAGAAAAAAGAACTTATCGGTCCCACGTCTACATCGATCAAGTTAATGAATACTCCCTTTGTTCAGTTTTACTTATCCGCTATTTCAAAAATAAATTTTTATTTTTACTTGTCATTTTTGACATATTAAGATAAGATAACATTTTTTTCCCTGTTTTACTCATAGTATTAAATTCTCACTTTAAATTATTTTTTCAAATCCAATAAAAATATGCATCAATTAATATAGGTAAATTGGTAAATTATGTGCTTCATTTATTATTTTCTTAAACAAAAAGTTCAAAATGGACAAGTAAAACTGAATGGAGGGGTAGGGGTGTCAAAAAAATATGAAAAACCGACCGAACCTAACCATACCGAACCGTTTTATAGTGTTTTTTCAATAAAACCGTGGTTTTTTATGTAAGCTTAAAACCGTCCCGAACAATGAGGGTGGTCTTTTTAATTTATTAAAAGAATCGAAAAAATCCCGAACCGAACCGAATAGCTTTACATGTATGAAATATATTTTATATAGTACAAATATGTTAAATTGAACATATAAAATATATTTTATAAGTTATGTTTCAAATATAAAAAAGAATTTTGGCCACTGGACATATATGTATCAAATTCAACTTCTGGTTTCTATGGCTTATAAGCTGATGTTTGTTTTGGCTCAATTGATCAACATTGTTGTCTTTGGCAAGTTACTCTTCTCCCTGGTCAATCAGTGAGGGATTCACGTCGTGATGATGCTATCGTTGTTGTCTTGCTACTTGATATAACACATTTCAGTTTAATTACTTTGTGTAGTTTTTAATAGCTTTTAAATTAAATATTTCAGAAGAAATAAATTGAAGCTTTATTTGATGGTGTGCTACAAATAGGTTTGTGGAGGTCTGTGTCGTTACATTTTAATAATAGTGCATTTTTAGGTGACACTGTAAAATTAAAATAACCGATAATTAACCGAACTGTACCGATATCGAAGAAAAATCGAGATAATGAGACGGTTTTAAAAAGTCTAATTTTAGTTATATAAAATAAAATAACCGAAAAATTGAGATGGTAATTTTTTTAAAAATAACCAACCGAACCGTTCCATTTACACCCCTAGGAGGGAGTACATAACAAATCTCTACATCAAGTACTTGTGATAGTACTTAATTATATTCTTATTTCCTTAACTAAATACCATATGAGGGTAAATTACCTTCTTCTTTTTTAACCTTTTACATAAGAGGAACTAATCTTTATTACTCTCTTCGGGTAAAAAAAAATGGTGTCCATTTAGCCATTTGCACATCCCTTAAAAAAAATTAACTCCTGGACAAAATAGGTAATTTGACTAAACAGTCCCTAATTAAATAGGTATTGAAATTTGAGATAGCACTTAATAGGGACAAATCTAGAAAAATAAAGTTAATTTTTCTTGATTTATAAGTGGACACTTTTTTGATCCAAGAAAGAAAAAAAAACTACATAAACATTTTTTTTATCCGAAGGGTGTTGACACCCAATTTTGTCCCGCCTCTCCTCCGAAATACTTATTTGCGCTTCTAATATTTTGGAAAATTAAAAAATATATATTTATATTTTTTACTATAATTATTAGCTTTATTAAAATCAGCGTTTCATTATTCCATTGCATTCACCAGCTATTGTAATTTCTATTATTACTAATATTATTATTATTATTATTATTATTATTATAATTCACAATTTTTATCATTTCGGCATTTTTACCAGCTTACGCACACGCACCGCATTTATCTTCGCATAATTAAATAATAGTGTTTATTTACTGTGGACTTTCGAAATATTATTGCACGGCTATTACGACGACATATTATTATCTGAGCATTAATAATTTCATATTTTATATTAAGTAATATTTTAACACACTCTAGTATCGAGTTATTTAAATAGGTCTTTTATTTAAATGTAGTAGCCCAATTAACTCATACTATTTTCAGATCAATTCATAAAATCAACTCACATTATATACCCAGTCCATATTTTAGCCGACCCAGTCCATTAAATCACTTGGACCAAGCCCAATTCTCATTTAATAAGGGAAACCCTAAGGTTCCCTCATTTCCCTCATCTCTTTCAGCCGTTGCCTCCCCCTCCCTTCTCTCTCCTTCTCTCTCCTTCTCTCCCACGCCCATGCCACTGCCGCCTCCACCTTCTCCTGTTCCCCACTCTCACTGTCATCTCCACTCTCTCTTGTCCCCCACGCCTGTCTTTCGTCTCTCTCCCACGCTCCCTTTTTTTTTTTTTTTTTTTTTTATATATACAAATGAAAACCCTATAAATGGGATGGAGGGGGATTGATTAAAGGAGGATTTTTTTTGATTGGTGAAACCCCCAAGAACCGGGGATTTTTTTTTTAGATTCAGGAAATTCCCCAAGAACGAGTTCTTTTTCAGTGCCGGGAAATCCCTAAAAAAAAAAAGAGTTTCCAGTGGTCAAAGAGGAGAGGTGGAAGACGGAGAAATCCCCTGAAAATTAAGGCTTGAAATCGCAGAAATCGGGGAGGGATTAAGTTTTGAAGCCCGAAATCGTTCGAAGAGAGAAATTTTCCAGTCACCAAAATCCTTTGAAAAGAATAGGTGTTCCATTTTCCATAAAATCCCTAAAATACTAGCTCCGTTGGAAGTTGCAGTATTTTTTTTAATATCGAGTCAAAAAAATCTAAATTCCTTACTTTTTTTTTGTTTCCTTTACCCCGGATATTGGTTCGAATCTATGCGAGTTCGGAGTTTGTAGTGTTCGAATAGACATCGAAACCTTCGCCTCACTTCGCTGCACCCGAAGAAGGTAAATTTCCTCCTTTTAAGTTATTTTAGCAATCGTTTGAATGCTTTAAACTGTTTTTGTTGATTTGTTCGCTTAGTCGTATTTTAGTTTCGTTCGGAGTTACTCTGGTTGAATTAAGCATAATCAGTCCTGTTTAGTTTAATTCCGTGTGTATGTTAGCTTTATAGGAAAGTTTAGATTCACCCGGTGCTTCAAGTTTACATTGTTGAGGTATGTCGTTGGACTAATCAGGTGTTGTTTCAGATTAGATGATCTGTCAATCGCGTTTGTGCATTAGTTTTTCTCTATCTCACTTGATTCAGCTCATTAACCATGTTTGTTTTAGCACTGAATTTGTAATTTATTAGATAAGTTCAGTTAGTTGTTGGTTGTTTAATTGTGTATACGCCTAATCTTAGTCACACCTAATGCAAATTGTGCATGTTCATCTTAAGTCACCTACAACTCATTTTATCTATGTTAAGTCTTATCTTATTTGGTAAATTTCCTTACAGATTTGGTCTCCCTGTGATTAGTTGAACCTAGAAGATGATATGCTATCTGCTTGTGTCAACTTCAAAGATCATGTTGGCATGCTTGAATGGCTTAGTCTTGCATGTTTAAGGCTTACAATTTGCATAATTATGTCCATACCATTAGTTGCGTATATAGTCTAAATATCTGTGTATGTGTTAGAATGATTGGTTTCTGTTGTTAAGTCTACTAGGCGCAATTTGGGGTAGTTAGTCCCCTGTTTGGTTCAGTCTTTTTTTTGTAGTTACCCTCTTGTTTTGATTCTGTGTGCAACCGTATTCATGATTTTCTTTAGTTTCAATACCTCAGCATGATTCCCCTTTTGTTGTTTCTATTTGGTATGACTGACTTCTGAGGAATGTTAAAGGTGGGTAGGCTTGAGACATTCAATTTCATACCCATTTAGATGTATATTAGTTGGTATATTTAGTATATAAGGGGCTGAAAAGGTTTCAAATCACTCGCATGAAGTCCTTATATGTAAAAAATGAATTTGAGGTAGCATTTAAAAACTCTAGCATGACTATTCAAGCTTATATGCACCCAATTTGATGTGGAAATTGTATTAAGCTGCTTTACATTAGGATAATACGCCTTAGTCTCTTAACAAAGCATTCCATATCTATTCTCTCATGTCAATCTGTAGTTAAGTATAAAACTGCCTCAAACTCAAATGATTAGTCAATATCTGTCCATTTGTCTGATTTCTTTGTGATTTGGATTGAAGTTTGGGATGGCATTGGGTGATCATAAGGGCTGCATATGTGATTTAGAGGCTACTGTCTATTGTTGACAATAATGTGCAGCTACTGCCCTCAACTTACTACACTTCTAAGATTGAAAATTTGTATCAGTAATCTATTATCCTGTCTGTTTGATTATCTATCTTGTTCTGCGTGATTTGGACTACTTCGAAGAGGGATATATGAGGCTAGGCCGCTGCACTCGGTTTAAGTTTTGTTTTTATTTGTTTGTTCAAAAAAAAAAAAAAACCATCAACATATTCACCCAAAAAAATTATCTGCTGCTTTAACTATGTTATTAAGATAATTAATGTCCTGTTTGAATCATATGTTTCCCCTCCTATTTCTGTCCAAATGTTTCTAATGACTAATTGTTATTCCCAGCATCTGATGTGTGAATGTTCTTGTGATTTATGTCCTTCTTGATCATTTTGTTGGTGCTATAATGAATCGAAATACATATTTCAAAGCATGAATCGAAGTACATCTTTTCTCCGGCCTAAAAGCAAGAAATTGCATGAATGTTTGGTGATTCTGTGTCCGCTTCTAGCATTTCATGTGTCCGTGCATTGCAAGTGTACTGTGTATGAATGTGTATACATGAAATATACCTAGATATACATAGTATGTATACAAGTTGCTGATTTGCTTGTTTTGAATCTTGCATTATATATGGCTTTATTTATTGATTATACACTAATCCTTTTCTTTTGTCTTTGGGCATGACTATCGCACACGAGTCCAAGGGACTCGTCTCCCTCCGCATTTGGTGTTGGGCTAAAGCCCAACGAAATAATCTTCTCGAGTCATTCCTCATTCAATCCATCCGCAGCAAATAAAATTCTGGGTCGAGGCCCATATAGCAAAACAAAACTGCAGTCCATTTGGGGCAGTATGAAGAAGTTTCTGGGCCAAAGCCCAGAGGCAGAAAAGGACTACAGCAGTGGTCCTAACGAACCAGATCCATTTATTTGGCATGCATTCATTCTATTTTTTTTGTTTTGTTATGTATTTGATTTCCATTATGCATGACTAACACTTTCATTTTTAGTTTAGATGATTCCTAATGAATCAGTGGGGTTGGCTTTAGTAACGGTAGTTAATCTAAAAATCGTAATTAATTCCATAGGTTTCACTCTTGTTTTTATGTTACGTTAAAATTATTTATAGTATTTACAACATTCATCTTTCATTGGAATAATCGATTTTCAAAACAGCATATTTTGAGCGAAAGGAATTGTGCTTTATTTTACTATCTAAAAAAATCTCGAAACGTCGCTAGTATGTAAACATTAATCCAAGTACATTTTATGAAATATTTTAAATTGATTGGATTATACATGTATTTAGCCAAATATAGTTAAATAGAGCCAATAAAAAGGAAAACTCATGCCCGTTGCATCATATTAAAATAAGTCTAGGCTTTTCTAGATTGCAAAATTCATATAATATAATTTCTATCTAAAGCTCACATTTACTAAATCTCTTAAAAAATTATTATTTATAGGCAAATTATTGTATTTGCTACAAGTATTATTTTAAATAGCACTATTATACTTTTATTTAAAGTCTTATCAACCTTCATAAATCTTATTTCAAAAATGGCATTTGAAGTTTTCGTTTATACAAATTATTGCATTTTCTGTAAATCTTATTTTAACTAACATTATTTCCTTTTAAAACTTTAGCAATATTTTTAAGTCATTTTCTAAAATTCAAGCACCGTATTTAGCCTTAATTAATTAACCTAAGTTTGGCCGGATAATCGTAGTTAACGGATTCTAAAGGATGCCTAACCCTTTCCCTTTAGGATAATAAAGAACCCTTACCTAGAATCACATTGGTTAAACAGACTATTAACGGAGGTTTAGTTAGTTTTACCTTAGTTAATAATTAAGTGCCCTAATTCACCTTAAAATCAATTAGGTGGCGACTCCTTAAAATAAAGCAATATAGGAATCTCTAATATGTTACACTCTAATTTAACCCGGTTAAAATGGGGTGTGACAGAGGGAGTAGTGATTAATAAAGGGAAGTCCAAACCTCCAATACCCACAATCCGTATTCGTCATCATTTATGATTAAATTTATGTGATTAAGAGTAAAAATAGACCTAGAGGATTTTAATAACTAAGTGCCTAATTGCTGTTTCAATTTATAGGTACACACCAAATGATACTATAATTATTATTATTATCATTTTTTTTTTTTAAAAGGAACAACAACAACATACCAGTGTAATTCCACAAGTGGGGTTCGGAAAAAAAATGGAGGGATGCAATACGAGGACTTTTATGGCCCAAGCACGTTCAACTTCGGAGATCTGATGGGATCCGGTAGTTAGTGTCAGTATGATCGCGTCCTTTATAAAAATTAAAAAAAATTCACCTTCTACAAAACTTAGTGACTTATCCTATTAATAATTAAATAATCGGCAATTTCGATGCAAGGCGCAGAGCCCCTATAGCTCAGTGGTAGAGCGTCAGTCTTGTAAACTGAAGGTCTGTAGTTCGATCCTGCATGGGGGCACCAAACCTTTTTTTTTTATGAAGCGTAATCCTCTTCCCTCTTGGCAAAACCCTAGCTGATGCAATTCTCTGTTAAATAATTTTTCTCTTTTTGGTGCTTCTTTGCTCTACCAAATGGCTTCAATTCTTCGAAAATCTCTGAGAAACAACCAACTTCAATCTGCCACATCAAGAATCATCACTAACCTTAATAAATCCGAACCACTAACTTCAATCCTCAGTGCTACACCACCACAACCACCAATCTTGGCACATCTTTCTCAAATACCCTTTTTACCCCAACCCCAAAAAGAGGATTTAAATCTGAATTTTGCTTACCCAAGTTTCTCTTTTGGGTTTTTCCTAAACCCCATTTCTCAAATTGGGATGATTAAATCTGATAATAATGATGAAGGACTGAAGATATGGGCGGATAGTGTGAAGAAAAAGAGGAAGAAGAAGATGAATAAACACAAGTTGAAGAAGTTAAGCAAGCGTTTGAGAAGGAAAACAAAGGCATAGGGGTGAGGACTTTTTTTACTTAAAAGGTTGAATTTTTGCTATGTTTAGCAATCTTGAAATCACTTTCAGGCATAGTGTTAATTGTTTCTGACAGAAAGATATGCCTTTTCCCATTTTGGGTTGAAAATATTGCTCAACTTAGACTCCTAAATCTTGTTTTAGGAATAATGAACCTTTTATTGGTCAGGCTAGCCATACTATTGAAAGCTTTTAGTGCAATATTGAAGAACTATTGAGAGTCCTGTTGTTCCGGATCGTTAGCTAGTTGTTGTTGTTGTTATTATTTACATGGTTTCAACTCTGATGAACTGTTGACCGTAATCGGGTAAAAAAGAAGCTACATTTGATTTTCTTAATAATTTATTTTGCGGTGCTTGTATTTTGCTTTGACACCTTCGCTGTTATCTCCACATCTCACCCCTTTCGTTGGTGAGTTGAAGAGCTTCATATCATTCACTTTGAAGGAATTAAATTGCGTTTGGCTGATTACAGCTTTATAATTTCTGTTCTTTTATATGCCTCACTGTTCCATTCTTCTTCATTGTGCTAATGTGTCAAGATTTTGCCTTGTTATGTGTGTGCACCTCTCCATCTCGCAACTTCCAATAATATTCACAAATTGAATCTCCCAGAACATGTCTGTGTAGTCTATATACTTTTCTGTAGCCCAGTAAAGAATAATTTGCATACCAAAGAGTGTGATCTAAGGTCAATGAAGTTAGAATAAAATCTTGCTGTCTTGGTGGATAGAGTTACCAACTTACCGGTACCCGTATGGTGGGGAGGATATATGTACTCGGTAGTATAGTTGATGTGTGCACAAACTACCCCAGACACTATTGGAGGATAGAAAATGGAATAAAATTTTGTTTTCATTGCAAGTGCTCTACCGTTGGGCACCATCTGTGGTCTAACTCTCAGTTTTGATCCTTGAAAACGATACCTGGAGGCTGGAGGTGACGTCATTCTAACTTTATAAATAACTTGAAAATGTGTTTAGTTTTCTTTTCATTTGCGAGTATGTGGTATCTATCTGTCTCTACATTTGAACTTATTTCCTGTGCCATTTATGTGAAAGGGGTTTTTTGATCAAAAGATATAGGTGGCCACTTGGGTTTTGCTATGTTAAACTGGATTGAAATCTTGAAAGGTGGGGACCAACTGTGCCTGGGTGGTGGGCAAAGGTATAGCTAAAACAGAAGGAAAAAAAGAAAGAAGGAAGAAGAGTGGCTTAGATTAAGGCATTTGAACTCTTGATACTATCTGATTTGATCTTGATGCTTTATTTGTGTCCTCTGTTTGCTTGATAAGATCCTTGTACCCTCAACCTATGACTCCCTTGTATCCTAGGAAATCTTCCTTTGAGAGAAGAGCTGCTTTCCCTTGCATAGCTATAATTTTCGTCACACAAGTTTCCTGAGATTCTCTCATGGTTTAAGGTCCAACTTTGTAGGGAGCTTATTCACCTTAATCTGGACCTAGGTTGCTTGAGCTAGTCCTGTTGTAAGCATTGTGCACAAAGGAGGTAGGCAGATTGAGCTGTCACCCATATTATGGACTTGTGAGAGGGCTTCTCTTTTCCTTAAGTTGATTAGTTTCTTTTGACCCATCCCTGGTTTGCTTGGCTCATATGTCAACTTATAAAATGCATTTCATGGAGCTGGTTCAGAACCGAGGGCATTGAGATTATTGACCACATTGGGGCTTGAGATGCTTATAACCTGTGTCCCGGAGGTGTCTGGGACACTTGGTTCAGCATGCTTAGAGCCCCATCTTCCTGACATAAATTATTGTTATGTTCAGTCTAGGCTGGGGAAGATATTGTCCTTCTTTGTAAAAACTTTTACTGTAAAAGTGAAAAGTTTCCTCCACGACCTCAACCTCCTTGAAGGTCTTGTAATGCTTGTTCTCGGCCATAGGCCTTGGCTGACTTTGTCACGTAGGATACAACATTACTCGAGATTCCACCTTTATGATCTACCCATCTAACATTTCCAGGTGCTAGTAACATTTTATGCCATGTGTAGCGCAACTATATGTTTCGTAATTTTCAACTAACTCAATTACATAATGTCCAAGACGCATAGTTTTTTTTTTTTTTTTTTATAAAGGTGGTGTCTGGGCCAGCTTGCGTGCACCTTGACTATTCCACAGCCCTAGATGAATAGACTTTTATGCAACCCTTCTCGCTTATGTTTTTTCCCTTAATGCGACAGTATCAAATTATACGAGCCTTTTGTCATTGCTGATTTTCTTCGTGCGATCTAGCACATCACTCATTCTGGTTGTGATACTTAATGGAGCCTCTCTTTCTTACCCTCCTCTCCTGCCCAGAGTGATTCTCTTGTGAGTCAAAATTGGAAGTTTGGTTGATGACATCAACATCACTGTAGTATGAAGTAATGGAGAAATCTGTTCTAGCCAATTGAAAAATTATTCGTATGGAGTAATATCTAACAAAACATAGTTCGAACAAATCAAGTACCTCCTTGCTTAGATTTCTGAATTTATTAGATTCTCGGATTGGATAGATTCCTGAAATGCCGTGTTGAAGCTTTTCTGTCGTCTTTGATTTCCTGTATGCTTGCATGGTCATCCCTAAATTGAAGATCTGTGCTTCAGTTAACTTAACGTGATCATTGCAAACAAGATGTTGGCTTTGGTTCCAAATCTTTTACCTTTGCACTTGGAGTGTTCGATATTTGAGACTAGCAAGGCAAGCCCGTGCGATGCACGTGCCCAACAACGTGGTTTTCTAGTTTAGTTAAAGTATCTTAGTAAAGAATTTGTTAACAATTATAGTATTAGATTACAGTGTAGCTCAAACAATACAAGGGAGTTAGCCATTTTCAATTTGGAGATTATCTTTGAGCAAGAAATGACAGAGAGACGCCAGGGTGGTGCAATACAGTTGATACAACACTGTTAGATATACTTATGTTGATACTACTACTACAACAACATATCTAGCGTAATTCCACAGTTATGTTGATTACACTGTGTAGACATCATATTTATGTTGCTGTTAATGTCAATTGTCTATACTTCTGTAGACATTCCAAAATCTTCATAAGCAACCTTCAGTAACCATAGAAACTTTATAACCAAAGAACTAATTTTTCACAACTATCAACAATTGGTACATGTCAATTTCTTCATGGATTTCAGAAAAGACAATAAAAGCAGGGCATTACAAAGGCCAAACACTGGCCAAATCAAGAAAGCAGAAGCGACTGAAGATAAAAGAACAGAAAGGGAAAACAATATAGCTTCATAATGAATGAATGATCAAACAGGACCAAACATAAAGAATCAAATTACATACATATTTCTTGCTTGTTTCTCAACTAATATCTAACCTATGAAGATCATTGTTTACAACTACTAAGAATTGTTAAATTCTAATTTCTCGCAGTAAGTTATCTGACATAAAAAAACACAGCACTATAAAGGCCAAATATATTGGCTACAATTGACAGTAATATGATCATACTATCCACCACTGTGAACACTCTAGAAAGCGTGTAATGCTCTGTGCTCTTGGAATTGTCCAGTGCATATTGCGTTATCCTCCATGCTAATGTCTTCGGCACATCCGACTTCCATCAATAAACTTCAACTGCCAATTAATGTCGAGCAAAATCGTTCCAAAAGTAAATCATTTCCAGCTCAGAGTAATTATGTCTTTCTTTTGCTTTCATGAACTTTCAATATTGCAGGCTTATTTACCACTGTTGACTCAGTCCACACAAGTCATATTTAAATGGTTTGAGTGTTTAGAATCCTCTTTACTTAAATTCTGTCTGTCAATGGTATCATACAGGACCAATTAGTTTCTAAAGGCTCCTGAGAACACCTTCATGTATATAACTCCTTGATGGAGAAAGCCATTTTGCTACAGTGTACCACAATTTACAAAAAAAGAGTATTCCTCATTTCAATTTCACAGGGCTTTTCATGGATAAATTAATAAGCATATACCAATTATGAGATCAGATTCTTTTAGTCGTGATCCTCTCTTTAGTCTACACCATATTTTATAGGACACATTTATGTGAGTAGATGGTTCCATCATTGTAAAGTTGATTGGCATTTACCTTCTTTTTGACAGTTATATTTCTAGTTGAAATGTTTGATGAATCTTATTCCATCTTACTCATCCTTATTCATCTACTAATAATGATCTGGAGATTCTAAATAATTTTCCTCCCAGATCATATATATTCCTATTGCAATTAGATGTCATATAAAGCGTTATCATAAGAATGTACATGGATCGTTGTTTACGTAGAGCTCACTCGTTTGGCAGAATGAAACATAAAATTAAGTGATAATAATATTCTAAAACACAGTAAATGTCGGCTACTTAAAGCTATTAAAGAAGAAAAGGAGGGCAGCCCGGTGCGATAAGCTCGCGCTATGCGCAAGGTCCGGAAAAGGGCCAGATCACAAGGGTCTATTGTACGAAGTCTTACCCTGCATTTCTGCAAGAGGCTATTTCCACGGCTCGAATGCGTGACCTCCTAGTCACATAGCTACTTAAAGCTATATTGAAGAAAAACTAAAATTAAGCTTGGTGGTACCTGCACTTCAACTACATAGATGTTGTCGGACAGGCCTATAGATTTTAACTCTTCCACTCGGTCCCTGTATCTCGTTTTTGTAACTGCTTTGCTTTCACCTCGACTGTAGGTTTTGGAGCTTTTATCATATTGGCAGTGTGAAATATAGCCCAAAAGCAGCAAGAGCAGTAATAGTAGGACAAACATCATTTCCCTCTCATGGCATACAGTTGATCTTGAATGGTATGTGCCTTTTTACCAACAAAGAGCATGGAATTTAATTGACAACTGAGCAGTCCAAGCCTCATTCCAGAAAGCTAGAAATTCCACTCCGCTTATTCCTTTTCCATCCCATCAAAGTTGGGCATTTCTCCATTCCACCAAAGCTTCAGGTTTCTAATTATGCATATATTCTCAACATAATATATTTCGCATGAGAAAAAGAAAAATCAAGCGTAGAAGTAAATATTAATGAGCATCACAACCTTATCTTCCAGATAAACTTTAAGTTGAACATGGAAATACTCAGTTCGAAAAATCAAGCCTTAACTCACTGCGGGATGCTAGCCACAAATATCCCTGAAACCACAAAACCACCTACTCCTTCCAACAGCACTCATCTCACAGTGCTGATAGAATTTTGAGTCAGTCTAATTCTATTTTGGGTTAATCATTCTTCTTATGCCTCTTTTCTTTTGTACCTTTTAGTCGACAATATCTACTATACGAATTAATGCCATAGAAATCACATATGAAATGGCTCATTGGTATATACATAAGCTATTAAAAGCGAAAAGTCATCTAAAAGGAAAAATAATGTTTTGCATTATCCTTCCAAGAAGAAAAAAGCACTAATTGAATCAGGACAATTATAAGCCTTTTTGGAATAACCAACATATATTCTTTTTGATTGTTAATAACTAACAGATAATATAAAATAACTTTGTCTTCTCTTTTAATCACACCAAGCTTATTGAAACGTAAAAAGTTTCAAGATTCACATATCCATTCATCATGAAGTGTTTCAAAATGTACTAGTATAAATTTATATACGGAATATCAAAACCTAGCCATTTCACACCATACAACCACTTCAAAAGCGGGGTTGAGTTATAAGTTTATTCACTTCATCTTTATTATAGTCAATAGCAATTGTTTAAAGCAAATTTGCAAAACGTAGTCATATTCTGACGAAGTATGATACAAATAATTCAATAAAATCTGCACCTTTTGGGCAACAGTATCCATTGTGGCATAGTATCCCTATAGCGTCCACAAATTCTTCCAAAGCCAGTTACAATTCCATATATGTATCAGTGAGAATGCTTATGCTCAGAATCAAAATTAGAAACAAATAAGAGACAATTATATTAAGGAATAAAAGGGCCTCATAGTGCCGTTTAATTTCTTGGATTCGTTGGAGCAATTGAGCAACATAAATAGATTGAACACCGAAATTTTATCTTCATTACGCTGTCTCAGCGAAATTAAACAGAAGAGGGAACACATTTGAGCATGTCTCAGTAAAAACCTCAAAATATATTACCAAAACTATTCATCTATAAAATCAAAATTACAATAGTATTCAGCAATACCGTAGAAATTCAGAGCTACCTGTTGCATTCTTCTGTCCAGATGCCACAACAACCATATGAATCTGTTTCAATTTTCATTGTCTTCGGGTGAAATTTGAGGTCAGAAAAACCCGACCACTGTTAGTGACACACGTAGTGAAAGGGGAAGAAAAACCCTACAAATCAAGGGAAGAAGACGACTCTACGTGGCAAATGAAGGAAATTTGTGAGCGTGGAAACTGGAAATTGTGTTTGCAGAGGTGCTTTGGCGAAACACTACACGTGTTTGTCAGAAATTCAATGTCCAATAAAATTTGGCCAAGTTTATGGTACAACTGACACTGCTCCCAGTACAATTGTAAATTGCAGTGTTCGTCCTTGTTGGTCCTCCAACTCCCATTTCTAATATAGTAGAGAAAAGGCAGGGAACGTGATTATGTTATTGGAAACATTTATCCTATCAAGCTCATCAACGGAAGCCGTTATATAACTGGGAATGAGCTTGGCCAGTGATGATTTGAATTTTGTATATATGGTCGTCACAGCTTTGCTCGTCCTCTCACTTCTCTGCTTACTGCATTTTGTGAAAATTAGTTT
Organism: Lycium barbarum; assembly: GCF_019175385.1. NCBI lineage: Eukaryota > Viridiplantae > Streptophyta > Magnoliopsida > Solanales > Solanaceae > Lycium > Lycium barbarum. The sequence goes on from NC_083348.1 coordinate 105,065,884, forward strand.
GGAACTTCTCGTGTGTTTACATCTATTACATATTTGGTTGGGAAACTACTGCAAAGTAAGTAGCTGGAAAGATGTTCTCTTTCCTTCTTTTTTTTCTACCTTGTTGGCGTTCATTCATTTTTCTTTTTTCCTTTCATTTTAATATGTTTTAGGTTCTTTAGTATTGGACCTAAACATATCTTACCATCATCTCCCAACTGGAGTGGCAATGGACATCCAAGTGTATCTGGTTGTATGTACTTTATGCATAAATTAGTGATTTGATTGAAAACTAGATGTACATTTAGTTTTGTTTTCCACCTTTCGGTATATATAATGTGGCAGGTGTGTCCTCATGGCACCATTCTGTTTGTCTGGCTTTATTTCTTGGTTCTGATGTTGTAGACTTTTAGTCCTTTGGTTTGTTATTCTGTGCTGTGTGCCAAAGAAAGCATTCCCTCTCAGCAATGAACTGCCCAAATTGCCTTGATCATTGCATCAAACAATATTAGACTTAAGTCATAGACAGACCCTCGACCTTGTCCAGAAATTCCACTTAGACCCTCCTACTGTGACCTCTACCATCTGAACCCTTCAAAACCATTTTTATCGTGCCACTTGGACACATTTCACTACACGTGTTTTACACACTCTAAAGGAGCGTGACATTTTGATTCTAAGGACAGGTGTCAATAAAGGGGGCAATTTTTACTCAACTTCATCTCCTTCACCCGTAGACCACCTTCTCCCCCAAAAACAACACCTTCTTCATTTAATCCACTATCCGCACCTTAATAAATCTATCAAATCAATGGTCTCTAATTACCCAATAGAATACTTAAGGAATGTTAATGTCACGGTGCCTCCGACGATTAACGATGATGGTTCAAAGAGCTTTTTGGGTATATTTTTGGCAGCCGATTTTTTTTAATTCTCTTTATTTTTTTTAGCTTTCTTGATTTCATGTGTATTCTGATATATTTGTGGAGTTTAATTGGTGAGTCTATGATTTTGAAGGCAGCTGGGTTGGTGGTTTATGAAAAATAGCGATTTCGGATTTCTTTCTCTTTTTCTGCTCTTTGCGCCACCATCACTACATTTGCTTCACTGCTAACAAATCTTCTTGTTGCCATGGCCAAAAGGGTCGGTAACCCCTGGAGTTTGTTGCCGAAAAAAATGGAAATGGAAAAATGGAGATAGCCGATTTTTTTAGGACCCAAATGTTTTTTTCCAGAACAAAACAAACCATGGACCAGATAATTCTCATAGAAAGAAGCAATAATCAATATTTGAGGGAACATAAGTAATGATATACCATGATTTAATTGAGGTTTGGTCATGGAGGAAACTTCAAATGGTAGCATTGATAAATGTGGTGGAGCCGGCGAAGATACAATGGAAAAATGCAAAAATTGTATTTTGGGTAATTAAAGAGAGATTTGAATCATTAAGAAGAGAAGAATTGGCAAAAGAAATCGGAAAACGGCGATGCTACAGTGAAGAGCCGATAATTTTTTTTTAATTATACAAAAGCTTATTTAATTAATTGTTTGGAATTAAAAAGGCCACTTGTCTTTTATTTATTGGATTCTTTGCCATGTCAGCGCGTGTGTACTACATGCATAGCACTTTGTTGATTCTTTAAGCGAGGGGAATCTAAGCGACACAGTAAAAGTGGTGTTGGAGGGCAGGGGTCTCAGTAGAAAGGTCCAAATGGATTTTATGGACAAGTTTGAGGGTCTGTCTATGACTTAAGCCAACAATATTGTCATCTTCCTCTTTCTCCAAAAGCATGCAATGTAACTTGTTCAAAAATTCTTTATTGATTCGCGGTGAAAGTTGTTTGGAAGAATGTTCAACAATATAAATGCATCAAGCAACCCATGTAAATCTTATGCTTATTGTTTGCAACAAAGTACTGAACAAATATGACTCTAGAAAAGGACACGAGTTGAATCTAACTTCTCTTAGTTCGGATTTCGAGAGTCGAATTTTTTTTAATTTTGATCGTGTATTTGGTTATACTACATTTAAGATTTTTGAAAAATAATTTACATATTTAGAAATTACATAAAAAAAATCCCTATATAAATCACAATAATTAACAATTTAAAATAAAAGGCATATGAATAAATTGTGGTCAAAAATTTTTTTGTTTGACTATCAAAATTTGACTATGTCATCTAATTTTTGGGGTGGCGGGAGTAATAATTAAGGGGAATTTTCACAAATGACTATACTTAGTTTTTTTTTTTTTTTTAGGCATAGCATCACTTTTGTTAATTACATTTCGTAGCTACAACAACGTGTATTCAAATAAGTTTGCATTCCAATTCGGTTGTATTTCGTTGTATTCATTCGTAGCTACTTTTACACTGCATTCAACTTATTGTATTTAAATTCAGTTGTATTCAAACAACATGAGTGCCAAAAAAATATATAAGGATATTCAGCCGTAGTCAAATTCACTGTATTTGTTTGTATATAAAAAAATCTCCATCGAAATATAGGAGAAAAATACATAAAGAAACACTGAATTTTACACTAAAAAAATATTCAATACACTCAAATTCATTTAGATCTGAGATACAAGAAATATGATACACTCAGATATGAGATACAAGAAATAAAATACGCTCTGATTTGTGATACAAGAAATAAAATATGTCAGATATCGGTGGGGTCCACTGGAAGTCACTAGAGATTGCCGTAGTCCGCTGAAAGTTACTGGAAATCGATGTTCCGGTCAGATGTGGGCCTTACCGACCTACTTCTTTTCCGATTGGTATGTGGCAGCGGCCGTTAGAACTCGCCAGAGAAGATGGAGAGGAAGACAGAATGGTGGAAAAGAGAAGATGGGCGAAAGAGGAGAGAGAAAGTGAGGGAAAGAGTAGAGAACACTAGAGAGTAGAGAAGAGAGGAGAGTTACTTCATTAGTTACCTTGTGTAATTGAAATACAACATTTAGCTATCAGATGTAATTAAAGTAAAGTATAGTTACTAAATGTAAATATCACTTATAAGTTGTTGACACCCAATTTTGTCCCGCCTCTCCTCCCAAATGCCCCTTTACGCTCCTAATATTTTTGGAAAATTAAAAAAATACGTTTATATTTTTTCTTACTGTAATTATTAGCTCTTATTAATACCGACATTTCATTATCCCGACATTTATCTTTACTGCCGTCACTACTACCGTTATTATCATTATCCATTATTATCGTTATTATCAGTATTATTAATTTATTATTATTATTATTATTATTATTATTATTATTATTATAATTATATTTATCATTATCATTATTATTATTATTATTATTATTATTATTATTATTATTACTATTGTCATCACAACAAATAGTACTATTATTATTATTAGCAGTATTATTACCGCTATTCATTCGCTACTATTATTTAGTATTATTAAAATTTGCATTTTAATGTTTCACCCACTTCCGCATACACATCGCATTTTATTTCGCGCATTTTAATGACAGCGTTTATTTATGGTTAAAATATTATTGCACGGCTATTGCAACCTCATATAATTTTATTACCCGAGTCCTAATAATTACACATTTTCGTATTAGGTGATATTCTGTCACACTCAGTACATCGTTAATCAAAATGGGTCTTTTATTTAATTTGGAAGCCAAACTGTTCCTTACATTCAGTCCATATTTTGACTTATCGGACCCCAAATCAAGGTCCGATTAACTCCTAATATTTTTGGACTAGCCCCTATCTTTTATCTCAATTTTTAGACCGGTCCATGTTTTAATTCTAGCCCATTCTTTCAATACTCAGCCCAAAAAATTTGACCCAGTCCACAAATGGACTGGGTCCAGCCCATTTCCGTTCAAAATAAGGAAACCCTAAAAGGGTTTCCCCTTTCATTTTCCTCTTCACCTCCGCCGCTTCCCCTCCCCGCCCCTGTTCTCTCTCCTCTCCTTCCCTCTCTTCTCCCTCCATTTTTTGCCCATACCTCTCCTCTCCCCACTACGCCCTGTCCCCTGCTGTCCCCCACTTCATATTGTCCCCCACGCCCGTCCCTCTCTCGCTTCCTTCAAAACAACTATAAAGAAGGGGAGAGATGGGGGAAAAAAGCAACTGCTGGAATCGGGAAAAACCACCCACAGAACCAATATTTTTCCTTGATCGGGAAAACCCTCCTAAGAACGAAATCTTTTGGACCGAGATCTTCTGAATCGCAAGAATCCCCATCTACAAAAAAATATATACAAATTTTAGTAGCCTAAATTCCCTAAAAAACAGGAGGGTCCAACGGTAAATCAGTGTTTGATATCGAGTCAAAATTCGAGTCACCTTTTTTCATTTTATTTTGCTCTTGGTTTCGCGTGGATCCGAGAATATTCAAGCAAGGATTCGGGTCTATTTCAACGTAGATTCGAAGTGTTCGCGGATAGATCTGAGAACCCGTACCCACTTCGCTACACTTGAAGAAGGTAAACACCTCTCCCTTTCCTGTATAGCTCTATTTGATCTATGTTTGTTTGCTTCGTTGCTATTTTGCTTACTTATGTTTAGTTTAGCATATGGTTACTGTTAGTAGTAGTTCGAATATAGTTTAGCGAGCTTTGTACATTTACTGTGGTCATTCCTTGATAGAGCTATGGTTTAATGGTCTTTGTAGATTGATTACTTGTTAACAGTAGTAAGCATGGCTGAGTTATGGATATCTAGCACGTTAGGTTTATTCTGAGATGGTGTGGATACGGTTGGACTGAAAATATGCTAATATGGTCTGTGATTAATGTTACAAGAAATGGACAAAAGTCTTTGGTATGTTAATTTAGTTGGTTTCTTACTGAAATGTTTTCTTTAAATAGTCTGATTGTTGATTGACTAGTCTATGCGAGAGGTGAGACCCCTTGTCGATATCTGTTAGCATGTTTAACCCTCAGATGATGATTGATGGATAGGTTTAAGCGTGTGTTAGTACTGATTTCATGATAATAGATTCAACTATCAAAAAAATGATGTCAACTTGAGATGGATTAAATGTTGTCTGTATGTCTCTATTGTCAAACATGATGTTTATTGCATAAAGTTGGTTTAGTTTTGTCTATACTTGCATTAAGGTCATTTGGGTTGGTCTAAGCTGAAACTGCATCCACTGGAATTGGAATGACGTTTATCTGATTCATTAAGTGAGCAAGACCATCTGTGTTCTCACCTGATGACTCTGCTCAAACTATGAAGCCTGTGCAATTAACTTGATGTTAGTCTCAGTATCATAGATTGTAGAATATGGTTAATAAGGCTGTACAGCATTCTAGATTCAGCTTCAGTATCTTTAGATATATGCTAGTGCTCTGCTGAGTTCTGAAGAGATTTGAGGTTCCCTAGTGACAAAACATGCTAACTGTATGTTACATGATCACTCCTTGCTAAGTTTGAGTCTATTTAAACTTACTTAAGAGCATTGCATGGATCATATAATTACATGTCCCTATATAATATTTGTTTGAACTTGTATGAATAGTGGGGCTACTGCATTTGGTTAGCATGTTAGAATGGGAATGCCCAAATATGCATGTTCACCTGATCAAACACCATGTCTAATGTCTGCATATTATTCTCATGTTCGTAATGCTGTGTCTACTGGTTGTAACACCACATGCTACTGCCCTCTCTATGTGTCTGTTAAGTTTGAGACTGGGATAAATATCGAGTCATATATGCGGTCTAAAATTCAGTCTATAAAGCCTAAGCATTGAGTATTTAGCTCACCTAGGCCCTTTTGTTTGTCTTGTCGAGCTTTAAATTAGGTACTGAATTGCCTAGAACCTCCTTTGAGTATTAACATGTAAACAGAGATCTGGTATATCATGTATGCAGCTTGGTTTTTGCCTTTGTATGTTGCCCTTCCCTTTACTACAGTGTGATCGAATCCAAGTGGAAATATAAGTGATAGAGGCTTTTAAATGCTTTTCTTAGTCTGTTTGAATTGTGGGATTGGTTTAAATCTGCACTTGCCGATATATCTAATATGTTCAGCTATTAGTGTTTGTCCTCTTCGGATTTTTCTTCCTAGCTTTATTTTATCTAGAATTAGGATGAACTAGTTTGGTTTTATAAGTTGTGCTCTGAGTCTAGTGGGGAAGAAAAGTATAGGTATTTGCAGTGTCTCTTTCATGCATTCTTATCTGTTTAGATGGCCTAGTTTGATTAAAGTTGCTCATGTAAGATTCTGGACTATTAATTTCCTTATAGAAGATTTATGGTTGCTCCTTGTTTGAAATTATTTTAGAATATGTTTAAGGTGATGTAAAGTGATCAAACTCAGTGGGTTAAGAATGTTGTATGTTTCCTATGTTGTTGTGATTCGTCGTGTTGGAGTATAAATTTTATTCGTTTAAAGCATGTCGCATTTTGTTTCCTTTAAATTCTTCTTACTTTGTATTTTTGACAAGAAAATCTGGTATAGATAAAGGATTCGTCGAAAGTGATTTGGGCTGTTATCGAAAGAGCTGTTTGTTTGGCCTCCCTTTTTCTCACTGTTTTAACCAAAATCAAGAATGAGCATTAATGTAGTTTTAATCTGAAAATATCAGTTTGTTGCAAAATAAGTAATTAAAACTCTTTCTATGCATTCAAACCTTCTATGTCTTAAGTTTGCACATTAGCGTTAGCATATTTCTACCTCATCTACTATGTGTCATTTTTTGGCTAAAGTACTGTTGCGAAGTTATCTAATCAATCCAAATGATCTCCTAAAAATATTTATTCTTTTTTAGTTTGCCTTTAAAATTATACTTAGAATACGCATAATCCGCTGATTTGTTTCGAGTCTATATTTCATACGTTTAACATTATTCGCTGAATCGCGTACTAATCCCTTTTCTTTCGTTTTATGCATGACCTTCGCATACGAGTCCAATGGACTCGTCTTCTGCTGCATCCAGTATTGGGCTAAAGCCCAACGAAACATTCTTCTCGAGTCATCCCCATCAGCCGTGTAAAAAAAAAAAAAAATCTGGGCCAAGACCCATATAGCAGGAACAGATCGCAGCTGTGGCCTGAATGGGCCAGATCCATTCTATCTTTCCTTCTCCCTTTTCTTCATTTTATCGTTGTGTATTTTTATTTTTGTCTTGTGCAACTAACCCTGTCTTATTAACTTAGACAAATCCTAATGAATTAGTAGATTTGATTGTTAGTAATGGGTAGTTAATTTAAAAGGGACTAATAACTAATTCCATAAATTCCATGTTTCTCCTTTTTATATTAAAAGTTATTTACAATATCCATAATAGTCATTTATAGAATAATTGATGGTATAAAATTCATATTTTTAATTAAAGTATTCGCCTTCGCGTTGTCTTAGTTTCAAAACATCATTAATATACCAACAAATTCGGACATATTTTAAATAATTTTTCAAGTTTTAATGAATCATGTATACTCTTAATTAAGCATAGTTGATAAAGATAAAAATAAAAAATAAAAAAAAGGAATCTATTAGCTTGTTTTTTTTTGTATTTTTACTCACACTCCTAAAACTTAAAGTCAATTAAACACTTCATTGCTTGGTTCGTTTAAATATTTATTAAACACTACAATAAATTCGCATCTTCTTTACTTGTACGTTAAATTATCCTATTTTTATAAATCTCATTTTATTATGCTACTTCCTTTTAAAGTTATTAGTAATTATTATAAATTTTACTTCAAATAGCATTCTAAGATTTCCTTTTATATAAAGTATTAGTCTTATTTTAATAACCTTCTTATTTAAAGCCTTAGCAACATTTATAAGCTTGTTTTAAATATCATTTGAAGGTTCCTTTCACACGAATTATCATATTTTTTACAAATCTCATTTTTTTGAATAGCATTTTATTTTTAGTCTTATCAATTTATATAAGTTTTATTTTGAGTGGCATCTAAAATCCTCTTTTATGCAAATTATTATAATTTCTCTAAATCTTATCTTAGGCAACATTCTTTATTTTTCTCAAAAAAACCTTAGCAACGTTACTTAGTCCTTTTTTTCTTAAATTTTAGGCATCTTATTTAGCATTAATCAATTAACCTAAGTTTGGCCGGATAACCGTATTTAACGGATTCTAAAGGATGCCTAACCCCTTCCCTTTAGGATGACATAGAACCCTTACCTAGAATCACACTGATTAAACAGACCATTAACAGAGGTTTAGTTTTAACTTTACCTTAGTTAATATCTAGGTGTCCTAATTCACCATAAAATTAATTACGTGGCGACTCCTTAAAATAAAGCAATTTAGGAATCTCCAATATGTTATACTCTAAATTAACCCGGTTAAAATGGGGTATAACATAAGTTCTCTGCCCCAAATAAATTTGGGATAACTACGTGACATAACTAACTCTACTACATATTTATATTTAGTAGCTATAATTAAAAATAATTATATCCTATAGCTAATAATAATATGTTAAATACAACTTATATATATATACACAAAGTGGAATACCCTATCATCACATTGTTCACTTCCATTACTCCGCCGCCGGCCACCACGAAACCGCCAGAGCTCCGGCGAAACAGATCTAAACCAGATTTCGACGTCTTCTGCTTCTTCTCCTTTTCTCCTCTCCGATGTCCTCTTCTCCGGCACGGCGGAGCAACCTTCTTCTCATTTTCCCTTCTCCGGCGTCTTCTTCACCTTTAACCGGAAAATACATTATTTCTTCGAAATTTTCAGATCTGATCAGAATTTTTCAGATTTGAAGGTGACGGTGATGATGACGGAGAAAAGAAGGTGAAGGAGAAGAAGGTGTACACAGATCTGATCGAAAGTTTTTTTCCAGATCTGTGTATACATACATTGTATACGTACACTGTATGCATATTTTTCGGAAGTTCTTTTTTCAAATCTGTGTATACATACATTGTATACAATATTTTTCACGTTTTTCGAAGAAATCTTTTTGTATACAAGTGAATAGAGTGAATTTACGCCTGTAGAGAAATGAATATAATCAATTTTACTTTTTATATTCAATATTTGAGTGCATTCGTTATTTTTTTGGTGTACATATGTTGTATACAGTGTTTTTTGCCTGTTTTTGTTAATTTTTTTGGTGTATCTATGTTGTATACATACCGAATAATATGGTGTTTGTTAATTTTTGGTGTATATATGTTTTTATGTATTCTTTTTTTACTCGCTGTATTTATGAATACAACAAGCCAATTTATGAATACAGATAGTCATTTTCATGAATACAGTGAAAAAACAGGATTTTTTTTGTTGTATTTATGAATACAACGAAAATAAAAAACGAATACAGTGCAAAAAACGTATACAATCGTTGGCAGCTGGGTTGTTGCTATAAAATGTAAATATTGAAACATTTTCTATGTGGCTTGATTAAAGCCCAAATGTTTGTCATTTATGTAGTTTGCCCAATAAATTTCCCAATAATAAATAAGGATGATAAAATTAACCCATAAAAGCATGATTGTTCAACTCGACCAATATATCTTGATCTGCCCAAAGCTCAACTAAAAGTTGGTCTGCCTTAAGCTAAGTACATGGTCTAAATTAACTCATGAAAAACTTTGTTAAATAATAAAACAATTTTCTTTTTGATAGTCTATATATATATATATATATATATATATATATATATATATATATATATATATATATATATATATATATATATAGCTACAATAAAAATGAAAAAAAAATACATTAGTTTTTTCTGGTAATTTAACAAATTATGAGAAAACGCAAGAAAATAAAATTTGGTAAGAGTTGAGGGGGCTGAGTTACATTTTTTTGTGCGGATTTCCCTTCAAATGCACTGGTCTTTAATTTTTGCCCCTCAAATTGTTGGTCTTTAAATTTTGTCCTTCGCTTAAAAAATTGGCCAAAAATATCGAGGTTCTGTGTTCGAACCCTCACTCAGTAACCTCCGCCTGAGAAATGACCAATTTATTGCTTCACACCCACCCTATTCAGTGAAATGGCTCATTTCCCACCCATACTGATTAAAGTAAATATTTTCTATATTTCAATTCAATGTGACATAATTTAAATTAACAAGGAATTACTATATTCAAGATTTATTTATTTTTTTAAATTCGAGTTGAAATTTGACTGCTATTCTGTTTAGTACAGATATAACAGGTACCTAATGTGCTTGTTTTAAATATATTTGTATATGATTATTTATTGAATCTAAAGAAATGCGAAGCTGCTTGGAAAAAAATTTCAAAAAAATATAAAACCTAGAAAGATTTGTAGTTTCTTGTTTTGGAAAAGCTAAGTAATGAAAAGAAACTAGAGAAAATATGCTATATATCCTGATTAATTTAAATATATTGATTTATGCTCCTTATTAGTGTCATTTGGCCCGGGCTTAAACCGATCTTACAAAATTCAATTTGTAGACATTTTGTAATTTTTTTTTGCTATTGTTTCTTTGTTTTTCTAACATCAATTTGATACTTTCAATAGACTTCTATCCAAAAGTTAAGGGAAAATATTTTTTAATTTATTTAAAAAAAAAAATCAAACATTGGCTTTTCTAATTGCTATTTTACTTAAATATTTTTATACTAAAATATCCGATGATCCAAATTCGGCTTTTCATATGTTAAATTAATTTCATTTGTTTTTTGAATTAAACTTACTTATTTTTTTACCAAAAAATATTACAATATTCAATTAATGTCAAAAATATTTACTGCGAAAAAATATTATTGTATGATGAGATCATTAAAGTTAACTTATAAATAATTAAGACCCTTACTATTACAAGATATTTTTGTAGATGTTTTCTCAAATTAAACACAACAAAAAAATATTGAAAAGTCCATATAATTAAATTGTTCTTATTTTAAGCTTTCATTTTCCTTCCAAAAGATGCATGTTAAAAAATAACATCTTTTTCTTTTTCTTAATTTAACAAATCATTTTATGAAATTTACATTGTAATAACCTTTTCATGTTGAATTTAACTATTTTCTCTTTGATTAAGCGGTATTTTGCAAATATTTTAATATTAAAAAGTTAAAAATTATACTCCACTTTTTGCAATTATTTAGTATTATTACTATTTGATTTCTTTAACTACATTGTTTTCATAACTATAATATTTTATATTTCCTCTTTTAATATATTAATTTATTAGATAAGTTTTATGTTGTAAGCGTGCGCACATAAAATTTGCAAATGTACTTCAGACGATATTTTACAATTTCGATTCATTTTTAAGTATATTAAACAATGATAGTCTATTTGTATTTATTATTTTGATTTTAAACCTAATTTTACCTTAAGTGAAATCTTTGTTAATTAGTTATTTTTGCCAGCATGTACGACACAAAATCACAGGAGAAAATAAAAAACTTTATCTATAATCGAACGAAGAAATTTTTAAATAGCAAATGATAATTGGTAATTAACATCAAAAATAATAAATAATATTATAAAAATAAGATTTTGATTCAATAATTAAGCCTATATTATAGAATTTGATTGACATGATGATTATATTCTTTAAGTGTCTATAATAAATTCTTAAGGAAATATATAATTTTAAACAAATTTAATATATTTTTCATAAAAAACTCAAATATGTATAAGCATGTTTTGTAGGGACCACTAATCTTTTCCATGACATCGTCATCTTTAGTAGTATAAAAAAAGCCCTTAAGATTCTCAAAATTTGTAAGAGTTCACAAAGTAATAAAAACTTTAATTAGGCATAAAAAGAGACAAAAATTCTATGCGAGGACTACAAAAAATTAGTATTCTCCCTTATATATAGTAGTAATTAAGTGAAGTAATATCTTTGACAATTCCATCTTTGGATGATTTTTAGCCTTCGTTATCATCTCTTTGTTTTCCCTTACATATTCCAATTAAAGAGAAAATAGTTAAAGATGTCAATATATCACTTGATCTCATTTCTACGACGGAAAAAAGGTGCAAATATATATTCCTCAACTTTGCGATTTAGAGCAGATATACCCTTCGTTATAAAGTGGTGTATATATAACCCTACCTTTACAAAATGGTGCAAATATACCCCTATCGTTACAAAATGGTGCAAATATATCCTTGTCATTACAATATAGTGTAAATATACCCTTTTCGCTAACGGAATATTTTTGAAAAATTATTTAGTTTATTTTTTAATTAAAAAAATGCCACATTACTTTAAAATAAAGTCTACCCATTTTTTTTCGTAGACGTAATTTTGTAAAGCCACATAGTAATTTTTTTTTTCTGATGTGTCGGGTCTAGTTCGTTTTAAAAAATATCTCTGTGACTTTAAAAAAATAAATCTACCCATTTTTTTAAACGAACTAGACCCGACCCATCAGAAAAAAAATCACTATTTGGCTTCAGAAAAGTATGTCTACTAAAAAAGATGGGTAGATTTTTTTTTAAAGTAACGTAACATTTTTTTAATTAAAAAATAACCTAAATTGTTTTTTTTGTTAAATTCCGTCAGAGAAAATGATATATTTGCATCATTTTGTAACGACAGAGGTAAATTTGCACTATTTTATAACGGCAGGGTATATATATACCACTTTTATAATAAAGGGTATATCTGCTCTAAATCGCAAAGTTGAGGGGTATATTTGCACCTTTGCCCTTTCTATGATATCAAATAACTAATGAAAATGCACCTTATGCTAAACATAAGGGACAATTTTGATTTAGAAGTAGGAAAAATTTTAAATGCAGGCAAAGTGCTCAGAGTTTGTGGCTATATATTTCTATATTCTTTTCCCTTTTTTTTTTTTTTTTTTTATACTAGCATAATCGAGAAATTTTCAAGGTGTTTTTGGGCATGATATGAAACACAATAAATAATTCGTTTGTTTCTTTACACTTGTTCCTTTAAATTTCACATTTTTATCTGTTGCAGGGTTCCAATTCATGTCGTGCACCTAATTCAATATCATCATTCTTTTAATCATTTTGTCGGTAGATTACAAGGGAATGGACTATGATTTATTGGTTGTTTCACTATGCTAAAAGGTATCCGGACGTCTTAATTCTTAATTATGAGAAAAAAATTATTTTTGTCCTTACAACAAATTATGTTAAAAAAGCTGTTCTCTAATCTAATGTAAAACAAGTAAAAAATCATGAAATTGCGACGAGGTAAAAATAAAAATTGAATAACTCTTCCGGTATGTCATTAATGATAAAATGGGGATGGTAATATTACATAATTTTGAAAAGAAAAATATATCAATATTTCGATTTATACATTCTAAAAAAAAAAATGTGTGGCATAAAATGAGATAAAAAGAACTATTTGCAATTAATAATGAGAATATTGCAGCGGAAGTATGGGAGTGAGAAAATGTTAAAACTTCCCACACTAATTATACTAATTTACTATGCTTAAGTCATAATTAAGACGATTAATTACAAGTTTAGTGATACAGTATATGAAGACATGTGCGATGTATTCATTGAGTTGGTCTAAATGTTAAGTGCGGATAAGAAATTTACTATTGTGAGGAGAGGGAGGCATTAGTGGCAAAGTCACGTCCATTTCTTTACTAACTTTAATAATTAATAATCAGACCTCTTTATAACAATCACCTCATTGACAATATGTTATATAATATGTTGTTTATAACAACGTTTTGTCATAGCAACCACATGATATTCAAACAAACAACACCGTTATAAAAAATAAAAAATTAACTGTAGTGGGGAGAGAAAATAGTCATATCCATCTAATTAAAATAATTCAGAGTATAAAGTCATTTTCATAGAAATTCAAAATAAATGAATTACTAATACGCACGACGTCATAACAAACATTACCATAATAAATACAGGAATATATTAAAAATGTATTACTATTTGACAAGTTTATTATCATAAAATTTAAAACTACTTTTACACTATTTTCTAGAGGTGTATATATATAGTAATTACAAGTATTTATATAGTAATTGTTAAACTAATTTTTGAAAAGATTCAAGTGCTCAAAACACAAAAAAATCTTTTTTAGCAAATAATACTCCACTAATTTGGCTTTGAGTACCCGCAAATGAATTTCAAGTGATATATTAAAATATTGGTTCGAAGGTGTATATATAAGTTTTCCTCGCAAATCTTCAACTTTAAGATTCTTTTTCTTTCAAATACCTTTATGTCCAGTACCTTCAACTACCATATATTATTTTTTTCTCTTCAACTTTAAATAACTTTTTAAGGTAAAATAGTGATTAAAAAAAATAACTTCCTTACTATACAAAATATCATAATTTTAGAATCCGCTACACTTTTGGGTCATTGTTCTCGCCCTTAAATCATAATTTTGTTAAGGAGCATTACTTGCACTTATTGCATTTGTTTTCAGTTGGTGAAGATAGTAGAAATTAATTTGTATGAGCTGGCAATTGGATGTAGATAATATGACAGTGAACATATAAATTACAAATTATTGAATGTATATATGCTTATTTATAATTTAACTATAATCTAATTTTCTCCACCAGATTATAGTTTGATCTGTCTTAAATTCAACTCAATTTTTTGATTATAAATAGCATTACTTTGCTTTCATCAAACATCCAAGATACAAAAGAGAAAAAGGATATTCAGTTGAGAAAAGGAACTGCAAAATATTACGAATTATGAATTTCATTAAAGTTCTAGTGACTTTTTTTCTTTTTGTGACTCTTTTAGCAAGTGTTGAAGCTGTTGGTGAGAATGGATTATCTTGCAAAGCAAAATGTGTACTCGCTTGTATAATTAGTAAAACGCCTGGTTGCATGGACAATTGCATGAACCAATGTCATGTTCAGATTTCTCGTGAAGAATCAAATTGTAATCTTGCTTGTTCAATTGAACGTTGCTCCAAATTTAAAGCAGGTATAATTTTATTTCAGTAACTTTTTTATTTTAATAATTTTCTGTGTTAATATCACCTACTCTTTGACATATATTTTGATGAATTCTATGTAGATTCGAAGCTAATGGCAAGCTGCTTGGAAGAATGTTCAACAAAATACTGCCCCAAGAAAGACATGAACAGAAACTGAAACAAATATTTACGCTATCGATCTTATTGATTCTCCAAATGTATTGACCTATATTTGTTTCTAATGAAGTGGAGTAATATTTTTGGTAATTTCATCTTTTGGCTTTTCACCATCCATTAGCGTCTCATGGAATTGCAAGGAAAATAAGATATTCTCTTTAATCTGCCTTGATTGTATTTTTATTTAGATTTGATGGGTCCAACAAACAATTAAATATAAAAAATATCTAAATCCTAAATAGAAAAACTTTAATGGGTAAGCGGTTGTACAGAACCCCCTTTCTCTCCCAAGATCCTGCCCCAACTTGGCTTATTTTTTATTCGGATGTTATAAGCTTTTAGTCCTTCGGTTGTTGTTTTGTACTGTGTGCCAAATCCTTTTCTACCAATAATTTAGTGATGTAAAGAAAAGAAAAATTATAGAACAAGGCTTTCTCTAGAAGCTCCGGTTTTCGTATGAGTTGAAATTCTAAAAAGTCAATTGCATCTAGAGATCGGCAAAAATAATTGATCTTTTAGTACCCTTTCCCACTAACTTATGGTTAATCAGATTGAGTTACAACTTGTTTGCTAACTTGATGACTTGATGGATAAATTCGAAATTATTCATCAAATTATTGGATTAAAGTAGTGTGATCCGTCCAAACTCAATTTGCAGTTTTGCTAGCAGTAAATTGAACCCATTGTCCTGAGGTTCGTGCTAATCGTCTAGACTTGCTATGCTTAGATGAATTGAGATCAAAATGAAGTCTATGTCAAATTTAAACTTTCACAAATTATTGTTTCAATTTCGATTTAAATACGTTTCGTCCCAAATACAAAGTATATATTCAACTTATAGTTATACTTGTTATCATAATCATTCATAAAGCTTTTGGAAGTTGTGGATTCGGCATCATTAACCAACAACTTTTAGTGTAGACCCGATCACTTCCACCTAATAAGTTATACTTGTATGATATATTTTCAATTTTCGTGGCTCCACCCTTATTGGTATCTTATACAGTTATTACTTTAAATATTGAATCTTTTACACAATCCAACTTATAAAGTTTGATGCTAGCGTATGAGCTATCAAGGCCTTCTCATACAATGTTGTGCCCGATGAAACTAGTCATGGGCTTGGTTATGCTTTTGTTCTAGCAAATTAGGCCCTTTAACCTTAACGAGGGGTCCGTTCAAGTAACATTTTTTTGCACGGATTGCCCTTCGTTTGGGGTGGTCTTTAAATTTTGCCCCTCAAATTTGTGGTCTTTAAATTTTGCCCTTCATAGTTGTGGTCTTTAAATTTTGCCCTTTGCTTGGAAAGATGAGCGAATACATGAAGTTCTGGGTTCGAATCCCCGCTCAGGCATAAAATAAAAAAATAATTTCGCAAGGCAGGACTGGGGGAGTGTATGCCGGATCCAGCATACAATCTTTAAGAAAAAGTTAAAGTTATGCCGGATCCGGCATAACTAAAAGTCTGCCCCTCAAGGCAAAGTCTGCCCCCTCCGGCAGACTTTTAGTTAAACATAACTAAAAGTCTGCCGGAGGGGGCATACAAAATTTAAACTTTGCCTTATAAGGCAATTTTTTTTTTTTTTGGTTGAAAGTCTATTTTATTCCATCCAAAAAACTTGTACAACACAAAGTTGAAGCTGACCTTCAACTGTACATGGTAAAATTCCTACTCACTAACTTGTATAAGTCAAACTAGGAGCAACTATTACATTAAAAAAACAACAGCCAGTTTCAATCAACTACACTTAGCTAGGGATAGCAATTCATAGCAGCAAGAGCTCTCTGCCATTTGAAGTTGTTCCTGCCTTGGATGGGAATATGTTGTGCAATCTCTCTGCAGAGTCTATCAGGAAGAAACTGAGTGTTTTGAAATCTGAGTAGGTTCCTTTCTCTCCAAACCAATGCCACTAGCATACCAAAAATGCAGCAAGTAATAGAGCAGTGGCCTGATTTGTGTCTAGCAATGTGTGAGATCCATTTGATTTCATCTTGCCAGCCCCCTATTCTTCTAGTGTACCCCAGCCATACCAACAATCTGTACCACAACCCTTTTGTGATGGAGCATTCAAAATAAAGATGGGAAAATGTTTCTTGGGTCTGCCCACAGAAGATGCAATCAGGTGGCACTTGAATGCCAAATTTGTGAAGTCTATCAACAGTTGCTAATCTACCTTGTATTGCCAGCCAAAGTGTGAATTTGTATATGGGATGGACATTTGGTTGCAGCATAATACTTTTCCATGTAACTTTGGTATATATGCTTGAAAAAATACATATATATGCTTCAAGGCAAAGTTTGCCCATAAGGCATAAGTATGCCCCCATCGGCATAAGTTTGGTAAATCCTTAACAAGTTTATGCCGATGGGGGCATACTTTTAATGGGCAAACTTTTATGCCGGATCCCGCATAAACTTGTGAATGAATTATCAAAGTTATGCCGGAACCGGCATTCTTATGCCAAGTCTGCCATAAGGCATACGTATGCCGGGTCCGGCATAACTTTGCTAATTCCTTCACAAGTGTATGCCGATGGGGGCATAGCGAAATTTAAACTTTGCCTTGCGATTTTTTTTAAAATTTTTTGACTCTGTGAGGGTTCGAACCTGAAACCCATGGAATTTAGCGAAGGGCAAAATTTAAAGATTTCAAATATGAATGACAAAATTTAAAGACCACCCCAAAAGAAGGCCCTTCAAGTAATAACTAGGCCCAAATTCCTTTAGGGTCGTTTCATAGTGTATAAGTACTGATTTATTAATAATGCATATATTATTTTTTCTTATACATCCTACCAAACAACCCCTAACTCCTTCCTAAGTAGGATCATGCCAGAAAAGCCACTCCCATGCATGAATTAATGATTCGCCATTCAGTACGGAGGAACACATAAATTTGCACCAATGAATTCTCATGGTGCTTGGTCAATACGTTTACGGTTTATCGTTTATTATTTCTTTTTTAATCTGCAAATGAAATTTGGCCTAACACTTGTAATTCATTCATCTATCCCTTGTTCTTTTAACAATAACCACCCTATAAAACTCATTCCCCTACAACTCCTTCATTGTCCTCATCCTTATTAATTTGCACAGTTTTTCTCTAAAAAAGAAACTACTGCAAATCTTAAAGGATCATCATTCTCTCAAATCTCTCCATCAATAAACAAAAAAAGAAAAAAAAAAGAAAAAAGAAAAAAAAAATGGCACGTCAAGTTATTGTTTTGGCTCTCCTATTTGTTGTCATTGCGGGGTTAGCTTCCGCGGATAATTCCCCAAGCAGCTCGCCTTCTTCATCACCATCATCATCACCATCAACATTACCACCACCATCATCATCATCATCATCATCTTCATCACCTTCATCATCACCACCAGCATCAACCCCATCATCATCATCAACACCACCATCTGCATCAACCCCAACAGCTGCACCAAACAGTAGTGCCAATGCACCCACCGCTGCCACCCCCAAATCATCTCCCGCCTCTTCTCCTAAGGCAAGTACTCCAACATCATCATCAACATCCCCATCATCATCATCATCATCATCATCATCATCATCCCCATCATCATCTCCTAAATCCTCGTTTAGTTCTGGTTCTGTCCCTACATCTTCTCCAACTTCATCAAGCGCGGAATCTCCTGATGAGGAACCTTCATCACCACCAGCTCCCGCGAGCGAATCTTCTACCGCACCCACTACCTCTGCGGCTCCCACAGCCGACAGTGCTACGCCTGCTGAGGCACCCTCTACTACCAGCGGGGCAGCAACCTTAAAGGCCGTCTCTTCTGTTTTTGGTGTTGCAATCACTGCCATATTCTTCTTCTAATTGATGATTGTTTAATTACTAATGTATTACTCATCTGACGTTACAGAGTAGAGTGAAAAATTCTTAATTCCTTGAAATTTTTCGTGGAATTTAATAAAACAAAGAGAGAAATTTTATACATACTTTACTAGTGACTTAGCTCTGTTACGTGGGTAATTCGTTGATTTAGTGACATGTACTTGTGACTTCCTTGTTGATCCATCATGTATATTTTATGTTTTTAACTAGTTAATAAAATGATCAAATGAAAAGATCAGCGTGTTTGAATAAATATTCCATTTGTACTATCCACGACAAATTATCTTATGGTTATTTTTTTGTGCTTCACATGTTAGAAAGTAAAATCTTCAAGATAGTTTCTTTCGTAGTACAAAAAATTAAATCTTCTATTTTCCTAACTGGAGGATGAAATGACGTTTAACGGGCTCCTTTTCATCGCACCTTTTCTTCCTACAAGAATAACGAAAGCAATCTTATTATTGGGTGCTATAATTTTTTGAAGATACAGATTTTTATTTTCTTACAAAGTAGTTGAACTGTGTTTTTTTTCCTTGAATATATTCTTAAATAGTATGATTAAAATGCTTGTTAAATTGATTTACTCTAGACCTTACGATCTAAGTATGACATGTAACACTCAATCAGATACGCATTTAAATTGAGAGAAGGTGCGACGGAAATCAAATGAGCCAAATTCATTTACTTAGTGGTACACAACGACGAAAATGATAAAAATATTGTGCGGGTTTATTAACTTGTTAATATAGCAGTTCATTCAGTTAACTGATACTAATTTGATGCCTGCACTTCCGGCATGGACTTGTTCTTTCCGTTCCTTGTTTACTTGTCCAATATGCTAAAACTATATTTTCTTTTTTACTTATCCACTTTCACAAATTATCAAGAGATGATTAATTATTTTTATCTATTTTACCCTTCTCATTAGCTAATCATTCCAAAGTAACATTGTCCGGTATATAAAAATGCTCGTTAAATTGGTTTACTACAAGACAATAAAATTTAAGTATGACAACAAGTGTTACTCACCCAGAAACGCATTGAAATTTAGAGAAGGTGAAGGGAGATGAGCCACATTCATTAACTTAGCAAATACAGAACAACGAAAATAATAGAAATATAATATTGCGTGGGTTTATTAAGTTTTTCATTTAGTTAACTAATTTGATCCCTGCACTTCCAGCAGGTTAACTAGCTCTAATTTCCAAGTGACTCAATTGTCAAACAATGGAATTGATATTGTACCACAGGGCATTTCCATGATTGACGGAAAAAGCTACTAAGAGGAGAACAAAAAAGGGAAAGTGTATTGCAATGGTTGATAAATGTGGGAGTAAATTTCTTCTCTCATAACAGTGTAGTGTACTGACTTCAGACCAATCAATTTCTTTATATTTGCCACCCTTTTCGGTCACTGTACCTAAATTGACCGCTGCAACAGTCGTAGTCTCGTAGAAGTCCTATGCATGTTCACATTAAACATGGGATGATACCCAAAGATATAGTGATAGCCATGTTCACATGGTAGATGGAACAGATGAATGATGATACATAAAGTCTCGGCATTAACGGTGCACTCGATCATGCATTTGAGTACTTGACGAGGAGCAGTGCTCTCTTCGTTATTCTAGAATCCAGAACACGATTGGCCAAAGTACTTAATATTTGGTGAATTAAATTTGTTAAAGTTTCTTAAATAAAATTTTCATATTTGAATATATATATATATATATATATATATATATCCTCTGATTCAATTTTTAGCATGTTGTTTATTAGATACAAGGTTTTAAGAAAAAATGAAAACTTTTGAAACTAAATTTACATATATGTGCTTTAATAATTATGTATCTTTAAGACTTTTTAAAACAAAAGTAAGGAATTAAAGCCACTGTTTTTGGAATGGATGGAGAATATATAAGTCACCATGATTAATAAAATAATTAAAAATGGAAAAGTTAATTCAATAATCGCTCACCAAATCGCTTAAACTAATATAGATAGCGGATGAAAAAATCATAATCAAATAAAATTTCCAAATCTCCAAATAATAATAGCGTGACATAAAATAGAGGAGAGAGACGGTTTTCTAAGCATGAAACAGGGGCACCAAGGATCCGGTTTAAAAAGGTGGTTAAGCATGCAAGACTTCATGATGTTACCAGTGAACACTTGATGTTTTAACTAACACGTAGGAGACCGTCCAAGATACCCCATTAATTAAACTGCTTGTAATCAAGAACAAACTTACAAAGGTTAATACTTAATAGCAAGTCCTCTTATAATATTCAGAAAAGGTAACGATGAAATATAAGTTGAGCGAAAAGGTACTCCATATATTTTTGACTCTGTACCATTTTCAGCTTAATTATAACACTACTTTCACTATCCATCATCTAGTACTTGTGGTTCTCCCTTGTAAAGTAAATGCAGTAGCAGCTCGCTGCAGCTCTTTCCCGCATCCTGCTAACGCGGGATGCTTTATACACGGGGCTGACATTTTACTAGCAACGGGAGCTTTTTTTGCAGCTGAGAGGACCGGCATTTGTGGTCATTGTTCCGACCAATGTGGAAGGCCTAGCGCTTAAGCTTGAAGCCCTGGCGTAAGTATTTGATGATGCAACAGCCCCAGTTTGCCTGAAATAGGCTCCATTTAACATCAAATCACCTTCTGACCTCCAGTTCCAGCTTCTCCACTGACTTTCTGGTGCATCCTCATGCTTTGTCACCTGTTAAATTTTTCAACTAGTTAGGTTATTTACACGGACAATGTATAATGTATATCAGGAATAAGTGAATCGGAAAATAATATGTACTAAAAAAAAAATTGCTCTGAATGTCGTCGCTAATCCGTCACTAAATTGCTCGTAGCTAACTTAATTTTTTGATAATCATTGCTAAAAAGGATCAGATTAGCGACGAATTTTACTATTTAGCTACAGATTTTGTCTGTCGCCAATTTCTATTTTTGGTAGTGTAGGTCAGCACGGAGCCAAAAATTTATACAAGAGGATTCAAAAGTAGCAATTTTTGAATCTTTTACTAGAATTGTCTCTTATAAGAGGACAACTTATAAATAACAGAAAAATAATTTTTTACCTATTTGTACAGTAGAATTTTTCAACCAATGCTTTCTTTGAAAAGTCATGGTCAAAGAAAAATGACTTGACTCTTTAACTAGTAAACTGAAAGTGTCACAGTTGAAATACCTCTTTCCGGAATTTTTCATTGGGAGCAAGAAACCTATTGCCTTGGCTGTTAATGGTAGGGGCAGCACTACCACCAATGGCGTACATTTCCCAGTGGGTATAGTCATTATTCACCACATGGAAGTAACCATGTCTACACCTTGGCATTCTTTGCACCAACCCTTCACCAAAATGATTAAAAGCAACTGTGACTTGCATGCCTTTGTCCTGTGTATACGAATCACTATGTCCCAATAACATGACCTTATCATGATGAGTAAAGTAGTTGTTAGAAATCGTGATTGCTGTAGATCCGTGAATAGCATCAATTAGACCATCGTGGCAATTCGACAATGAACAATGGTCCACCCAAATGTTCTTCCCTCCGAAAATTGAAATGCCATCTCCATCGGAAATATCCCAATATCCGGAGTGCTCGGGTGAGTCCCTGATGTTGCCGTTACCACTCTGCTTACAGTCGTGTATATTAATCCCGTGTATAATAATGTTTGAGACTTGATGGATTGTAATGCAAGGACCACCTGAAACAATAGTTGCAGATGTAACATATATAGTCAATGAATTTTAGAAAAATTATTACTCCATTTTAATTCTGAATCAGCCTCTGACCTGAAATGTGAACACTAGTGCCCCGACCGTCTATGGTCTTGAAAGAGTTCATGACAAGCTCTTGTTTTAGTTGAATGACCATGTCCCTTTTAAAAATGATCCATAAAGGCTCATCTTGTATAACGGCATGTCTAAGGGTTCCGGGTTTAGGGTTCACGGGGTCATCGTCTCCTGAATCAGTGACCACGTAAATTCGACCATTTCTTCCTCCAATAGCATTCTTTCCAAAGCCAATGGCACAATCAGCTAAATGCTGGCGATTTTTCTCCCAGTTGGGGTCACATCGCCAGCAATCATCAATAGGATTCCCTGTTCCACACGATAAATAGCCCAAGTTCCTCCTTGTCATTGACGCATTGATGCTCCTGTTCAAAACAAGAATTAATTAACAAGCAAAAACACAACAATAAATTGAACAAAAATTTGAGTCACTAGTGACTTTTGTGTTACCTATGAACGTCTTGTACGACAAGTTCTGGATCTTGGATTGAAAGTACTAGTGGGGTCAGAAGAAGAAGGACAAATGTGAAGAAAAGACTTGACATTTTTAATGGAGCTAGTGGCTAAAGCAGAGCCCAACAAGAGAAGAACTAGTAAAGATTTTTTGTTGAATTGTGTTGAGCTGAGTAACAGACAGGGCTTATAAAGCAGGAAGAGTAGCCGGGATGAATGGCGTGATTAAACTAGAGGTGGGCCTCACTTGATTCGTAATTTCGGATAGTGGTTTTTTGGATTCCCACTTGGTAGTTTTGATCGTTAGGTTAGTTTGCATTAATGTACTCCTTCCATCCCAAATTTATAGTCATGTTTCACTTTTCAAGAAACAAAGTACATAAACTTAGACTAACATTTTATAATGTTTAGCCTTTTATTAATTGACTTGAGAAAAGTTGCAACGTGTAGTATTATTGTATAGTTATTGGGACACATTTGGCCACGAGAATTATTCACTTTTTTCCGAAATATCTTTTCACTTTTTTCACTTTATGGTGTTTGGCCATAAAAATTTCAAATACAAGTTGAAGTTGTATTTGGAATTTGGAAAAAACAACCAAAACATTATTTTTCACTTTTTTTCATTTTCTGTTTTGGACATTTACTTTTCTTTTTTTCAATTTTTACCCCAAAAGTTTTTATGTTGCTCAATTTTACACTAAAAGTTCATACAACTTTTTTCACTGGTCAGAGGCAACTTATGTTGCTCAGTTGCTCTCTACTCAAACAACATTGAACATCATGTGCTACAAAACATCTAAAAGAAAAGAAGCAGGTGGGAATTTTGCAATAAAACATATTTAGAGATGCTATATTTTTGTATATACGATTAAGTCTCCAAGTTGCAGCCTTTTGATGGAAAGAAATTTTTCAATTTTGAGCACTCCATCAGTTGCTCGCACTGGTTATGTTTATTAATTGATTTGGGTAGTTTTGCTAATTTTTAAAAATTGAGGGTTATAAATCATATTTCATGTTTTTTTAAGGAAAAGTATATCTCAACAACCAAAAATTATTTGCAAAAATTATGGCCGAGCACAACTCAATTTCAAAAATTCCAAATAAAGTGATTTTTTTTTTCAATTTCTATGGCCAAACACCTACCGAATATCTAAATTTTCATTGTGAGATTGAGTTGATCTAATCCAATTTCGCTTTGAAAATTCGTCAAATTGACTCTCACGAAGCCAAACATGACAGCTATTTGAGAGTATCTTTTTTTAATAATTGGGGTGTTCGGGGGCAAGTATTGTATCTACGATCTACACAAATATTGTGTAAATTTTTCACCAGGATTTGGACAGATACATTCATCAAAGATCAGAAGAAATCTACTGAAATGTTTTAAGCTGGGACTTTATGATTTATTTCAACTCACTTACCACACCCTTGAATGCTTCTACTAATACCCCATTAAAATATATATCTCCTGATCCCATTTCTTCAATATTCAAAAGTCAATACTATTATACAATGTAGTTTTCCAGTATTCTTTGTTTGCCTTCCCACCCCGTTGAAAAAATTGATACATGCACATGACTAAAAGATTAATCGAAATTAGTATAAACAACATAGCATGTGATTACGGCGATCATAATGGTAATTCGTAAGCAAGAAATTTGATTAAGCAGCGTGCTTCGTTCCAAGCTCATGCATGGCGGATTAAACTAACGATACTAATTTTTAATAACTATTTTGTCACATCTTGAGGGGAAAAAATAAACGTCTTGTGAAAAACCGATAGATTTGAACCCAGATAATAAATGCCAACAAAGTCAGCTGGCATGCTGTTATAGATGACAAAGTATTTCTCTGGTTGATTATTTATTAATAAGAATGATGAAGTCATGTTTGTCGTTATTTCAAATTAAAATGGTCAATTGATTTTGTGGTCCATATACAATTTTTTTGTGCTTTTCACTTGTGATGCTTGCTAAAATTAAGTACAATTAAAAACAAGATTAATATACTGTCAACGCATTTTATCAAATCCACCAAATATATTTTTCTCACAAGACAATATGAAGTCAAAATAGAATTGTGTGTAAAATTAATAATCCTACGCAAGCAGCAACTCCAAGAAAAATTTCTGCGAGGACTAACATTTTTAAACTCTTGGAGGCCGAAATAAGTGGCATTCTTTCCTTCAATTAAGGAATGGTGCTAAACCAAACTCACGACTAAAACAACTTTGTGTGATTATTGACTGCCTTATTTTCAACACTCGTGTCTCGAGCAACCGTTTTGCGCTTTAGTTAGTTTTTTTTTAGAGTTAATTAATTCGCCGAAAAAGAATCATTTTAATGAACTATGGTTATTCAGAAAACATTATGAATATCTTTAAAATCCATAGTCCTCCTTTTATTACATAGTTAATCAATAACTATAGTTATTAAATATAGTTAATTAATACTAAAACTTCGGTTTAGTAACTAAACACATGTGCATTGTCCTCATTTCATTACTATGTGATTCAGATTGAAAACAAATTGAAAAGAAAAACGTGACATAAAACACACACCCCATGTCCATGTGGTCCATCAAAACCGTCCATGAACATTTTGGCAATTTCTAAATTCCAACAACAGACGAATACATAAAACCACAAACTCAACTAGTAAAAAAAAAAACTCAAAGTAACATAGGCCAATCGCGCTGATGATTCACTCCATAACCTTGAAATGTACCAGAAAAACATAACATTGCATGGAAAATACAAAACACTCTTGATTCATTATGCTGTATCCACTAATGCATTTTCACAAAGCTAAACTTACCAGTTACCACCGACAAAAATTATAAAAAGGAAAAAAAGAATCATTTACTGAACAACGGTTATCAAGAAATAATTATGGTCTCTTAAGCACTCAATAGTTCCACGATTAAAAAAAAAAAAAAAAAAAAAACTAAGTTCACTATGGTCAACATTAACCACAACATGATAAGTTTTCGTGACAACATTTCCCGGGAATTAGACGGTTATGTTTTCCTATTTTCCCTAGACCTAGCCAAATTTTCCCAAAGGTAAAAAAGAAGTTTCTTTTTTGTTACCTACAATGCAGACAATTATGATAGTTAGTACCGTTTTATCTTAAAGTAATAGCCGTAAGTCAAAATTATCGGTTGGTTGACATGCATCAATTCTACATGGCCGGCCCACACATTCTTTCACTAAACACGTATCATCCTCCTCCGTTCCTGTATTTTTTGACAAATGTTTTTTGATATATAAGTCTACTTAGACTATTTATCGGATTCAAATTGATCCACAGGAACCTGCTCCAAATCCAATCCGCCCAAACTTGAACGAATTGAAAATTATACTTCTATGAACTAAATTTGACACCACTAATAGTGTGTCGGATTAATGTCATAAATCTTGAAAGTATAAGCCCTAGATAAGCTTGAATTAGATTCCGTGCAGAACTTCTGTAATTTTGCTGCGGCAGTGTAACGGAGAAAATGATTCAACGTAATTTTACAATTTAAATATAAAAAAATGATCTTACATCTTGTATTTTATTTTCAAATACGTGTAAAAATAAAACTTCTTTTAATAGATGTGACATAAAGCTGTATTTTTTTATATAAAAAATTGGCCACTACCACCATCTCCGATTGCTGATGTGGTACTAGTTTTTCTTAGTCTTGCCAAATTAATGCCTCAATGTGTCTCGATAAAATCAGAAAAACATAATTAGATACAGATGAATAAAACTTCCCTAAAGCCTAATTGGAAATATAACTAATTCAAAGTGTGGAGTCTTCATTTCTCCCACAGGCCACGGGGGAATAGTTGACTTGGAAAAGTAATTGCAGCTTAGATTACTATGTACAGAGTACAGAACGGATTCGTAATATATATATATATATATATAATATAACGTTAGTCATAGACAAGGTGATGTGACAGTTTTCTATGACCTCCAATTGCATTTATCTTTTTTCTCCTTTTTTAATACATAACATATTAACTAAAGGGAAAATTTCAGAAATATACAAGTTGGTCACTTACGTTGCAAACAAATATTCCAAAACTTACATTACGAAAAATCGCTCAAAATATACAAACATATATACAAAGGCAGAGAGAGAAAAAAGTTTGGATCATTTTTTGTAAGAATTTAAAAAATGAGTCAATTTTGATAGCATTGTGCCCTAATGAACATACAGTGTAATTTTCTCTTAACCAAATGGCTTAAAAAAACCTCACAAAATAAATGTCTACTAAAGCACACGTATATGTTTAATCAATAGTCATTTAATCATTTTAGTTACATGTGTTCTTTTGTTCCTTTTTTTTTCCAAAATTAATTAGTTGTATCATTTAATTAATTAACCGTTTTAGCTTTGGTACATACGGAAACATCTGAAAGAAATAAGAGCCAAGCATTTTGCTAATTCCAGTATGTTCAACAACTTCCTTCTTCTTGATTCAATAGTTCACACATTTCAAGAATTGTAGAAAAAATATTGTAGGAAAAAGGAATTGACCCATAAAAGAAAAAGAGTTTTAGACAAGACATGAAGATGGGAGAGGGGATATAGGAAGCCATTTTGCATACTGATAGTTTGTATCATATGAATTCTTCCCAAGTTACCTGTGATAGTTCTATCTCTATTCTTGCTTCAGTTTTCATCGTTTTGGTTTCACTGTATTTCCATTTTTCCTTCTGATTTGATTTTTTCTTTGTTTTCTTTTAGGTGTGCATTTTGATTGCATAAAAGGTTTTGAATTTGGTAAAATAACATTTGAGATGTATTCTTCTGGGAGATATTTTTCAAAGTCAAGTTTATTAACAAGGGGTTTGCATCATGAGGTAAACAGAAATATCCAGATTTTGCTATTTTAATGACGATTATTGGTTTATGGAATAGTGATTTTACTTTCAAGGGACACATAATAAATATTTTTTCCCTTTGACACTCTCCTTTTTGTAATTTCATTTGTAGTCGTATGAAGTTAAACTCTTTTGCGGTTATAATACATTAGCATAATTTTATTTATCTACGTATATCGTGATTTTTTTAATGATTTTTGAATATTCATTTTAGTAACAATGGTGTGCTATGTTTTTGTTAGTAGTAGTTCGACAAAGGTATAACCCTTTTAGTATGACATGTTTAATTTTTGTTTGCAAAGAGGCAAACTATGTTTCTATTTATCTTCAAATTTATTGGAGCCAATTTTGTTGTCTATTTTAGTGAATATCGAAGAATGAATATTGAAGCATGATGAGTATTTGGATCAAACGTGTCATGTATATATAATAGTATATATAAATATCATTATTTGTATTTTGTGTGATATAAGTACACCTTTTTTCTTTCCCAATTTGAACACCTCAGAAATGATTGATATATCTCATGAGTTTGTTTTGATTTGTAATTGTAAGTCTACAATTTTTAAAAATTATTGATGTGAACATATATCTTGCTACGTGCAGAGAATAGTGACAATATTTTTTGTCCAAGAATTCATGTTTTTTATATTTTTTTATCTCCTTTCAAAGCTTTTTGACATGTATAGCAGGGATTTACAAGGCGAAAGCGGCGATTACCAGCTTCTTTGTATCCGGGCATGAATACCCCTCGAAGCACTCTAATATTCCAGCTAGGGGGGCCGGATTACAGTTAGCACATCTGTATTCAAATTTTAAAGGCTATGTTCACTCATGTGTTTGAGGATGCTAAACTTTCTTTAGTAGTTAGGTATTAAATGTCATTGTATGTGAAACAATTTTGAGTTGACTTTAGTAGAGAAGGCTGTTTGTTATAGTAAAGCTTTTGGTTAATGTTTGTCAAATGAAATTATCGTGCGGACATATACTCTAGTTAAATAGTAGTTTTATGCAAATGTAGTGTCCTAACTAACTACTTGCTAGACGTTAAATGTTATCAGGAATTTCAAGGTTATATTATCATATCTTTCATACTCCATCCGTCCTTATTAATGTGACTATTTTAGCTTGTCGAAAGTTAATTTGACTAATTTACTAGCTAAATTGGATTAGATCAACACAATATTTTTAAAACCATCAAATTTGAAGAGGAAAGATCAAAGGTAGTCATGCTACTCTCTGGACTCGTGCAGACTCAAAATTGTCATGTCGCGACCTTATAGCCTGTTTGATCTACTAGCTCAGATGTTCCCCTAATCTAACCCAGACATGAATCAGAGAGAACCACAGCATGAGAAAATCCGCGACTATAAAGTAAATTGCTCAATGTTTAATAATAGTCCAATTTCATATCTAAGATGGAAAAACAAAAGAAGAAGAATTTAATCTTAGCGCTGGTGCAAATGATAAGGTGGCTATATTGATACAGGTTGAACACTGAAAACCGTTCTATCCATTTGCTGACTTATATACGTCAGTAATAGACAAGCAAAATAAAATTGTTGAAAGGAATTTTTACTTAGTATAGCTTCTTCTAAGAGGTAATTATTGATAATAACTATCTTTTAATTTATTTATATATAGTAGCTATTGTGATTCTGTAAATTACCATTCGTAGCTACACCAAAATACATAAAGTTGGAGTGGCTGAAGTGGTTATGGGCGAGGCTCTCACCCTGCCCACCCAGGTTAGAACCTGACCAACAACATTTCTTTTAATGTTGTTGGCTGGGTTCGAACCTGGGCGGGAAAGGGGAAAGTCTCCGCCAAATACACGCGAAATACATAGATTTTGCTTAAAAATAAAATGTGAATTGCATTTGAAAATTGGAAGCTACTAATGGTAAAATTCTCATAGAAGGTATAAGTTTGCCATTATGAAAAGCAAAATAGGCTACATGTAATTTTTCGTGACATGGGTTTTTCTAAAGTTTTGGGCTAGAAACTAGGGTCAATGCCTGGGCTTGGGTAGCGGAATTTATGGCCTTATGATTCGCACACGTGTTTTTAAAGTTTTGGGCTTGAAACCAGAAGGGCAATTCGCAGTAATGTTCTTATTTGGGGTGGTCTTTAATTTTTGTCCATCAAAATGAAAGTATTTAATGTTTATTCTTTGCCTAAAACCTCAATGTTCGGGGTTCGAATCCCTGCTCAGGCGAAAATTTAAAAAAAAATCGCTAGGAAGAGGTTACTTACAAATTATGTCCCGTCGGACATAGTTTACCTGCAAAACTCTACTTTAATGCAAACTATGCCTTAGCAAACTCTACCTTAAGGTTAAGGTAGAGTTTTGGCCTTTAAAATTCTGCCTTGAATTTCTGCCTAAAGGCAGAGTTTTGAAGGCAAAATTCTGTCTTGCGAATTCAAATCTCCGCCTTGCGAAATTTCTGCTTTTGTTACTGAGCTGGGGTTCGAACCCAGTACCTCGACGTATTAGGTGAAGGCAAAAAATTAAAGACCACCAATTTAAGAGCAAAAAATTAAATACCACCCCAAAAGGACCATCCGTGCAAAAAACACAAACGAGAACCAACTAAAGCCCAAGCATTTTCAATGGTTTCTTAAGACCATATTTTAGAGGTGAAATCTTTTAGCGTAGATGACCATCTTTTTATTCATTTTTTTGTGTGGATTGCCCTTCAAAGGCACTGGTCTTTAATTTTTGCCCCCAAATTGGTGGTCTTTAATTTTTTCACTTCGCCTAATACTTCGAGGTTCTGATTTTGAACCCCAGCCCAGGAAATATAAAAGAATTTTGCAAAGCAGAGATTTGTAGCAAAGTTATACCTATTGGAGCAAAAGTTAGGCTTTAAGACAAACTTTTACCCAAAATTAAGCCTATTTGGACAAAGGTTTGTAAAATTTCAACCAAGTAAAAAAAAAACTTTTGAAACTCTGCCGGAGGTAGAGTTTTGCATATCCAAACTCTACCTTGCGGTTTTTAAAAAAAAAAAATTGACTGAGTGAGAATTCGAACCCAAAACCAAGGAATTTTTATTGAAGGACAAAAATTAAAGACTAGTGCCTTTTGTTGACACCCAATTTTGTCCATCCTTTATTTCAATTTTTTTTTTAGAGCTTCTAAATTTACTGACGAGCTAAACACTTTATTTTCACTATTATTTTTATTGCTACTACTATTAATATCGTTACTTTCAGTTCACTATTTTACTATCAACATTACTAGCATTACTTTACTACAAATTTCAAAAGGGTTAGTCATCATTTTATTTTCGGATTTTGTACTCATTAAATTACTTATACTTTATCAAGTCCTTTATTTTCTACATATTAATCACTAATTATCATAGTATATATTGTACTAGTTATTAAATTAGAAGCCCCAAAATAATTTAAGTAAAGGATGATGGATCCATATTTTCAGCCAAATAAATGGCCCAAATTCGGATTCCCCACCAGCCCACACTTTAATCCATTACCCTTTAGCCCATTACCCTTTATACTCGACCAGCCCATCCACAACACCCGACCCGGCCCACTATTTTAACTTATGAATTTTTAGATCACGGTCTAAAGATTTCTTTTAAGCAAACTAAAAATCTTACAAGAAATATTAGACAATAGTTTAAAAATTTTTAAGTTATTACAATTGTTAGACAGTAACAAAATATTTTTCTATAAGATATGACTTATAAGTAAACAATATATCCGAGTCTAACGTTGTCTTAAAGATGAGTCCGGCACCAAAATGACTTCTTTTTGGAGCTAATAGACAAAAATAAGATGCCTTTTTTTTATACCAAAATGGGTATTTCGTGGGTTATGCAACGAAATACCCAACAAAAATATTGTTCCGTTCCGGAAAATAAAATTAACTGATCGTTGCATTTCGCGACAAGTGGAGCGAAATGTAACAAATCATTTTTTTTTTCATTTTTTTGTCCCATTTCGCTGGAATATGAACGAAAAATCCCTTCTTCTTTTTTGTTTTGTTTTTTTTACTGTTTTTCTGCTCTCCACTTTTACCCTAAATTATTTTACCTTATCACAGCCGCACCTCTCCATTCTCTATTCTCCATTCTTCCTCTGCCTCCATTCTCCATTTTTCCTCTTCTTCCGTTCTCCATTCTTTTTCTTTTTCTACTAATCCTATCACGAGAATTCCTCAACTTTTGCTCCATAATCTTCTTCAAATTGAGGTAATTTATTAATTTTATAACTTTTTACATATATTTTTTGATTTAGTCATTATAAATTAGTTCATATATATTTTTTTGATTTATTTATATCTTGTACTTAGTGTAGTAGATTATAATAAAGAAAACAAAAGTTACAAGTTTAATTAATCAATAGTTGGTAATTTCAGTTATTGCTTCAATTAAAAAAAGCTTTAAAAAAATGTTAGTAGAGTTTATTGGTCAACGAACTACAATTAAAATTCTAAAAAGATCGTTGAAGCTACTGGTTAAAAAGGTGTAAATTCATATTATAAAACGTTCTTTTACTTAGTCATTTTCATAGAACATCAGTTAAAAAAAAATGAAGAAATTGTTAGGAAAGTAATATTGTTAAATATAACATAAAGATATTTGTATCATTTCCTGGGTCATTTTCTATGTTCAAATTGTGACTAGTCGTTGGAGATTATTTTCTGTTGATAAGCATGAAGAGTTTTACTTTTCAAATTAAAAGTATAAGATCAAGAAACTGTGAGGAACTTGGACTTGTTTTTTAGGCTAATAGAAAAAAATAGCATGTCTTTTTTTTTATATACCAAAATGGGTATTTCGTTGGATAACCAACAAAATACCCAAAAAAGTTATTGTTCCGGTCCAGTAAAAAGAAAAATAATTGTCCTTGCATCCCCTCTCCAGTCATATGGTTTGCTATATATAAGATGAATACTATTATGACAATTAATTATGAGCTTAACCAAAAGTTTAATTACATTTCGTTGACCACATAGCGAACTGCAATTATGTTTTGACAGTTGTACTCTTATTAAAAAAAAATTCTTTTCTCACATGATAATATGTCTTATAGTTTGACCTTTGTTGACTTTCCTATTGAATATGTAGTAAACAATTGTGTAATTTGTTGTCAATTATTCTAACAGCAGTGGCTTGGTGTTACAATGTTATAGGTATGGATCGCCCCAAAGTCACTGTACATCCAGGTCCAGAAAACTATGATTTATTAATACTCCAGGAACAACATCGATCCCAGGCTGTGTGGGATGGAAAATTGACTGGACAGAACGTGTGTTTAACTATACGTCGTGCGAATAATAAATTCTGGAATCACGTGAGGCAACACTCGTTACATAATCGCATCCTTAATTACTTTGAGAGGTGTGGATTTGGGGGAGTTTTAGCAGTAGGTGATGTGCAATATGATGAAGGAATCATCACTACACTTATTGAGAGATGGCATTGAGAGACGCATACATTTCATATGCGGACTAGCGAATGTGCCATCACACTGCAAGATGTCGAGGTCTTATATGGCATTCCCGTGGATGGCCACCCATTGGTGCAGAGAAATGTTTAAAAAATAACTAAATCAAGGTGGCGGGAATTGATGTACGACCCTACTGGTTGGTTGCCCGGAGAAGCAGCAATTAAAGGTAGTAGCTTGTTGGTAATAACACAATTATCTAGTCATTTGGAAACCTTGATTGCCGCGAATGATATTATTGATGAACACACTGATGAGTCTGAGGTGCAAAAGAGGGTCAGGTTGTACCTGCTTTGGTTCATTGGTGACACGATATTCCCTAATAATACTGGTTCATTGCTTAGTTTACACTTTTTGCTTGACATAATAGACCTTGATGCAATGGGCGGGAAAGCTTGGGGAGCAGCACCATTATCATACTTGTACAATTGTCTATGTCGTGCTTCGATGGGTAATAGCCGTGATGTTTGTGGATTTATTGCTTTGTTACAGGTACGTGAATTTCAATATTATATTGCTCTACTTCAGTAGAAATAAGAGATCAAGCAGCATTCTTATAACAACCATTACCCGAATTTTGAAAAATGAAAACAGGCACCGAAAGTTGAGCTTTATTATAAACACTAAATGTACCACTATATATAATGCAATATGGATTATTAATATTTGTGTATATATCTACATGTCAGCTAACCATATTTCCTTGAGTTATCACGCTAACAATTTAAAAGTATTGCTTGATACACATTTAAATAGTCAACTTCTCTGTTGTCTTTTAAATAATATTTTAGATTTCCTAGTGTTATAATTTGTATTATAAATCATTAAAAATTATAATATTGTCGGATGGCTTGCACGACAATATTAGCGCATTATCGGAACCTAGTCATAACAACACAATTTTCATGTGTATTTTCGGGTTCTTTTATTTAATTCAAAAAATATTTATATATTTAAATTTACTTATACAGGTTTGGGCTTGGGAGCGAATAATCCCGATGCAGCCATTACTTCGTCCTCTAAGAGTAAATGAACGAGATATTATATTTGCGCAAAAGTGGACTCGTCGTGGAGTTCGTGAAAGTGAGGCACGAGTTGTGCTAGTAGTTTGCAGGGATGTTTTAGACAACCTAACTGATGATCAGGTATTTTTCTTTTAAATTTTCTTGATACGAAATGTGAAAAATATAACAACAATAGAGTTTTTGTACATTTGTTCATTTTTTGCTAACTCGTACTGTGATAATGGGTTGATTTTGTTTTAATTTGTTATAGCTAATTTGCTACAACTTGCTACTGGTTGTGATATTTTTTATGAGCTTTTATTCTTTTAGCACAATTAGTATTTTGTCTAGGTTTGTTTTAATGGCTAGAAGGTTACTAAACTATTTTGTTTTGTTTTTATTTCCATCAAAATCCATTATGGAATTTTCAAGTTAGCATGTTCTTGTTATGCTTTGGAACTGAATAAAAAAGAAGTGCTCCTCGCAAGGATTTGGTCATGATATGCTTTCTACTATTGAGTATTTTTTATTCTTCATTTGCACGGTTTGGAAATGATGAAATTTTGTGTATTTAGAAGGAAGGAAATTGCTTGAATGTTCTAATCTTTACCTAACTACCCCTATTTTGTGAAAATGCATAATGGGTGTTTGTTGTAATGAGAAAATGTATAATTTGTATTATAAATTATAAATGACTGTATAATATTTTGGCTATCATAGTTTGTGTGGGAGCCTTATACAGAGGCCATCAACAATGGACTTCCGGAGTGGTGCCGACGTGGTCAAGACTTTTAGAGGGCGCAGTTGCCACTCATTTGTGGGATCTACCGAGAGTGGCACATGGCGGGTCGGGTCAACCGACAATTTGGTAGGGAGCAGTCTGTTCCAGGACCACTCCCCCCACATATACCATTTCATTTTTCACTGGACGAACGATTTAAGATAAGTCCGGAGATGGGGGAAAATTTTGAGCAAGCTGAATATTTGTGGGAACGTCGTCGGGAACTAATAGTTGAAGCTCCACATACTACTGTAGCTCCCGGACCGAATTTTGAATATTTTAAATGATACCGGAGGCACTCCCGCACTTTCATAGGGAATCCAGAATGTACCGTGGATAGGGGATACCAACACCTCGCAGGGAGGCACGAAGCACTGATACGTAACTTTTGGTGCATGTCAAGTTAAATAGACAATTAATGATGTACTATATAGTTTTCTAACATTTGAGTAGAAAC
The DNA here is from genome assembly GCF_019175385.1 of Lycium barbarum. Lineage (NCBI taxonomy): Eukaryota > Viridiplantae > Streptophyta > Magnoliopsida > Solanales > Solanaceae > Lycium > Lycium barbarum. The sequence goes on from NC_083348.1 coordinate 105,101,637, forward strand.
AAAATCAATGCTAGTACCAATTAATATATGTTGAAAAATAGTCTAAGAATTTGACTTACTACAAATCTCATCCAATGCCATTATTCAAGCAAATTTACCATGATTCTCTTAATCTAGGTGCTTCAATTTTTATACTTTATCTCCTTTGTTATTTAGCAAAAGAATGTATGATAATACATTGAGCATGATTATGAAAGTAATTTAATTATATTTTCTAACTAAATCATCATATAAAGGATTTGGAACCGATTTACATACAAATACATGTGTATCATATGTATTAAATATTATAGTAATATTAATAACTGTATCATATGTACTAAATATTATAGTAATATTAATAACTGTATCATATGTACTAAATATTATAGTAATATTAATAACTGTATATTTATGATACACATTAATTTCTTTTTGCCAATCAATGGCTTTCTTACGTCACTATTTGTTATATACTTTTTTGTAGGCTCGTGGAATTCATGGAGTTAGACATTTGGCTTACAGTGTTCAGGAAGATCCGTCACAGTGGCCTTCAAATTCTCAGGGTATGAATACGTTGATGCAGAGGTTTATTAACCTGTCGACTGAGTCTCTGAATGCTGCTGCAATGGGGACGAGGTTGACATTTGATCCCGATTATATACCACCAGCAGATTATGTGGCACTGCCTAAGTTGCCAACTGGACGTCAGGATCGTGCAAATGTACGTCGTGCTGGTAACCCACGGGGTCGAGGTCATGTGACGCACCAGCTTGTTGATGACGATCAAGTTGATGATCTAGAGCCACACCCAGGTACGGATCATTCGTTTGATTTTTCCGGCCCATCTATGACTGCTCCGTATCATTTAGGTACGGATGTATCTATTACATATCACCCACCTACGAATTTACCCAGCCCATATCACCCATCTAGTCCACATCACCCACCTACGAATTTACCCAGGTTATATCACCCATCTAGTCCACATTACCCACATACAAACTTACCCAGCCCATATCACCCATCTAGTCCACATGAGCCACATACTAATTTACCTAGCCCATATTATTCGTCGATGGATTTTTCCGACCCATCTACATTACAATTCAAATTATCTAACTGCGTAGTAGCATTACTTGGTCCACCCGTCTCACGATTCTGCCCACTCCAATCAAAGTTATGATAGTGCGTTGGGCAAAATACATCAAAACACCCCTAAACTATACCCAAAATGTCGATATCACACTTAAACTATACAGACGACCCATTACATACCTAATATATTTTAAAGTGATATTTTTTGCTCCTTAAAAGCTGATGTGGCACAATATATTTTTTTTTTTTTAAAAGGCGCGTTTTAATTATATATTATTTATTTTTCCTTTTTTTATTGTAATTTTTTTTTTTTTAACCCCCACCCCACCCACCAAATTCATCTTCATTTTTTCTTCCATCTCCATCTTCCTTCCCTCCTCCATAGCAAAGACATAAACCAAAATTTTAGATAAATTTGTTACTCCATGAAAACCTTTTGGTGGGCACAAGTTTATGAAGAAATTGCACGAACAGTCCTTCAAATGGCGGAAGAATGGTGTGCACGAATAGTCCTTCAATTGTAGTCTCACTTCCACTCCCATTTCTTCTTCATTTTTCCGCCATTAATGGAGCTCCGACAAGGTGGGAAGTATTAGTGAGACTTTTGTGAAGTCTAAAAAGAAGCGAACTTAAAGGGAATCCGCGACTTAAGTAGCACAAAAAATAAAAAGTTGAACCAAATTAGTACAAAAAAAAAAAAACATAAGTAGTATTCACGCACGAAATTCGTGCGTGAAAGGACCAAACTGCATAGACGCAGTTTTGGCCTTTCACGCACGAATTTTGTGCGTGAAAGGACCAAACTGCAAAATTGCAGATCAGGCCTTTCACGCACGAAATTCGTGCGTGAATGATCTCCAACATATATTGGCCCCATCTTCCCCACCAGCGACTGCTCCCTTCCCCACCCCCATTAAAGCCCGTTCCAGTGGTCCCACCCCCCTTAAAACGATAATTTCGTGTTATTTTTCAATCCAAAACTCAATATTCTTGGTATATTGAAGTGTAGGAACAAGTTTCTAAGGTTAGATTTCGGAATAAAGCGGCGTATAACATATTTCAAAAACTCCAAAAAAGCTCCAATCTAGGTATTTCACTATGAATTTTCTATTACATTGTTAAATATATTATTACCCTAAGCATGATCATTGTATAACTGTTGTGCATTACTCGTTTTTTTTTTTTTTTTTTTTTTTTTTTTTGCGTTTTTGGGCAGTCCGTGCACTGTTGGGACTGCCCATTTTTTCATTTTTTTTTATTTGTTTATCTATTGTTAATTAGTTAATTATTTATTGCTTGTTTATTTAGTATTTATTAATTGTTGGATTAGCGACTTAAGTATTTGTTAATTGTTGGATTAGCGACTTAAGTATTTATTAATTGTTAGACTAGCTATTTCAATTGTTAGACTGGCTAATTATTTATTTTGTTTTTGTTAAGCCAATTGTTTATTTGTTAATAATTTCTTAATTGTTTCATTAGTTAATTAATTGTTTATTTGTTAATTGTTGGATTAGCGACTTAAGTATTTATTAATTGTTAGACTAGCTATTTCAATTGTTAGACTGACTAATTATTTATTTTGTTTTTTTTAAGCCAATTGTTTATTTGTTAATAATTTCTTAATTGTTTCATTAGTTAATTAATTATTTATTTGTTAAATATACGATAATAATTTATTAATTTTTTGATTAGTTACTTAATTGTTTATTTATTAAATATGTGATAATAACTTGTTAATTATTTGATTAGTTAGTTATTTGTTTATTTATTAATTATTTATACTAATTGTATGCTAAATAATTGTTAATTATTTGACTTATCTTTATATTTTAGGAATGAAAACCCTTAGTTTAGGATTCTTAACCCGTAGCTTAGGATTGAAAACCCTTAATATAATTTTCTATAAAAGATTACATAACTAATATTACTTGTTAATGAATTATTTAAAATACGTAAAACAGATGGGTCACCACAATCTTTAATAAAATATTCGATAAAAGATTACATAACTAATACTAATACTACTTGTTAATGATTTATTTAAAATGCGTAAAATAGATAGATCACCACCCTCTTGATCCAGGGCCCTTCGACCGACAGTTACTGTATCTTCAGCCCGAGCATAGGTCGCAAAATATATAGAGATCCGACCTGCAGCCTGAGTCTCAGGTCCGTACCCGGTTAGGGGACTCAGCATGGGAGATCTTAGCTGCTCGCCCACCACATCCTCGTGTCCTGGATATACTACGTCGGGGCGGTATCTACCGGTGCGTCGAAGTTGGTCGGGTACAGCACGATAGGTCGCTAGTGACGGCATTGATTAAGAGGTGGCGACCGGAGACGCACACATTTCATCTCCGCACCGGTGAGGCTACCATTACCCTTCAGGATGTCGAGGTCATTTATGGGCTACAGGTTGATGGACGCCTATTGTATATTGAGGAGCCTCTTGTGCTACCGCCTTACCGGGGTGAATTGATTAGGCTCACCGGTTTCGCGGCTCTGGATGGTCATATTTCCGGCCAGAGTCGGCTTTTGTTGTCGGCCCTTTACGCTCACTTGCGCCTCACAGACATTCAGCATTCGATTGGAGAGGACACGCCTCAGGCTGATGTTGATCGACGTGCGCGTCTATACCTACTCATCATATTAGGGGCCATCCTATTCCCGAACACTTCGGGTTCGCATATGAGCTTGAGGTATCTTCGGTATGTCGACGATCTCGCCGAGATAGGATGTTATAGTTAGGGCGCTGCTGTGCTGGCCTACATGTATCGAGGATTATGCCGATGTTCTATGGGCACGAGGGTAGAGGTCCCTGCATTTTGCTCGCTTCTTCAGGTAATATATTTAAGTGTGTGTAACTATACACAAAATATATTTATTTAAAACGACGACTGATATTTTTTTTTAATTGACTATATTAGATATGGGTGTGGACTAGGTTGAGACCTTTTCAGCCCATACCAGCTGACCCTCCCGCTGACTATCTTACTGTCCCGATGCCATACGCGCGAAGATGGTCGCGAGGCGTACGCCGACGTGTGGAGACGCACCACAGCCTTCTCCCGTTTAGGGATCAGCTAGACCGCATGACGGCGCAGACGGTATGTTCATATTTTGGATTCACACGCTAGACCACATAACTACTATTTTAGTCTTTTGTTGTTAACTAGTTCAATTCTTTTTACAGGCTTTTATATGGACGCCGTATGATCATATTTTGGATGAGCTGTCGGCGTTTTGTAGGGCTGGTCAGCACATGTGGATGTCGCGGTGTCCATTGATACATATGGATATCGTTGAGTATCACGCGCCCGACCGCGTGTTACGGCAGTTTGGGTATGTACAGAATATACCCGTGGCTACGGTTTGGGAGCATGACCACTATGCGAGGGACGAGCGTGCGGGCGTCGATGATGCATGGCGACTCCATATGCAGCAGCAGGTCCAGAGTTGGGATGTGAGGATGGCGAGCCTAGCGGTGGTCGGACATGACACTCTCATCCATGTGTACATGGAGTGGTACATGCGGATCACTCGCATCATTATTGGCAACCCCTCTAGGCGTCGTCCAGATGGCCTGGGATATGTAGCTCTCGCAGGAGCGTACGAGGCGCTGGTAAGTTTTATTAGTCTTAAACTTAAACCATCGTCTTATGTACTACTTTACAAATTTATTCAATTGTTAATATTGACAAACATATGCAGGTACGGACCGTTCAGACGATGCGCTATGAGAGCACTGCCCGTACAGAGTCCCCCGAGACGGCGGAGTACACAACACGGATGATTGAGCTTGTCGAGACTGGTATGAGACATGCACATGACTTTGAGCGTCTCCATGAGCGTGTTCCCCGTGCCCCACCTAGGGCAGGAGGTAGCCGTGGTCGCCGAGGAGCTGGTGGCCGTCGCAGAGGTGCTAGGGCTGGTAGAGGTGATGAGGCTCAGTCGACAGATATCCCATCGACTTCTCATTCCTGGTCGTCGACTTCACAGACACCTCTGTATACGCCGAACCTTTTTCCAGGTTATGTGCCCTGGCCTTCACTTTCAGATCCACCAGTTCGTGATCCACATGGTGAGCGGCCTGTTCGTGATCCACAGGGTGAGCGGCCTGTTCGTGATCTACAGGGTGGCCTACATTTGCAGTTCGACGACTCCATGTTCGAGGACTTCGTGTTTGATATGGCACCATCTGCATCTCCTGCTCCAGCGGCCGCTCAGGAGCCCTCTCAGCAGGCATCTATGGAGGCCGTCGACACACAGGTTTGACTTTTACAATAAAGTGGAAATAATTTATTAATTATTTTTTATTTCAGTTCCGTTTTAGAATAAATCAAATCTAAATTATTTATATATTATTTTAGGTTCATTGTTCTACTCTTGTGGGTCCACAAGAGCGACCCATCCAGAAGACTACCTCATATTCACCACCACACCCATCTCAGGAGCCTACTCAGGCGCCCGTTGACACACAGGTTCTATTAAATAAATAACGTTAATGTATTCAATATAAATAATAAATGGTACTAATTATTATATACTTTTCAGGTTCATCCTTCGGCGCCTGAGGTGGCGACTCTCGACGAGGTAGAGTTCGAGATGCCAGACCTAACTCAGCCTGAGGTTCTGAATGTGCCAGCGGGACCAGATCCCAAGAAGAAGCACGTTTTAGTCAAGGGAGCACGTGCCAGGCAAAGACATGATGATCATGACTTGGAGAGCCCGGTTATTAAGAGGAAAAAAGGCGATAGAGACGATGACGAGGGCGGTGGGGATGGTATGAGCCTTAGGCCTAGGGATAGTCTCCGGCATACTACATGTGGGACCCATCCTCGATAGTGTATATACATTAGTGTTGTAAAATTTATCGTAAATAACATATTTTTTTTGCATATTTAGTCTTTATTATTGTTTCACATCGTAAATTGAAAGTGCAGCAACTACCACAGAAACCCTAAATTCTGTGCGTGAAAGTGGGAAAATGTATTTTACCGTTCACGCACAGATTTCGTGCGTGCCTAATGAAAGCATATTTTCCCCTTTGACGCACAAATTTTGTGCGTGAAAGTGAAAAAATATATTTTACCCTTTCACGCACAAAATTTGTGCGTGAAAGTGCACCAAGTTGCCACGTACACCCTAACATTTCAGGAATCTATGACACATAAAGGCTTGAATTGACAATACGTTGCTGCAATATTTGACCGTTTTGTATTGCGCACCATTTTAATGCGCACTATAAGTATTGATTTGACAACATTTCAGGAATCTATGACACATAAAGGCTTGAATTGACAATACGTTGCTCCAATATTTGACCGTTTTGTATTGCGCACCATTTTAATGCGCACTATAAGTATTGATTTGACAACATTTCAGGAATCTATGACACATAAAGGCTTGAATTGACAATACGTTGCTGCAATATTTGACCGTTTTGTATTGCGCACCATTTTAATGCGCACTATAAGTATTGATTTGATAACATTTCAGGAATCTATGACACATAAAGGCTTCAATTGACAATACGTTGCTGCAATATTTGACCGTTTTGTATTGCGCACTATAAGTATTGATTTGACAACATTTCAGGAATCTATGACACATAAAGGCTTGATTTGACAATACGTTGCTGCAATATTTGACCATTTTGTATTGCGCACCATTTTAATGCGCACTATAAGTATTGATTTGACAACATTTCAGGAATCTATGACACATAAAGGCTTGAATTGACAATACGTTGCTGCAATATTTGACCGTTTTGTATTGCGCACCATTTTAATGCGCACTATAAATATTGATTTGACAACACACCACGCATGACGATTTCAGGAATCTATTTAACTTGAAGGCTTGACGAGTGAAAAACTCATCAATTGCATAAGTCTAAGTCTTACAAGTCACAAAAAAAAAAATCAAGCTTCATTGAAAAAATGTCTCAAAATGCTTCACGTGTTAAGGTTTCACTATTTTGGGATGGAGATATCGTCGAGGACAATTACTCCATTCGTTATAGTACCAAACCAAAAGCCCATGCTAAATTTCCAACAAATTTAGATTATGAAACACTAGTCATGTACATGCACGAAAGAATGAAAACTACACCCACTGAGTTTGGAATCTCAATAACTGGCAGATATCCACAAACAATATCAAACGGTGTAGTGCGTTATGCTATGCACAATATCAACGATGATGAATCTTTGAGTGATTATTTGGGATCGCCGGAAGAATATCGTGATTTAGTATTCATTAATGTTCTTGAGATGTATGTTGAAAAGATACCTCAGGAAGAAATCCCTCAAGTCCAGCCTATTCATGGTAACACATATGGGGACTTTAATTCCTATGGAGACATTTTGAGTGGTCAAGTGCCGCTGGAAAATCTAACCCAACAATTTAATCAAGTTTACAATGAAAATTGGTAAATATGAGTTTTTTTATATTATTATTACGTGTAGTAGCATATGTTTGTTGTATGAATTGGTAATAACCAGTTTTCAAATCTTTATACGAACTATTCTCAAAACTCACCAGTGGTACCAAATATGGATGTTGGTCAATCCTCTCAGTTCGGTGGAGTTGATCATTCTCCACACCATGACAGTGCTTATGAACAACAGTAAGTTCATCACCTTGATATTAATTTGTCTATATATATGTATGAAGTTGGTATTTAAAATATGTTATTTTTCATGTAGGAGGATGAATGCACTTAATAATGAAGATTTTCCTAATTATTATGAGTCATCATCAAGTGATGATGATGAAATAGCTAATAATGTAGAGGTAACCGATGATGAAGACGATGACGATGTTCAAGTTGGTATGACCAACAGTATTCCTCAAAGCCAAAACCAACAAGAACTAATACACCACCACATACCACCATCGATGGCTGAAAAACCAACTTCTGAAAGCCCAATTCAGTGGCATTCTAACAATATCCCTTATCTTGATAGCCTGCAAGGTCGTGATGATGCATTTGTCTTCACAAGAGAAGATTATGATAGTCGCTTAAAAATCTGGATTGAACCTAAGGATCTCAACAAAGATCGATGCTACCTTGCAAAGGGAATGTTGTTCGCATCCAAAAAAGCTTTGCAACGGGCTGTCAAAATTTATTGTTTTAAGGACATGAGGGAGTTTAAGGTTCATCTATCAACCTCAAAGATATGGAGGCTAGTTTGTAAACGACGGTATCAAGGCTGTGAGTGGTTGCTTCGGGGAATTGTTAAGCCTGATGGTATGTGGGCTATCACAAAATTCCGCGAAAGACACACTTGTGATATGGAAGAAAATCGAGCAGATCATTATAATTTAGATACAAACATGATTGCTCAAGTGTTACTCAAAGACATTGCCGAAACGCCAAGGTAACTTATCCTACCTATTACATTATATGTCTTATATCAATTGAAAGATCATTACTAAATGTTGTTTGTTTAAACTTGTGCAGGTTCCCCATCAAAGATTGTATTCGAAACGTTCAAGCCGTATATAGAAAAACTATAAGCAACAGAAAGGGATTTCTCGGGCGTAGACGCGCTTTTGAGATGGTCTTTGGAAATTGGCATACTTCTTTTCGATCGCTGCCAAGGTATATGGCAGCTCTACAACATTTTAATCATGGTACTGTTGTCGAGTGGCGACTTATAGAGGGTAAAATCTTCAACTTCGTATTTTGGACATTCAAACCATGCATTGATGGTTTTGCTCACTGCCGACCAGTGATATCCATAGATGGTACGCATGTATATGGTGCCTACGACATCAAGCTCCTAATTGCAATAGGAATGGATGCCAATGGGTCAATATTTCCTCTTGCTTTCGCAATTGCCGCTAACGAGAGCAACGACACATGGGGGATCTTTTTGACCCATTTGAAAACTCATGTTATTAAGGATCGTACCGGCATATGCGTGCTGTCTGATCGTCATAAAGGCATATTGCACAATATGGATAATTTACCGGGGTGGCAGCCTCCCTTTGTTTACCATCGCTATTGTTTAAGGCACTTGAAGGCAAATTTGCAATCAACGTTTCACAATGGCACTCTAAACAAATTGATGTGGGGGGCTGCGATGGAGCATCAACAACAAAAATGGGCTGCAAAAATGGATCTGACCAGGTTAGTGAGTGAACCCGCATACGTTTGGTTGATGAAGCTCGATGTTGAAAAATGGACGCTTCATGCTGATGGAGGAAAAAGATGGGGCATGCTCACAACAAACAGCTCAGAGTCTTTCAACGACTTGCTGAAATCTGCTCGAGGACTACCTGTCACCGCAATGGTGAGAATGACTTTCAAGCAGGTGGTGGAGCGATTTGTTGTTAGGACAAGGCAGGCCAGAGCGATATTATCCGACGGCGGGACATGGATGCCAAAGCCCTTCAAAACTATGGAGCATTATAGGAAAAAATGTGAGCATCACCAAATGACCGAGTATGACCCAATTCAACATGTGTATGAAGTTAGGACGGGTAATTACAACGGTAAGGGTGGAAACGTGCATACCGTTTATGAGGCAACAAGAACATGCACTTGTGGTAAGTGGCAAACGTACCACATGCCGTGTTCTCATGCTGTCAAGTGCTTCGAGAGAATGAGAAAAACGGTAACAAATTATATGGCGGGGGAATACAAGGTCCACAGTTACCTTAGAGCATATTCCGGCAAATTCCACCCACTTGGTAATGAAGCTTATTGGCCAAACGAGCCGTTTTCGATGGTTGCTAACAAGGATTACATTAGAAAATTGGGCATTAACTCACGGAGTCGTAGACCCAATCAAATGGATGTTAGTGAAAGAACTTACTCTCGCAAGTGCTCTATATGTAAGCAATATGGCCATGACAAGCGTTCATGTGGGAAACAAGGCCGTAGTAGTACAAGCACGTCTCGAAGTAATAGATCCTCTAGAACTTGAAGATTGTATTGTTATTGTAATTTATTATTGTATTGCTTTGAATTAGTATTGTAATTAAATGGAATGAATTATTTTTTAATTAGTATAGACCTCCCGTATTGGATGAATTATTATTAAATCAAATATTTAAATTTGTACATTCAAATATAATAAAACACTTAAATCAAAACCCTATAAATATTACAAGTTTCAAAACTTGCTTCAGGGCACTTTAGAACCCCTAAAACGACGATCCAAATGTTTAGGTGGACTTGATGTAATGAGCCGACATTATTGTACGCAAAAAAAGATATTAAGTTTTATATAAAATATTGATATTTTGGGATTATAAAATATGACTAATCTTTGCCCAAAGTATGGAAAAAAACGTGATTGGAAAGGCAACGCAAAAAAAAAAAAAAACCGCACCATTAACGCACAAAATTCGTGCGTGAAAGTAGTACTCTTCTTTTTTTTTGGATGACCCATTAATGCAGTTTTGGCCTTTCACGCACGAATTTTGTGCGTGAATACTACTTATGTTTTTTTTTTTTTGTACTAGTTTGGTTCAACTTTTTATTTTTTGTACTACTTAAGTCGCGGACTCAACTTAAAGGGGTAGGGATCAAGAGGACATGAACCTCCTCTGGAGATTGGCATCCCCAAACTTTGGTCCTCAAGTTTATAATTTTGCGAAAAGGTCACTGAAATCTGTAAAATACCCATTTGGGTCCACAAATTCCCTGTTACGTGGTATTCATGTCTTTCATTGCCCAGTAAGTCTTCATATGTTGTATGCACAGCACTACCAGCATATACATAAACATGGGTAATTAATGATCTATCCGATGTGGGTCTTTTGTCAATAGTATATAAATAGGGGAGACTGAGATGAGAATTGAATTGGTTTTTGTGAATAGGATGAAGTAGGAATCGTTGCAAAGCTATCAGATTGCATAACATCAAGAGGTGGAAATATTCTTAGTGCTGATGTTTTTGTTCTTCATTCAAAGAAGAAGGGTGGCGGGGGTATTTATATTTTACAATAAAGGAAAAATAAATTAACTAAAAGAAAAGAAAAATAATTTAAAATTTAAAAGAAATCTGATTTGGCGCTGACGTGGCAGGCGAGTGTATTACACTTTCCATTGTGCAAGTGGTCATCAGTTTGCAGGGGGTAAATAATTTCAGTTTTTAGATGTTAAGGTGTGTAATAGGTCGCTCGTATAATTTAGGTGTGATATCGACTTTTCGAATATAATTCAGGGGTGTTTTGATGTATTTTGCCTAGTGCGTTGAAGCCACACCATCATACTGTGTACCATAATTAGTTATCATTTGATTGACTACCAAATCCTACAATTGTCTATTGTTGAACTTCACCCCTTGGAAAACCAATATTCAAACTTGGGAGATAGGTAGTACCTCCAAAATCGAACTCATTGTCGGTTGGTACTTCAACCTGGGTAGAGCGTTGAACTGTAGCATACATGTCAAGCGCCGCTATGCATATGTGATTTTTAAAAATCTCAGGACAACGAAGAAATGACGACAAAGATTCATCGTCCGTAATTGGCATCTTACCATAAATTGGTGAACCATCGGTTGTAAATGAACTTGGACATCGTCCCGTTATAACCACTGAAAGTTCAGGATCATTTACGAACATTTTGCTCCTTAAGACGCGTTGCATACGATCATATTTTAGGGAAATTGGAAACCTTTGCCCTATTTCAGGACCACGGTTGTATCTAACCGAACCTGCTTCATACACAACTTCACCACCCCAAAATAAATACAATTTAACATGAGTTTCCGTCATCTTTTATGAAATATATGAGAGAAAAAATAAAAGTTGAAGGATATGAAACAGATAAGAGAAAAACAATATATGAAAGATATGAGATTGATAAAAGAAAATTGAAAGACGAAGGATATACCATAGGTAAAGATAGGACAATATTTATAAACGGAGAAAAGTAAAAAAAAAAATCGCAAATTAAGTCACGAAATGTAAAAGATATTATTTTGATGTGACTATTCAATGCTCGTCCGAAACTGATTGAACCAACAGAAATGTACAAAAAAATAAAATTAAAACCACAGCGATGTGAAGAGCAGAAAAACGGTAAAAAAAAAAAGGGGGGGGGGGGTTTCGTTCATATTCCAGCGAAATGGAACAAAATAAATTTTGTCCCATTTCATTGGTATATGAACGAATTAAAAAAAAATTTGTTACATTTCGCTACAAGTGTAGCGAAATGCAAAAAAAAAAAAAAAATGTGTTTCGCTCCACTTGTGGCGAAATGCAACGATCAGTTAATTTTATTTTCCGGACCAGAACAGTATTTTTTTTGGGTATTTCGTTGGATAACCCACGAAATACCCATTTTGGTATTTAAAAAAAAAAGCATCCTATTTTTGTTTATTAGCTTTAAAAAGAAGTCATTTTGACGCCGGACTCTCTTAGGGGTCGTTTGGTGCATGGTATAAGCTGGGATATCCCGGCACTAATTTTTTATACCATGTTTGGTAGAAGGTATAAACTTATCCTGGGATAAATTTATACCTTGTACCAAACAAGGTATAAAATGCATCTCATCCCAAGAGATGTGATATCCCCTCTTATCCCACTTATACTGGATTACTTTATACCATCTTTTAGATGGTATAAAATAATCCCAATAGATGGGATAAATTAATCCCGGGATTATAATCCCGGATAATTTTGATTACCTACCAAACCACCCCTTAAGGATTATTCCCCTAAGGCTATATTTACCCAACTTTAAATGAACAAAAATTTAAATGGTGAATAAAAATTGGAACACCTGCATAAATCAGCCATTTGTAGTTCCCAACTATTAGCATTGATTAGTTATGATTTTAAATTCAATCACGTGAATAGACTCACTTAACCTTATTCTTACTCCATTATTTATATCTCCACGAAAAAAAATGTAAGGCACCAGCAACGCAATCCAGATAACAACACAATCCCCATTCTCATCTAATCACCGATTCCCACGTGTCAAAAAGTTCAACCTGATATCGACACTGACCTTTCTACTCTATTCAATCGCCAAAAGCATCATCAAAATAAGTCCTCCCCACAAACACTACACTTTTTCTCAACTTTTCCACATACTTTTTGTCACACATTTGGTTGAGCACTATTCTAAAAACCAACAAAGGCCACAGTGAATTCATCTGATAATTATGTGTGTATACAAAAAAAATCGTAAATCCAAAACAAGAAACAAGAAGCGAAGAAAACCAAAGTTCCTAAGTCTTAGTCTTGAGCTTTCAGATAAAAAATCTCAACCGTCGGATCATATGGTCGCTTCATCATCTAACGGTAGCAACCATGATCATGATGAGGGTTCTCATCAGCTCAATCTCTTCCCTTTGCATCCAGAAAATTTGGTGGATGATAAAGATAGTACTGCCCATGATGAAAACGTAGCACTCTTCTTTTCTGGAGCTGAAAACAGTGCTACTACTCTTAACGAACTTCTCGTTTCTCCCAAGGATGAAATTGACTGCAACATAAGTACTAGTGTTCCGAATTACATGACTGTTTCATCGGAGGAGGCGAGCTTGACATTTGCCGACACTTACAGGTAGAGGTTTTTGAATGAACGATTTATATAGTCTATAGTTTATTTAAATCAAGATGGATTGGAACGGGACAGGTTAACAGGTCATAATTGAACTTGTCCAATATGACCCAGCCTTCTCTCTTTTTCTTGTCTTGCTTTGTGAAAATACGGGGAAGTTAATATATCATTCTTAAATTATTAGCTCAAATTCTTTCAAGTTTAGTTTGATTTTGCACGTTTTGGTTTGAGTTGCATTTTTGACTTGTCGATTAATAATATTTGACCCAGTAATTTGATGAGTCGATTTAGATTCAATATGTTAAGCCAAGTTAACAAAGGTGTGATGTCCCAATTTGTAAAAAAATTGAGCGGGTTAAACGAGTTACTAAAAGATTTGAGTTAATTTTTATCTTATAGGGGACAACAAGGTGAGCTTGTACGGACGGCTTTGAGAAACAAAGAGAGGGATCACAGGGAGGAAGAGAAATGGGTGGTTTACTCAGACGTTGTTGAGTTCGATCAACATAGTGAGACGAGGAAGGACGAGGAAGTTAGCAGTTGTCCGAGGAACAAACATCATCATCATCAACAACAACAACAATTGTCACTAAAGCTTGATTATGACGAAATACTGAATGCTTGGTCTGATAAGGGTTCGCTCTATCTTCAGGCTGAGTCTCCTCAGATCGTTCCGGATATTCAAGACGATTTTCTCGCCTACGAAACGCCTTTCTCACCCCACGTTAGTTTTCCTTACCTTACTTTGAAATTTACGTTATTACGTCCTTTAAACTATAGTTACAAGTAACATTAATGTTACATTTTTTTTTTTTTAATCTTACATAGTTAGTTAAAAGATGAGGAACTAAGATATCAGAAAAAGATGCTATCTTTAGGTTGTCACTTTGTTTAGGTTTGGACAAATTGAGGAAAGATAACCTTTTATAACCAAACATAATGTAATATGATACGTGACTTGAATCTATTCAAGATGAAATATTGATATTTACACAACCTAATACACACAAAATATAATTTGCAAGCAATTTATTTAATAAGCATTGGTTAGTAACGTAAAAATAACTGGCAAATAACTTGTTTTGCAATTATAGTGTTAAATATGTAGCAGTGATTGGTAGTATAGAAATGCTTTAATTTGTTTTGACCTAGAAAAATGTTCCGTTGCAACTTTAATTTTGCAAAAGAGATAACAATTGGCTAAGATTTTCGTCAGCTAGAAAGATAAGATAAGAGAGCGTGAAATCCATCCATGTCAGCTTACTTCCATCCTCTATGCAAAATCAGCTTTGCGTAAGAATTTCTCTTTCTGGCGTATGAGACTTCCTAGATATGAAGTTCTTTTTCTTTTTTATTCTTTGGATACTATAGCTTTCGTTGGGTGAAAATATTTCATTCGCAAGCAATCTAATAAGATTGAACTTATTGTTTTTTCTGTTTATTTTACTGTTCGCATCAAATAAGGTAGATTTCTTTTTCTTTTTTTTTCCTTTCACAATGATGGTATATTTACTCTGTCTCAATTTATGTGGCATATTTTCTCTTTTAGTTTGTCCCAACAAAAAATGTCATATTCATTTAGAAATAATTTAACTTTACGAAATTATTTACAGCCACACCACAAATTTCACCAAGTATTTATTGTCTTCCACTAATACAATACCGGGTTACTGTTCCACCAAAACTAAACTCTCGTATTATTCTGTCTTTGTCATCTCTCATAATTTTTACCACCGTTCTATTAACTGTTAGGCCATAACCTTGAATATCACAAGACAGTCTTTGTAAAACATTTCACGTTAGATATTATTTACAAAAGAGTCGACTAAATGCCACAATACAGGACAATAAGATCGGAGTACCAAATATGTGTTGGTATGTTGAAGCGGTAGGTCGATAGATGTTAATGTTGAAGCCGTGTAGTACTGACAATAATTACTGAGCACTTGAATTGTGCTGAGACTTGGGGGCCCTCTTAATTTCGCTTTTACTTAATTAGCTGAAACTTTTCGTGTCTTTATTCGTCTGCAAGCTGTAGGCTAGGGCTCCATGAACCGTTCTAAAAGGAACAGTAGCTCTCTCTAAAAACATCAGAAAAACATGTGAATTTTCGTTCCACAGCTACATAATTGTCTTTGGCAGTAGTTAGGCAGTAATTTTAGTCAGTGCGTAGGCCAGGGCGGTTTATTGAAATTGGTTGTCTAAAACCAAAATATATTAAGGAAGCCTTAAACTTGTATAGTAAAATACATAGAATAATAGAACACAAAGAAAAAATCAAATATTTTTTCGGTCTAGTGATAAGAGCACAGCACGTGATGTGTGAGTTAAATACACGTCTTAATTTTGAACTCTGTCGTAGACAAAACCATGGTATTTAAATTGAGACGGTACAGTGACAGGCCTATTATGCACAGATTTTGGACCTTGTGTGCCCTGTGCACTCAGGGATTTCTTGGTTTTTTTAAAAAAAAAAGTGAGATCGTCAAAAGTAGGGAAAAAATCAAGATAGATAGAGGAAAAAATCGAACTTCCTCACTGTCAAACACACTCTAGATGTTGTGTTATATGCATTGTTTTAAAAGGCAATTTCAGGATTCGTCCCGAAGTCGGGCACTGACAAAACGCCTCGGGGTTCACATGCAGGGCTTAGTTCTTGTGAGACTTAAGCCCTAAGCGCCCGACTGTACGCCCTAAACACGCCTAACAGTTCTTACTCATATTATATGTTAAATTCTTTAATTAAAATCGTTGACTCTCATAATTGTTTGACAAATGAATGATATTTAATAATTTTTCATCTATAGAAATAAGAAGATCGGGTTTAACTCAAATAACAAGTCGTAGTATTGCATATACTATTTGAGAACATCGTGAGGATGAATATCACTTAATATTTCTTGTAAAAATACATAGCTGAATTGTACATTTTCACTTCTCATGGGTTTTTTTGTCCTATATGTATCAAAATTATCATATTTTATTATTTCGCTATTTGAAAGTAATTTTATTTTTATTCATGAAGGAGTTACGTTTAAATAATAAGACGGATAAATATTGATTATTTGCTTACAGTGATAAAATAAATAGTATGATAGTAATATTATTTTAAGAAATTGTGATTTTTTTATTGTTTGAAAGTTAAGATGTTAGAGTTGCTTTGCATTTCACAATAGCTTTTATTTCATTGTATTTTTTATTCTTGTAAAATGATGTTATATATAATTACAAGTTGTAAGTGGCGTATAATAGATTGTTTTGATTAGTTTTTTGTGAGGATCAGCGCGTGAGAGACACACACAGATATGTGTGTGTAATTATATTATTTTATGAAATACTAAAAATAAAATATCCATAGGACTTACGTCCCGTGCCTCGAGGCTTATGCCTCGCCGAGGCATATATAAAACGCCCCCGCCTTTTAAAACACTGGTCATATGTATGCTCGTGTCTTTAAGCGTTTGGCTCAGTCTCTCTTTTCCACTTAGCTAATAATAAGAATTTGATGAAAACTGAATTAACTTTACTAAAAGTTTAATTGAAACCCAATTCACCTCATAAATTTTAACTTTGTTTTCATTCTTGTATAGGGGCTAATGGGAAGCAGTGCAGTTCTGTATAGAGTACCAGAAGGTATGGGAAGTGAACAAAGTGAAAGTATACAAATAGAGGAGGATTTGAATTTGAAGGCTGGAAGAAGGGAGGCGAGTGTAATGAGGTACAAAGAGAAGAGACAGAACAGGCTCTTCTCTAAAACTATCCGCTATCAAGTTCGCAAGCTCAACGCTGAAAAGCGCCCTCGCGTTAAGGTACTTACTTGCATCTTTCTTCATTAATATTCATGCCATAAAAAACATGTCCCAACTAGTTTACTAATTGAGGCATAGGTAAGAGGTACTCCAATTGGTAATATGTATAGGGTAAAGGTCAAAGGTTGTTCATATATTTTTCAAAATTGCTCAAATTTGCCCGCCCTTAAAAACTTTTGGTTCATTTATCCATTGTCGTTAGAAATTGTCTTGTATTTGCTCTTATCTTTAGCGAAGCTCTTGTGTGAAATTTGGGGTCTCCAAATGTCCAAATTATTCGAGAAAAAAGTGAAATATCATCACCTTAACTTAAAATTATGATTTAAAATTACTCTTATGTTGGAGATTCATTAAGGGTCGAGGGCAAGAAATGAGACTTTTTCCTATACGCGGGGTAAGACTAGACCATAAGTCTAACAAAGGGCGAAAATTGCTCAATTTCGAACAGTATAGGAACAAATTTGACCCATATGTAAATATCACGGTCTTGACATCAGACATTGTAATAATGTTGCCTTTTAACTTGTCCGCATTTTGCTGATTTGCAGGGGAGATTTGTTAAGAGGGATTGAAGTGTGTTTTACCTCAATTGGAGCAGTTAAATATGATGCAATGAAAAGCAGTATGTGTGTTGTAGTGTTTTATATATCTTGATATTATACTGTTAAAAGGAGAAGCATGCCCAAAGGAATTCTTGTCAATCAATGAATAAAATTGTAAAAGCTCTACCATATTGCAAGTCAGGGCACATAAATTAGAAAATGCAGAGATATGTAAGAGTTTCATTTTGTTCGGATATAAACTGTTACTTTCTCAATAGTTCAAATCAAAGTGAAAATAGCAAAAAGTCCTACCGTGTTGTCATTACCATTGAAATTAATGGATAAAGGGCCTCCAATTTATACCATTTGTTGAATAACCTTTTGTTCTAACATATTATGTCAAAACATGGGTTATATTGTTTCTTAAAAATGCACGTTTCATGTAAAGTTTCGCCATATTTTCTGATCAATCAAGAATTCATTAGAATAATATATGAATTTTTTAATGAGCCTTCTTTATTGTGCTATATACAAGCTTATAGATTTTCGGAAGAACTTAAGAGTATATAGCTATAGGAAACTAAAAGAAAGACTCCTGTAACTATCCTAAGGCTCCAAATATAGCAATCACTAGTGTCATTTGTCCCATGACCGGGCTCAAACCGACCTTAAAAATTCAATTTGTAGACATCTTTTAATTTTTTTTTCTGTTATTATTTCTTTATTTTTGTAACACCAATTTGATACTTTCAAAAGACTTCCAAAATATTAAAGTACAAAAATGTATCTGAAAGTTAAAGGAAAATATTTTTTTAGTTTATATATTAGATTTTTAAACAAAAATCAAAGAATGGCTTTTCTAATTTCTATTTACTTAACTATTTTGAGATTAAAGTCTCCGATGATCCAAATTCAGCTTTTCATATGTTTCTTTGAATTGAACTTATATGGGCTTACTTATTTTTTACCCAAAAAAAATTACAATATTAAATTAATGTCAAAACTATTTAATGCAAGAATATTTTTGTATGATGAAATCAATAAAGTTAACTTATAAATAAATATAAATAATTAAAAGTCCTAATATTACAAGATATTTTTGTAGATGTTGTCTCAAACTAAACACGCGATTTTTTTTTTAAGAAGAAGTATTTGAATGACATGATAATTATATTCTTTACGTGTCTATAATACATTCTTAAGGAAAAATATAATTTTAATCAAATTTAATAATATTTTCTCATAAATGACTCAAATATGTATGATCATGTTTTGTGGGCTACTAATCTTTTCCATGACACCATCATTTTAGTGGCATAAAAAAAGCTCTTAATGTTCTCAAAATTTACCAAAATGTGCGAGGATTCACAAAGTAATAAAACTTTAATTAGAGGTAAAAAGAGACAAAAATTTCTTGTGAGGACTATAAAAAATTTATATTCTCCCTTGTATATAGTAGTAAATTAAAAGAAAAATAAGGGAATGACTTTTTAAAAAAAAACAAAATGCGTAATTTGATTAAAGAACCAATTCTTGATAACTTGTACATGTGGCAGCTTGATGGACGAATAAAATGAAGGAAAAAGGGTCAAAAATATCCATCTATTTTGGGAAAAGGGTTAAAAATATCCTCGATTATAAATTTGGGTCAAAAATACCCCTTCCGACATTAAGATTTTTAAATATATCCCTGTCTTAACGAAAATTCCCAACATAACCCAATTTCATTTTTAAACCCTCTATATTTAATCCCGACCCAACTAAGTAAAAAATCATATGGGTTACCCGCTCTTCTATCTAGTGGCTCTAGATGTAGTATTCAGGAACAAGTTGGTTTCATATGGGATTTTTATGTAGTTTGATCGGGTTTAAAAATGAAATCAGATTATGTTGCTAATTTTCATTAAGATAGAGATATATTTAAAAAATTTAATGACGAAAAGGGTATTTTTTTATCCAAATTTGTAATGTAGGATATATTTTTATCAAGTAAAGGGCAGTTTTGACCCTTTTCCCTACAATGAAAGCGAAAGTGCCTTCTAGAGAGCGAAGCTTGTAGAACTATCCAAAAAGTGCTACTGAATTAATTGGTTTCTTTTTTCTTTTTCCAATCCACCTTAAGAAGATCCAAGAAGTTTCAAGACCAATTTGAACTCTCTTTTTCCTAAACAATCCATAGTCTGTTGTTGTCTATATATACTTCCACAAAGTTTCACTTGCTCCAGACAAATTGAAGGTTGTTGCAGAAATACAATTAATTAGCAACTAGACAGTGTTGATCGAAGTGAGAAATACAGTAAAAATGTCAAAGATGATCAGCAGTTTATTGAGCAACAGCGACCCAATGGTTGCCATGATGAATATGTGTCCAGTTTTGAGTACCCCTATTGACTGGAAAGAAACCCCTGAAGCTCATTGCTTCTTCGCCGACCTTCCTGGTATTAATCTGCATTATTAGAAAGAGCGCATTTTTAATTATTTAATTATATTATATTATGATACTTTAAGTATTAAAATGTGTGACTACTCACGTATAAGTTTAAGATAGTAAAAAGAGTGTACTTTTAATTTTTTGAACGACGGTGAATTAATTTGAAATTATGAGGACGTTATTTGTGAGAATTCATATAGTCAATCTCTACTTGTAGTGAGAATTTATATAGTCAATCTCTATTTGTTTAGGTAAGATACATATAAGTGTTATTATTTTTGAAATTCAAAGCTATGATCTTTTGCAAGATACATATAAGTGTTGTTATTTTTTGAAATTCAAAACTATGATCTTTTGCATACTTTGATAACAACAGCATATCCAGTCTAATCATATAAGTAGAGTCTGACGAGGTACGATGTAGGTAATCCTTACCCTTACCTTTATAAGACGGAGAGTTTGTTTCTCACAAACCATTGGCTAAAAGAAACTTTTACCTACTTTGATCATGTAACTAAATTTGTGGCCATCTCATTTAATTAAGAAATTTTTTTTATAGAGAGCAAACGTCTAATTACTTGATTATTATATCTTGATACCAGGGTTTAGCAAAGAGGATGTCAAAGTGGAAGTGGACAATGGAAGAGTACTACAAATTAGTGGGGAGTGGAAGGCAGATAAATTAGCTGAAGCTGATGATGAAAAGAAGAAGAAAATAGACAAGTGGCATAGAGTGGAACGTAACCGAGGAAATTTCTGCAGGAAATTTAGGCTTCCAGAAAATATAAAGGCAGATCAAGTGAAGGCATCCATGGAGAATGGTGTCCTCATTGTGACTGTCCCTAAAGAGGAAGTTAAAAAACCCTACTCCAAAGTAATCGAAATTGAAGAAAAATAAGACTTTTGAGTAATAATAATTATAAGAAAAGTGGATGCATTATGTTAATTGTAGTAATAAAACTAATATATTGTGAGGTTGTAAGGTTGTATATTTTGAGTGTCGTTCATGTTCTTTTTATGTTTTCTGTAATTTTCCTTGTGAGTTGTGATTAATAATTGAATATTATCATCTGAACTTGTCATATCACAGTTGAATTAGTGTAATAGTAAAACTCATGAACAATTTTAACCAGAGGACCTTTTTCAAAATCTTCTCTATGTATTAGATGGCGTATGAGCACGGGCCTAACATTTTAGATTATAGTGTTTTTATATGTAGTTATTTTTTTATATTGTTTGATTTTTTAATACAACAACAACAACAACAGCCCAGTGAAATTCCACATCTTGGGGTCTGGGGAGGGTATAATGTACGCAGACCTTACTCCTACCAAGGTAGGATGGCTGTTTCCGAGAGACCCTCGGCTCAATAGAAGCATAAAAAAGGGGTCAGATAAGGTTAAAAGATTTAAAACGATATTGCAATGAAATAATGCAAGCGACACAGTAAAACAGGATAATCAAGGAATTCAAAGCGATATGAAAATGCAAATCACGAAAGCGGCACAGATAAAATAGAGTAATCAAAGTACAGAAATTAGCAAATAATAACATAAATCAAAGCACAAGAAATTATAATGCGCTAATGCGCCTACTAATAAGGAAAGATAACGAGACTTATATACTAGCCTTCTACCCTAATGTGGGTCCTCCACACCTTCCTATCTAAGGTCATGTCCTCGGTAAGCTGTAACTGCGTCATGTCCTGTCTAATCACCTCTCCCCAATATTTCTTTGGCCTACCCCTACCTCTTCTGAAACCATCCATGGCTAACCTCTCACACCTCCGCACTGGGGCATCTATGTCTCTCCTCTTCACATGCCCAAACCATCTCAGTCGCATTTCCCGCATCTTGTCTTCCACCGAGGCAACTCCCACCTTATCCCGAATAGCCTCATTTCTAATCCTGTCGCTCCTAGTGTGCCCACACATCCATCTCAACATTCTCATCTCGGCAACTTTCATCTTTTGAACGTGAGAGATCTTAACTGGCCAACACTCCGCCCCATACAACATAGCCGGTCTAACCACCACTCTGTAGAACTTGCCCTTCAGTTGTGGTGGCACCTTCTTGTCACATAGCACTCCTGAAGCTAGCCTCCATTTCATCCACCCTACCCCAATACGATGTGTGAGTTTATCGTCAATCTCCCCGCTGCCTTGCATGATAGACCCAAGGTACTTGAAACTACTTTTCTTTTGGATGGCCTGAGCACCAAGCCTAACTTCCATGCCAACCTCCTGGGGTGTCTCACTGAACTTACACTCTAAGTACTCTGTCTTGGTCCTACTCAGCTTAAATCCTTTAGACTCCAAGGTATGTCTCCAATCCTCCAGCTTAGCATTAACTCCGCTACGAGTCTCATCGACCAGGACTATGTCGTCCGCGAAAAGCATACACCATGGCACCTCACCTTGAATTTGTCGCGTCAATCTATCCATCACCAAGGCAAATAAAAACGGACTAAGAGCTGATCCTTGATGCAACCCCATCACAACTGGAAAGTGCTCTGAGTCCCCTCCTACTGTCCTTACTCTAGTTTTGGCTTCCTCATACATGTCCTTGATCACCCTAATGTATGCTACAGGTACACCTTTAGCCTCCAAACATCTCCATAGGATTTCTCTTGGAACTTTATCGTAAGTCTTTTCTAGGTCGATGAATACCATATGCAAGTCCCTCTTCCTCTCCCTATACTGCTCCACCAGTCTCCTCACAAGATGAATGGCTTCTGTAGTTGAGCGTCCCGGCATAAATCCGAACTGGTTCTCTGAAATAGACACGCCTCTCCTCACCCTCATCTCCACCACTCTTTCCCACACTTTCATAGTATGGCTTAGTAATTTGATACCTCTATAGTTTTCGCAACTCTGGACATCCCCCTTGTTTTTGTATAGAGGGATCATTACGCTCGACCTCCATTCTTCGGGCATCGTTGCCGTCTTAAAGATGACATTAAACAACCTAGTTAGCCACTCCAAACCTGTCGAGCTCGCGCTCTTCCAAAATTCCCCAGGGATCTCGTCAGGTCCGGTCGCTCTTCCCCTGCGCATCCTACGGACAACACCCTTAACCTCCTTGACCTTAATACTCCTGCTATACCCAAAATCGTGACGCCTCCCTATATGCTCCAAATCTCCCAACACGATGTCTCTCTCCCCTTCTTCATTCAAGAGTTTGTGAAAATATGACTGTCATCTCTGTTTAATGAGAGTCTCCTCTACCAATACTTTTCCATGCTCATCTTTAATGCACTTCACTTGATCCACATCGCGCGCCCTTCTCTCCCGCACCCTGGCTAGCCTGAACAATTTCCTATCCCCACCTTTCTCTTCTAGTTCAGCATAGAGGCGTTCAAAAGCTGCCGTTTTTGCCGTCGAAACCACCGACTTCGCCTCCTTCCTCGCTATCTTATAAAGTTCCCTATTCGTCCACATCTCCACCTCATCCTTGCTTTCTATCAGCTTCGCATACGCCATCTTCTTTGCTTCCACCTTCCTTTGATTTTTTAATATAGGGCTTATTTTTTTTATTATTTTTTATTTTTAATATGAGGTTCACTTTTTTTTTTAACATGAGTTGGAGGTGGACGACGATACCACCTCTAATGCTCGTGTTAGGTACGGGTCTAACACTTTAGATTGTAGTGTATCTATGTGTATGTAGTTTTGTTTGGGTAGTGATAATATATATATATATATATATATATATATATATATATATATATACACACATACATATTATGTTTAAAACACGATTAATATAGCATCGTAGGTTGTGCTTCGTATCTAAAATCATATTATATTAGTGTTTGCAACGGATATAAAGTTTGCAAAAATTTATTAATATTTTTTAAAAGAACAGACTTGTTTAAAATGAAACTATTTTCCTTTCTTTTAGACAAAATAATAGGAATATTTAAGCATCAGTTGATATTTTAAATTTTAATTCGACTAATTTAAAGGTGTAAAATATTATATTGTTAATGTATGTAGATTGAACATAAACAATACTTATTATTTTTCATTAAATTTTGATTTGGATAATTTAAATTTAAATTATTAAATTAATTTTACATGTTTAAAATAAAATAAAGTAGAAATTTGATTTCTATTTAAATGAAGAACTATTATTGTTTATTTTTGGTGAATATTCTTAGTTTAGCTCATTTTACTTGTCATGTTGTCTTTTGCACTTTTTTTTAAAGAAAACGTCAATTAGAATTATAATTTGACTAATTTACCTTATTTATTATTTGATCTCCATTTACTATTATTTTTTCTTTTACGACGTTAATCTTTTCACATTTATTAGAGTAAGAATAAAAATTAAAATATAAATATTTTAAGTATATTTATTTTAGTAAACGTAACAAATAAATGACATGGTGGAATAGCAAATATAACAGTTAAATATCTAGATTAGATCTCAGGCTAATATAAGAAAAGAAAGAAAATTATATGGTTTAACTACTTAATCTTTTGAAGAAAATCAATAATATGGGGCTCACGTTTTTTGCTGTACAATAATTTCATTTGATCCCGCTAATGGATTGATACGCATATGGCAATGAATTCACCATTATTGACTTTATGGGAATACTTTGGAAATTATATGAATATTGTTTGATTTTTTAATATGAGGTGTACTTTTTTTAATTTTATATTGCTTAGTTTTTTTAATATGAGATCCACCTTTTTTTTTTTACATTTGTTTGGAAGATTTTTTTTATATATATTTTTTAATTTTTTAACATGAGGTCCACTCTTTTTTTTTTTTTTTTTAAACATGAATTGGGAACAGACGACGATCCACCCCCAACCCATGCTTATATAAAGTACTAGTTATGTGAGGCCCGTGCTAAGCCCAGGCCCAAACTCAAGATATAAAAGTAGATATTTTAACAAAAGAAAAATATAATTTGTGTTAGTACAAGTGTACAACAACAACAACAATAACCATATACCCATTGTAGTCTCACAAATGGGTAGTTGTATGAAATCAAAATTTTTATTCCACATATAGTTTTAAATACGAAGCATAAACTATAATGTTATATTAATCGTGTTTTGAACATAGTTTCTCATATTGACAAAATCAAGCAATATATATATATAAAAAAAAAAAGTGAATCCCATATTAAAAAAATAAACAGTGTAAAAAAAAGTGCAGACTTTGTATTCTTAGCAAACACTAATATAATAAAGTTTTAGATACGGAGCACAAATTACAATGTTATATCAATCGTGTTTTGAACATAGTATATATATATATATATATATATATATATTGCTTATTTTTGTTAATAGAATTCATTTTTTTTTTAATTACTGGTTGGTGTTTAATACGGGGCCCAATTTTTTTTTTAATATTAGTTATTATTTAATATATATGGAGTATTTTTTTTTTAATTATTAGTTGTTGTTTAAAATAATAATATATATGGGGCCCTCAATTTTTTTGTTACGGACGACGAAAACTGATGCCACTCGTGCTTCTATATAGTGTACTAGATGGCTTATGCCCGTGCTGCGCACGGGCCCAACACTTCGCATTATAGTATATCTATGTATATGTAGTTGTGTTTAGATAGTGATAATATATATATATATATATATATATATATATATATATATATATATATATATATATATACTATGTTCAAAATATGATTAATATAACATTGTAGTTTGTGCTCCGTATCTAAAATTTTATTATATTCGTGTTTGCTATGAAAATTTATTAATACTTTTTAAAAGAGAAGACTTGTTTAAAAGAAAACTATTTTCCTCTCTTTGAGATAAAATAATAGCAATATTTAAGCATCAGTTGATACTTTTAATTTTAATTCGATTAATTTAAAGGTGTAAAATACTTATTATTTTTTATCAAATTTTGATTTGGATAATTCTAATTCAAATTATTAAATTAATTTTACATGTTTAAAACGAAACAAAGTAGAAATTTATTTTCTATTTAAACGAAAAAATGCCATTTTTTAAATTTTGGTAAATATTCTCGGATTAGCTCATTTTACTTGTAGAAAAATAAAAGTATAATAAAGTATTCCAATCTACTTTTTAAAAGAGTTGCTAATATAAAGTATAAAACGTCATTTTTTTTGCCCTTAAATAAAAAAGTGGGTGGGACCACAAAGGATGTTTTTGCCCTTAAATAAAAAAGTAGGACCGAACACGGACGACGATCTTGTCTCTATAAACCGGCTCTTCTATATAGTAGTAATAGTAAAGTAATACATATAATTTTTTTATCAAATTTTAATTTGGATAATTTTAATTCAAATTATTATATTAATTTTACATGTTTAAAATGAAACAAAGTAGAAATTTGATTTTTCTATTTAAATGAAGAACTTCTATTTTTTAATTTTTAGTAAATATTTTTTGTTTAACTCATTTTACTTGTCATGTTATTTTTTACACGGTTTTTTAAGGAAACGTCAATTAGAATTATAATCTCACTAATTTACCTTATTAATTATTTGATCTCCATTTAATATTATTTTTTCTTTTATGACATTAATCTCATTTGTTAGAGTAAGGAAAAAATGAAAAAGTAATTAAATTCTATCTTATTTTTTCTTTTCACATTTATTAGAGTAAGGAAAAAATAAAAAAGTAATTAAATTCTATGTTATTTTAATATATAAGTATTTTAAGTATGTTGTTGTACAATAATTTCATTTACTCCCACTAATGGGTTGATACGCATGTGGCAATGAATCCATCATTATTGATTTAATTGTTTGATTTTCTAAACAGTTTTTTTTTAACATTGTTTGTTTTTGAATATGCGATTCACTTTTTTTTTTTTAATATTGCTTGATTTTGTTAATATGGGGTTCACTTTTTTTTTCCCGTGAGTTTGGACGTGATGGGTTCCACTTTTTTTTTTTTTAAATACTGGTTGGTGTTTAATATGGGGCTCACAATTTTTTTTTAATACCTGTTGGTGTTTAATACGGGGCCATGAAGAACTTCTATTTTTTAATTTTTAATAAATATTTGTTTAACTCATTTTACTTGTCATGTTGTTTTTTACATGGTTTTTTAAGAAAAACGTCAATTAAAATTATAATTTCACTAATTTACCTTATTAATTATTTAATCTCCATTTAATATTTTTTATGACATTAATCTCTTTTCACATTTATTAGAGTAACGAAAAAATAGAAAAGTAATTAAATTCTATTACACCTTTTTTTTTTCCGTGAGTTTGGATGTGGTGAGTTCCACTTTTTTTTTTTTTTTTTTTTTTTTAATACTGGTTGGTGTTTAATATGGTGCCCAATATTTTTTTTAATATTAGTTGTTGTTTAATATATATGGGGCCCACAATTTTTAACATTGTTTTTTTTAATATGGGATTCACCTTTTTTTTTTTTTTTTTGATTTTGTTAATATGGGATCCAGTTTTTTTTTCCCGTGAGTTTGGATGTGATGGGTTCCACTTTTTTTCTCTTTTTTTATTTAATATTGGTTGGTGTTTAATATGGTGCCCAATATTTTGTTTTAATATTAGTTGTTGTTGGGGCCCACAATGTTTTTTCCCACTTTGTTTTTGACATTATTTGTTTTTTTAATATGGGATTCACTTTTTTTTTTATATATATTGCTTGATTTTGTCAATACGGGATACTCTGTTCAAAACACGATTAATATAACATTGTAATTTGTGCTCCGTATTTAAAACTTTATTATATTAGTGTTTGCTACGAATACGCACGTGACAATTAATCCATCATTATTGACTTAATGAGATACTTTGAAAATTATATGAATATTGTTTGATTTTTTAATATGGGGTGCATTTTTTTTTTTTGACATTATTAATTTGCACTATTTTTTTAATATTAGTTGTTGTTTAATAAATATAGAGCTCATAATTTTTTTTTGTGTAGGAGAATTAAAATTATGAGGCCTACAATTTTTTTTAATATTAGTTTTACACTATATAGAAGAGATGGGGCCCACAATTTTTTTTTAATTAAAGTGGAACGGACGACGAAAGGAAGAGCCACTGGCTCTTCTATATAGTGTAAAAATGTAAATAAATGTATATTTTTTAAAACATGAGTTGGGGACCATCCCCCAACCCATGCTTATATAAAGTATAATAAGATCAAATTGGTATTTGAATCCATTCTATTAAAATGTGTTTTTGACATTGCAAATATTAATTAGAGAGTAAATTGAAATAAGATAGCAACTTTTAAAGCGATTTCGTCTGGAATACTTTTTAAACTGTGGGAAAAATGGAGTCGTAACAACTAACGAGGACTAAGGAGCCGTTTGGATATGATTTGAAATTATGATTAAAATTATGTTTAGATATGTAATTTAGATTTTTTAAGTTTTATTTTTTCTCATAGACATAAAAATTGCATAAGTTGTGAAAATCATTAAATTTGTTTCAATTTTTATACAATCTTATCAAATGAATAAGTTATAGTTTATAACAAAATTAATATTAGAAAATCTTTCTAAAAAATATAATATCGTTTGATCAAATTTTAGTTCAATAAAATGGAAAATTGAACATGACTTATAGTGTAATTATTTTTTAATATAATCCTCCCACATGGTCTGTAAGAATAAATTTGTTATACATATACTATTAACTTGTAAATATTTTAATATTTGATATAAATAGTTGGTAAAAATGATTGGTAAATATATTTAGCAACTTATGAATTATTTTTATAAAATATAAATTTATAAATTAATTTTTACATTTAAAAAAATTAAAATCATGATTTGAGATATGATTTGGAATTTCATCATGTGCAAATGCCTACTAAAGGTAAAGGAAGACACAACATATCAAATAATGGTGTTAAGCTATTATTGGGCCACTTCAGTGGTGACAAGCCTTTCATCTTGTGAGCCCACAGAACAAACAAGGATAAAATGTCAATACTTTTGGTCTCAGCTGCCACGGATTATTAATTCGTAGTTTGAACACAAATTATGATGAAATTAATTATGTTGAGATAAGTTATATTGAGATTATTTATGTTTGGATTAGTTATTCTGAGATTATTTCTTATTAATTGTTAGGTTTATTGTATTAAAAGTAACATGCGTTGTACAACTTTTAAGAAAAAATTGTTTGTTTACAAAAATATCCCACACCTTATGTAGTAGAATAAAAGTTTTGAGAATTTCATGGCTATTTTAGTCAATTTCACTGTTTTATCTTCGGATAAGTTATCCCAGAATAACTATTCCATCCTCTGATCGTATCAAACCAACCCTTAAATGATTCGCTCAATTTTTACTAAATTTTAATCTGTTTGCTTGTCTTTTTATAATTTATTTAATTATTTAATAAAGTCATATAAAAGTTTTTTTATTATGCCTGTATATAATGTATTAGACAAAGAATTTGCTCAAAATATTTGCTCAGAATATTACGACAAAATTTTTATGGGTCAATTTAATTTACATTTAAATATTTCGCCAAATCAACCTAATTTTATTAATTAAATTAGGCGTGTGATAAGTTATGTTAATAAATTGACGAATCACTAACCTCTCCAAGAAACAAAAAAGAGAGTAGTAGAACTCTACATGTTTTTGCTCAAAAACAAAATTATACCACATGCTTCAAGAAGAAAGTTTTCATTCAGTTTATTAGACAATAGAAAACTTGTAAGGTTTCTAAGTGAGAGGAAATTGCAGAACTAAGTTATTTAATTAGTTAGAAACCGACACACCAAACTATGTCAAACACCAAACGATTATCTAAATAGAAAACAATTAAGACTTGTCACCAATGAAATGTTGCTTTCCAGATTGTCAAACATCTCAATAATATAATCAACTTGCAATTGCTAGTGAATTTGGGGTCCCTCCTGCTGCTTAAAATGAAGCATCACGCTCAAACTTTAAAAAATATCATTCACTTGTAAAAAGTAAATTCTACTCCATTTTGCTTCTTCTTTATCGATCCTCCTCAAGCAATCCATATTGGATATTAAAAAGGGCAAAAAAAAGGTGAATATTCTCTGGATGTGGGGACTTTTTTCTTCTTTTTGGCTCAACTTTTCATTTTATTAAATAATGCACGCCTGTACTCGGTTATTTTGTGTGCCCATATCTATATGTACGTAGCCGGCCTAAGAGGCCCGATCCGAAAACAACCAAAATTTCGGGTTTGAGTTCTGAAATTAAAAATTAAAGGAATGATTGGAATTCTTTTATTAATAATCGTTACTTAGATGACCATCATTTTTCATAGAATTTTTAAACTGTATAACCGTCACCAAAGTAATGACTCCTAAATATATATTTTATGTATATTAGTTTATAATATACAAATTTATACATAAAGTAATGTTTTTTGTATATTTCAGCTAGCTACAGTAATTATTTTTGGACAAGCGGCTAAATGAAGTCCGGAGCCTAAAGATATAAAAATACACGGTATTTACCAAAAGGAGATGATAAAAAATTTATATACCAAAAGAGGTATATCGTGAGCTGATCCACGATATACCCAAAAAAAAAAATCGGCTGTCAGAGCCAAATCAACGAAAAAAAAAAATTTGAACGTATAACGTGGACTGATCCACGTTATACAAAATATTTTGTATAACGTGAATCAGTCCACGTTTTAATAGTGTATAACGTGGATCAGTCCACATTTTACAAATATATTTTGTAAAACGTGGACTACCACCTCTAAAGGTTTTTTTTTTGTTTTGCGAGCTCTAAAAAAAAGTTACTTTGACCAATGATTAATCGTGTGTGAAGATTCCGAAACGTCAATATTTTATATAGAACCTGATATTTTTTTCTGCGTACAATAATGTAGGCTCAATACATCAAGAATACGTAGACGTTAAAAACTTATATCATTTTTGTACAAACGAACCACATAATATGGGACCATCAAATGGTATAATGGAAAGGTTGATATCCCTCAATTATTAATCAAATGTCTGAGATTATATTTGAGTTCTAGGAATGAAGAATATCACATTAGAAAACATTTTCTTCCTTAGTGGACCAATTCGGTGCGGCTCAAATTATCAACCTAGTAATTGCAGATAGTAGATGCTTAAACTGAAAAGTTAAAGGACTCAAATTCATCGGCCAATTAATTTCAGATAGGTGAAGATTAAACTGAAAAGAAAAAAGGACCAAAAATATTGACAAAAACTATACTAAAATTTACAAACTCGATAACCTAATCGAGATGATGCAGACATGCACCTGTTAAAACATTTTCATATATGCTGCCATGGAAACCCCACTTGGGCTGCATATAAAATTTGCTAACACATCATAGGAAAACAAGAACAACCTAACCTAATTTGGGCAAGTTGGTGACTATATATTTATCACCATTCTTGATCCATCATCACTCATTTTTTTTTGATGAGGAGAGGGTCAGTTTTTTAGGCAAGAAATTAGACATATTGCACACTACACATTGTTAACTAGTAATTAATAGGAATTTTTTTTAGACACAAATGGTATGGTAAGTGGATCCTCCTATGACCTGGACGTGTCCACTTGTTTCAGCCAAATTAAGAAGTTTTCTCTCTTTGATAGCTGGATCTTCAAAGAGCAACACTTTGTCCTTGTCTTTCACCCCTACCATGTGCAAATATTCATAATCCTCTCTTTCTTTTCCTCTGTATAATAGCCTTTGCTCTTTTGGTTCTAAACCAGTTACCATTGCCAGTATCATCTTTAATTCTCCTGTGATCAATAAATCACACGATCAGGTCAGAGCAGGTCGTAATAGGAAAGTGACAAAAAAAGGGAAACTTTTACTTACCAAAAGATGAAGTAGCTTGTATAGAAATGTCATGCCACTGAGAAACAGTAGAGACTCTAAGGGTGATGATTGATTCTCCATCATTCTTTGCACATTCTCTCTTTTGAACCAACATACCACCTGGACGCATTTCCCATTTGATTTCACCACCTAATTTGGCGTCTCCACCTGATGCTGCCGCGGCAGTAGCAGCACTAGTAGTACTTGCAAACTTGGAATTGCTTCTGAAGAACTTCTTGCACCTCAACTTGATCATTTTAATTGGTTTTTTGGTGGGTTAATGTTTCTTCTAAATTGTAATACAATAATTTGAAAACGGCTTAGTGGGATAAAGAAAGTGAACAGAATTGGCTAGTTATATAGGAGCAGTTGGGGGATCCGTATGGGGATAAATAGCAAACTGAGAAAGACACAAAAGCCGCCAAGAGTTACAACATGCTTACCAATAATTTATTAGTTGTTCATTATCACAGCTAATGAGAAACATATGAGTGGGCCAAAAATATACTTGCACGCTTATTTACATTAAATCAAACAGTTAGGAATTGTAATTTAAAGTTAAATACTTTGTTCATTTAATTTTATGAGTACTTTTTGAGTTTGACTAGAAACCAAATTCGATAATACGATAATACAGTTAGACATTTCTATAAAATAGTCATTTTATAATAACATCGGAAAAGACTCAAATATGCCATCGAACTATCGGCAATGGCTCATTTGTGTCACTCGTCAATAGTTTGGCTCATTTATGTCATCGAACTATCAGGAATGACTCATCCATGCCATTTTTCAATAAAGTCGGTTTTACAATACTAGATATGACATTTAGTCACCAATTAGAGGTCCACGTCATTTAATTAAACCAGCACAAATTAAATCCTAAAT
The DNA here is from genome assembly GCF_019175385.1 of Lycium barbarum. Lineage (NCBI taxonomy): Eukaryota > Viridiplantae > Streptophyta > Magnoliopsida > Solanales > Solanaceae > Lycium > Lycium barbarum. The sequence goes on from NC_083348.1 coordinate 105,134,738, forward strand.
TAAACTAAAACTCGACTCACAAATCAATGTTGATTTAATTAAACGACATGGACATCTAATTGGAGGTAAAGTGTCATAGCTGGTATTGTAAAACCTGCGTTAATGAAAAATGACATGAATGAGTCATTTCTGATAGTTCGATGGCATAAATGAGCCAAACTATTGATGAATGACATAAATGAGCCATTTTCGATAGTTCGATGACATATTTGAGTCTTTTCCGTAATAACATTTCATTATAGCAATCAAATTTTCTTTACTATGTTAATAACATCTCTTATATTATATTAAGTTATATACGCAATATGTTCTTTATAACGATATTTTACCATGGCAGTCAAAAACTACGGACAAGTAATGCTTTCTTTTTCTTTGTTAAACTACATCCAAAGGTGGATGTGCATCATTGATCTCTATGGAGTTCCTACGAAAGTTAGTCCAGAGCAAGAACTGGAGTAATGTCTTATAAAAATGTTTTGATTATATAAAAAACACTTTTGAATAAAGTGGATTTAAATATATCATGATTTTTTTATAAGGTAAAAAAAACTTACTAAATACAAAAAGATGAAATTGAGACAAGCTAAAAAGAAAAATAATGCACGTAAATTGAAAATAGAAAAATATCATTTAAACCTCGCTAAAATATAGTTAATGATTATAAACAAAATGTATATATCTTGCATTTATTATTTTATAATTTAATATAACAATAGTGTGAATAAAGTTTCCACGAGTATATACAGAAAGCTGGTTATAGATTGGTAGGGGCACCTGGTATATACGCTGATTTTGTGGGGAGCTAAGGCACATGGGTGGATGGCAGTTTGTGCTTGATTAGCGGGCCTACTTTGGTCTGACCAAAATGTAGAGGATGGGTCATTTTCTTTAAACTATAACAAACTAGTGTAACACTTTTAATGATCGATGTTTTTAATTAACTTCTGCATTGCCATACGTTTTAATTTGAGGGATCAGGATATAATACGTAAAATATTATTCATACAACGTTTATCAATTACAATTGTAACTTTTACATAATTTATGCGGAGTCTAAAAATAAAACGGTCTATCATTAATACCGGTATGACATAAAAACTTATGTACCATTTTATAGAACAAAACAGAACATGGAATAAGAAAAAATGGTACCGAATGTAATGTGGATAAGATTACTTAGAGATAAAAACGCCCTTAGGTAATTCACACATAATTTTATATTATTATTATCCACATAACATTATTCCAGATATTAGTTATCGAATTACACTGAGTATGTTGATGTATTCACATTACATTATCTCATACAACAGTCAACGTTATTCTCCTTATAACACTTTTTATCATTATCTAATGTATAACTTTTTTTTATAACGAAACAATAAATCAAATGGCCCCTACGATTTTAAGACTTTGCTTGGGAAGGTGTAGAAGCTAGAGGTAAACACAATGCCACGTAGTGGGTTTGAATGTTGACCACTTGACCTTATCTCAAGGGTATTACGACCTTATCCATTTTGGAGAGAATATACAGTAGATAAATTTATAGTTAAAATTGAGAAAAACTTGGTTCGTGCTACTGCCTTAAATTCTCCGGCATTTTCGTGTACAATTTGGACACTTTTGATATGCTAATAGGGTATTAAAGTAATGAAGTTTCCGCGTTCTTGAAACTTGAAGGAATATAGTCTAATTAAATCCACTTATAGTTGGATACAGGTAAGAAGTTGGAGTTGGGTGCTTTAGATTGCTAATGAGAGAAGACAGAAAGGGTTATTTAATTAGTTGTCAAATAAAATATGGAGTACTTAATTGACTAAGAAACGGATAACTCTACTTTGTCATCTAAAGTTAATCATTTCTCCAAATAGTTGCAGTTGAATATAAGAGGGATAATAGTTTTGGGGTGATGATTGAGTGCATCTTAATTGATATAATAATAATAATAAATTTAAATGCCTTTAATTTGGCCTATTTATAATTCGGGGAAAATTCGGTGGTTAGCAAATCCAAAGGTATCTTCCCATGTGGGGGAAGAAAGCTATTACGACAAAACGCACACAAAGCATTGATTTTTTTCACAAAATTAGTTCCTACTTCCTCCCCCAACCACCCCCAGACTTTTTTTTTTCTCATTGGAAAGTTCATTTGATATCCTTATAGTAAGAATTATTCTCAAAGGAATATACAGTAATGTTTTAGAGTTAGTAGAGGTGGATCTAGAGCGAGTTTAGCGGCCATTATAATCAACTTATTTTATAATTTTATTACGGTCAACATGCAAAACAGATTAAAAGAAAATGTATATATCTCACACACATTTTGAACACGTTACTTTAAATCCTGAATCTTCGCTTCTTCTGCATTACCTAGCTATGATTCGAAATTAGCAAAGTGGTAACAGTGTCCCGTTAGTGTGTGACAATTGCTCCAAAAGCAACATTCAAGATAACTTTATATTTTATTAAAAGATGGAATGGGTGAAAATAAAGGGAAAAGGATAAATACATAAAAACAAAACCCAGTAAATATTTTGAGTGGACAGCCTACACATGTTCGTTTGGAATATGCATGAAATGAAATGAAAAGAATACCATAACAAGAAACATTTGAATCGGTTATTGGGGAAATTCAGAGGACCCATAATCCCATGTCTGAAAGGAGGAGGATTGTTTGTCGGGCAATTATTTGATTTTCCTACATTTTCTTTTGTTTCGATTTTACAACATAGAGGATGTTGGATCAATAATGCTTCCTTCAATTTGTTTTTTTTTTTAATCATATAATACACGTCAAGGAAGAAATTATTTAAGGATTCTATTTATAATACATTATGCTGCTCGACAATAAAGGTTGTGGTGGAATAAAAATATTTTTTCATCATCTTTAATATTTTCTTCTTATCAATTTATGCGACACTTTTTTTGTAGTTAGTCTAAACAAGAATGAAATGTTTCTATATTCAATAACAATTTATCTTCAAAATAGTAATTTTTCCCCCAATGAGATGATTTATAATTACACAAATATGTATGAATGATTTTAGACCACACATTTCAAAAAACTCTTTTTTTTTTAAACTATATTCCCAATCAAACATCATCATATTAATTGGGACAAAGGAAGTAAGAGGTTTTGGATTTGAGAATTGGGCATAAAATCGCTTTTGTTCAGAAAAATCTTACCCCCAATGTGAATGTGCAATTTTAAGGTATGGATTTAAATTTAGTCTGAATTTCAATACGTTTATATAAAAGGAAAAAAAATGACGGTTCCTCAAAGCATTCCCAACAAGCAGCATCAATAATATCTGATTTGTCTCGTATTTGCACGTTACATGAATGGCGTTTTTTTGTTCCTTCGTGCCTCCAATTATTGCAAATTAAATGGAATTCAATAATCTAATTGGACACAACTTTTTTAAGTCTTCAGATGATTTAAGATGACATAAGTCATAACCGTACCACACAATTAATCAACCAGCTTCTCTCCAAATATAATTTAGAGATTCTCCATGTTCGTTTTGTCCTTTTAAGTGTCATCTTAATCTATGATACTAATTAAATAGTAAATTTGGTAAGAGAAATTGAAGAACCATTAGTTTTAAAACGGCAAAGTTAGCTCAATTATGCTGCTGTTCCAATAATCTTTGACCTTAATTTATCTCTATCGTACTTTGACGTTTAGGTCAAGGTTTTAATGTTAAAACATGTGGTTAATTATTTGCTACTTAATTATCATAAATTCATATAATTATAGCCATCTTATCATAATCGAAACTTATCCACTTAAGTGAAAAGTAATGAACATTGATCTTAATTCAACTCCTAAAGTTATCTCGCGACTTACTAGATAAAAGTTGTGCAAAATCATATAAAGTATCAAATCACCCTACCCAAAACCTATGTGGGAATTATGAGATTGAGATGTGGACTATTCACATTCATACTTTTATATATGGATTAAATTGAGAGAACTATTGGATGAAGAATTATCATAGGACAAAAGACTTTTTTCTCATGACCATTCCTCCCACACCCTCCTACCCATGCTAACACTCAATTTTTATTTTTAAATTACCATAACTCCTAATGGCATATAAAAAAGATTTAGATTTAGATTTAAATTTAGATTTTAGGTCAGTCCTCTTTGCTAACTTCGTCAACTTTAGTAAGTGTCAAGTGTTGAAATGTCCAATTCAATCTAACGAACTCAACCAACGTTAGGGAATATATATGAAGTGGGACCAGTGTTTTCAAAGACGCTTTCGGAGCGAGTACAGGGGCGGGGTGTACCAAAAACGCCTCGAGTGTAGATCCAAAGGGCGTAAGTCCTGGGCGCAAAAGAGTACGTTTTGGGCATTTTTCGTTTTAAGAGTATTTTTGCTATAGATTATGATTTTTATAATTGGTGAACTGATGTTATAGTGATTTTTCCTAAAATTTATAAATTAAAAAAGCAACTCTCATAGAAAATAACACTGTCATAAATAATCTTTAGATGATTATGTTTGAAATTAATAGGATAGAGATATCATAGCACTATGTTCCTGAAGCAACTTTATTCATTTTTTGTCATTACTCTTACACTTTTTACCATTCTCCTTTTTTGAAATATATAAATAAAAATGAGTGCAAATATTAGTCGAGGGTGAGAAGGACTAATAGATGTGGAGATTGATGATGAAGTACCTGAAGATTTCACTTTAAAGATTATCTAGGCTATTTTTATTTTTTATGTTAACTTTCTAAAATAATAATTGTAGTAATAAAATTATAAAATTAAAGAAACATGAGACATACAGGGGTAGATCCATGTGAGTTACACCCGCGCCTCGGGGCTTACGCCTCGCCTGTGTTGTGTAAAACGTCTTGCCTCGAGCCCCCGCCTCTTAAAACACCGAGTGGGACATATGAACAAGAGGCGAACCTATAGTTTAAATTATAGGTTCGATAGAATTCATTGATTCAATAGTCTTGACCAAAACTTATATTTGTTTTTAAAAAATTAATATATATATATATATATATATATATATATTCAGAATTGAGTAAGCTATATATTTTAAAATTCTGAATTCTGGAACAACCTTTGAAATAGAACGGGCAATTCGCAGGATTGCCCTTCCTTTGGGATGGTCTTTAGTTTTTGCCCCTCAAAATGTTGGTATTTAATTTTCGCCCTTCACGTTGCAATCCTGAGTTTCGCGTAGAAATCATGAGGTTTTGGATTCAAACCCCCGCTCAGTCATAAATTAAAAAAAAAATCGCAAAGCAAGGCTTGTGTCGCTTGTATGCCGGACCTGGCATACACTTCTTAAGGAATAACTAAAGTTATGCCGGACCCGGCATAACTATAAGTTCCGCCTTATAAGGCAAAGTTTATGCCTTAAGGAAAAGTTCCGCTTTAGGGGCATAACTTTTAGTTATGTCTTAACTTAAAGTCTGCCCCATAAGGCATAACTAAAAGTGTACCCCATAAGGCGGTTTTTTTTCCTTAAGGCATAACTAAAAGTTTGCCTTATAACGCAAAATCTATATCTTAAGGAAAAGTTATGCCTTATGACCCGGCATAACTATAAGTTCCGCCTTATAAGGCAAAGTTTATGCCTCAAGGAAAAGTTCCGCTTTAGGGGCATAACTTTTAGTTATGCTTTTAACTTAAAGTCTGCCCCATAAGGCATAACTAAAAGTGTACCCCATAAGACGGAACTTTTCCTTAAGGCATAACTAAAAGTGTACCCCATAAGACGGAACTTTTCCTTAAGGCATAACTAAAAGTTTGCCTTATAAGACAAAATCTATGTCTTAAGGAAAATTTATGCCTTATGGGGCAGGCATAACTAAAAGTATGCCCATAAGGCATAATTAAACTATGTCTTAAGGAAAATTTCTGTCTTATGAGCATACTTTTAGTTAAAACTTAACTAAAAGTTTGCCCATAAGGCATAAGTATGCCAGGTCCGGCATACACGCAACTCAAGCCTTACCTTGCGATTTTTTTTTTTAATTTATGTCTGAGCGGGGGTTCGAACCAAGAACCTCATGTATAAGGCCATTTTTCAAGCGTAGGGCAAAACTTAAAAGATCATAAATATGAGGGGCAATATTTAAAGACCACCCCAAAAGAAGGGCAATCTGCGCAATTTTTTGAAATAGAACAAGCATGCAAGCTAGACCATGGGCCTAGGATTTTTAGATGAGATCAGATTTAGATATGATTCCTTTTACCACGACTTCCAAAATATTTCGATATTTGCAGCTTCTTTCGTCGGCCAAATCCAAAGCAAACTATTTTCAGTGAGTGCATGGCTTTGATTCAACCTGTCCATCATTTAAAATAATTTTTGGGAACTATAAATTGGACACTCCTTGCTTGTTTTGTAGTAGTAGATATTAACTATAGAACTCAAAACATGTGGAGATCCTAGAATAAAATCTCTTCAAGATTTTGGCTACGCCTAATTATTAGTCACGCTGCAAATTAGGCTGAACCTTGATTAAAGTTTGGTGAGAATTTAAGAAAAAATTAATCAAGATTCATAGAAGAGATTAAAGTATGAATAAAATATACCACTTTAATGAGATTGGATATACACATGTAAAAGTTCGAAAGTCCATCACATTGTGTTAGAGTGTCACATAAAGGTTGTTTTCTTACTCCAGCATAGCATGCTAGAATTTCACTTGTAAAAACTGACTCCAACACGCTATGCTCGAGTATTTTTTGTCTAAATTCGCATTATGAAGTGATGATTTTTCAATTACAGCTAAATATTAAAAATGATTTCAAAACCTGGCCGTCCTACACCATTTTTTCCACCTCAAAATCTAAAAAGAAATTTATAAATAGCTGCCTACCAAGAAAATAGCCGACAAATGTTTAATATATGTATATACTGTTATGCATACTGGCTAAAGGCTGTAAATATTTTTTACTTATGGCTAACTGTGTATATTTGTGGGCAATTTGCAGGATTGCCCTTCGCTGGGGGTGGTCTTTAATATTTGGCCCTCAAATTGGCGGTATAACTTTTGTCCTTCGCTTATAATCCCTTGGTTTCGGGTTCGAACCCCCGCTTAGTCAAAAATTTTTAAACAAATTCGCAAGGCAGAATTTTAGCCTTGCGATTTTTTATTTTTTTTACTAAGCTACGGTTCGAACTTACAACCTCAGGGTATTAGGCGAAAGGTAAAATTTAAAGACCACCAATTTGGAGGACAAAAATTAAAAACCACCCCAAATGAAGGACAATCCGCGCAAAAAAAAAAGAAGATTATTTGTAGATCAAGGGTGCCATAAATGGTTTGTGGCCCAGTATCTCTCACCATTCAATGAACCAAAACTTGTGGGTATGGATCAGTTGAGCCCAAAAGACTTTAAGTAGCCCCACGAGTTTCAAACCCAACTAGTTACTTACAGCCCAGTGGATCTGTTTAGGCTCTTTACGACACTGTTATTCTTTGTCAGCATAATTTCCCAGCCTCAGAATTTCTGGTACACCTCACTAAATTTCAGTTCACAGCAAATTGAATGGCTACCAGAAGCAACAATAATATGAATGGTCGAAAAACCAACTTTCCAAAATTAGTAAGACCCATTTCTTAGTTCCTATCAACTTCAATTTTGCAATAATTCCTACTTACTGTGCTGTTTAGTCTTCTTTAAGGTATGCTGTTGAACTCTTGAAGATTATAATGAACAACTGCTCCTCTTTTTTATCTTTGAAAAAGCAAGAATCTTGATGGGTTACTCAATCATCAATGTTTGGTTAAAAATCTGAATTTTGAGTATTTGTTAGTAAATTTCTATGTACAAAATGCCTTATCTAAATGTCTGGTCTTCAAGGAGTAATTCTAGTATGTTACCCCATGTCGAATCAGAGTTGGCTTCATCTTCTAATTCAGTTTTCACATGGAGGAAAACTGAGAGTTGGTTTCTTGCATATTCTTTTTCACATAATTCAAGTCCTGATCATTTATCCAGAAGTCTTAGTTATACAAGGAATAAGACTAAGTTCAGAAAACAAGATTTTTGTTTGAGAACTAAATTCTTGAAGGATTCGTTTGCCCCATCTTTTGCTTTGGCACAGGCTTCTGAAGAACAAGCTATTGATTGTGATGTAATAAAACAAAATTCACAATCTTTCACTAGAGGGGAGGGTTTAGTTGAGGGTTTAAATTGTGTTCAATTGGAGGAAAAGGGGATCTTGACTCATAATTATGATGATGATGATGGTGATGATGTTGGAACTGAGGAGGATGAGTCAAGGCGAGTAAAAGGCGAGAAAGTGGATGTTCGAACTCTAGCACATAGTTTGCACTTTGTCAAAACTGCAGATGAGGTAGATGAAGTTCTTAAGGATAAGGTAGAATTGCCCCTTCAAGTTTACTCATCTATGATTAGAGGTCTTGGTAAAGATAAGAAGTTGAACTCTGCAACGGCACTTGTTGAGTGGTTAAGGAGGAGGAGCAAGGATAATATTGGCTCTATTAACTTAAATGTGTTCATTTATAACAGTTTGTTGGGTGCTATAAAGGAGGCAGGGAAGTATGATTTTGTTGATAAAGTCATGGATGATATGGTCTCAGAAGGAGTGGAACCTAATGTCGTGACGTATAATACTTTAATGAGAGTCTATATAGAACAAGGTCGGGAAATTGAAGCTCTCGAACTATTTAAAGAGATGCCAAAGAAGAAACTCTTTCCTAGTCCCGCATCCTATTCCACTGCTTTGTTTGCTTATCGGAGACTTGAAGATGGATTTGGTGCTATAACTTTATTTCTTAAGGCAAGAGAGAAATATCAAAATGGTGAAATAGGAAATATTGAGGAAGAAAATTGGAAGTATGAATTTCCCAAGCTTGAGAATTTCATAATTCGAATTTGCTACCAGGTGATGCGGCAGTGGCTGGTAAAGGGCAAAGACTCAAGCATCAATGTTCTGAAACTACTAACGGATATGGATAAGGCCAGGATCCAACCTAGTCGTGCAGAATATGAACGCCTAGTGTGGGCATGTACCCGTGAAGAACATTATGTGGTAGCAAAAGAATTGTATAATAGGATAAGAGAGATTGATACAGAGATTAGCTTATCCGTCTGCAACCATATCATTTGGTTGATGGGTAAGGCGAAAAAATGGTGGGCAGCTCTTGAAATTTACGAGGATTTATTAGATAAGGGGCCAAAACCAAATAACATGTCATATGAACTGGTTGTTTCTCATTTTAACATACTGCTGAGTGCAGCTAGAAAAAGAGGTATTTGGCGATGGGGTGTTAGGTTGCTGAATAAAATGGAAGAAAAAGGGCTTAAGCCAAGCAGTAGGGAATGGAATTCCGTGCTTGTCGCCTGTTCCAAAGCTTCAGAAACATCTGCTGCAGTACAGATATTTAAGAGAATGGTAGAAAAAGGTGAAAAACCGACAGTTATTTCCTACGGAGCATTGCTCAGTGCTCTAGAGAAAGGCAAGCTTTATGATGAGGCCCTCCAGGTTTGGAAACATATGATCAAAATGGGGATCGAGCCAAATTTGTATGCGTATACGATTATGGCATCGATTTACACTGCCCAAGGGAAGTTCAACATAGTTAATTCTATCATCAAGGAGATGGTTTCCACTGGAGTTAAACCTACAGTTGTTACGTTCAACGCGATTATCAGTGGATGTGCTCGGAATGGTATGGGAGGTGTTGCGTACGAGTGGTTTCAGCGTATGAAAACTCAAGACATAACCCCCAATGAGGTTAGTTATGAAATGCTAATTGAGGCTCTCGTGAATGATGGCAAGCCGAGGCTGGCATATGAGTTGTATGTTAGGGCTCTAAATGAAGGCTTGAGTCTTTCTACAAAGGCTTATGATGCGGTCATCGGCTCTATGCAGGCATATGGTGCGAGTATTGATCTAAACGTCCTTGGTCAGCGTCCACCAGAGAAAACGAAAAGGGTGCAAATCAGGAAAACCTTGTCGGAATTCTGTAATATAGCTGATGTTCCTAGAAGAAGCAGGCCTTTTGACAGGGAAGAAATATTTACTGCTCAGACAAAAGGAACATGATAAGCTCAACTTTATATTGCTTGTGTGTCTGTGGGTCTCCTTAAAGGCATACAACTCATTGTTTATATTTGTGCTGTTTTCAACAAAGAGTATATGCTTCCTCTTGTGCAAAGCTACATAGTAAGATAACTCTGATTGACTTTAGATGCAAGATCAGGCCTGTTTCGTCTACCTTTTACCTCTTAGGAATTTCCTGGATTGAAGTATTCACCTTTTATCTGGCCATGTCCGTATTCACTACCATTATAATGTAATGTCTCCCTCTTTTGAGTATCGCAAAGAAGGGCCCAAATGTTACCTAAGAACTGGATGCCTGGAAAGTGTCATTCTTGATCCACTAATATTGTTCCCTTGAACTGAAAAATTTGTCATGAAAGTTGAAAACTTTACAGTCTTTTTGAGTTGTTTCCATAGAATTGCAGATGGAATTAAAGGAATTATGCCAGGTACTAAGAGGAAGCTGGAAGCATATTTTATTCTTCTAGTACAAGTACCAAAAAGATAAAATGCTTAGTAGAATCTATTCTTTGCGTAGCTTCAGTTGACAAATGTTTGCTGTAGGTATTGTAGATAAAGTGAATGATGCTAGAACAACTAGTAATACACAAATATCCCATGTGCCCCAAGAATAGAATAAAACGAGATCCCGTATATGAAAATGTTAATAAAATGGATTTATCTTTAATAAATCGATTGCAAAACCTGGGATGGTTATTCACTTGACGTTTATATGTTGTTTGTCGTCTTAATCTGATGATGTAAAAAAAATTTACACCGTCAAAATACAGAAATTAAACTCTAATCAAAGGTGTCAAACCACTTGGAAATACCTGCATTCACGACATTTCAAAATATTGAGTCTTTATAAAAGGTGAGTTAGTAAAATACTTCTTATTTTCTAGGAGTGAATAGTTTTTCAAGGAATGTGCAACACTACTTATTATGAACGGAGGGAGTACTATATAACCTCTAACTATTTAAGTCATCTCACCCATTGGGAAATGAATTGAAAATAACTTGTACTTAATAATAAAGATAAAATAGGTAAACTGATGAATAAAGTTCACATTTATTTTTAGTATTGTAGACAAATAAAAGTGGACGGAAGGAGTATTGAAGACATTTAATTTGGACATCTCGAGCTGACAAATTCCAGATATTCAATTGTTTTTTTCTTTCTCCATTACAATTTTATGTGGCAATCCTTTTATTTCCGGAGCGTTTCAAAATGTTTGATAGCATTCCATTTATTTAATGTTTTCACGCACTTAAAACTATAGATTCGTTTAATAATTTAAATATTAAACTTTGATACTAAAATGTTACCACTATGGAACTTCAACAATCACTATAATTCTTTTCACTGTACAGCATCACTAATAATAAAATATAATATCAGTATAGGTTTCAATGATGTCCTTTTAGCAACCAACACCTACATCATTAATCAAACATTTGCATTACTAGATTGAATTTGAAGTCTTATGGGTCTGACCCAAACAGAAACAACTGTCATACTTAGAAATCAAACTCGGAAAATACGCGCAAAATACCAAAAGTTTCTGTACAGATTTTGGACGCTAAACAGCCTTAAATAAAGTCCTAATTTGCTACTGTAAACTGTCTCCATCTTAAATCACAAAGCTCAAGTGCTGCACCTTTCAGCAAAGCTGAGAAAATGATATACGTATAAAATAAAGGAAATAGGATAAGAAAGTATTCCATTATTAAAAAAGGAGCACTTGAATCCCTTGCTTCTAAACGCTATCAAATTCATCAATCTTCAAAACCCACATCAAAAATATCTTTTTTCTTTCCATTTACGTCCTGATTTCAAAAAGACTCGATTTTTTTTTTTTAACCAAGAATCTTGTTTTGAGAAGCAAAAGACTCCATTTTTGTTTGCGTTGTTCAAGTTTCATTGCTTAGGAAAAGGGGGTTTGTAGTATTTGTGTAAAGATCGAGTGATTCTTGATTTCAGCTAAGCATAATAAGAATGGAACCCCCAAGGGGGTTTCTTACTTCTTTGTGGAGCTTCATATGTTTCTTACCATACTTCATTGGCCTTCTTATTCTCGGTGTCTTGAAAGGTTCTTCTTCAATTTACACTGTTGTCTCTTCTTTCCTTTTCTTAATTTCAATTAACATACATCTGTTCTTGTTTTGTACTACTCTAATCCCGTATCATATGTGCATTTATCCCCCTTTTCTTTGTTTTGTCCCCTTGCCTAGCTCCACTGTTTTTTTCGCAGAACATTCTTCAATACTTAAAGGGGTCGTTGGTTGCTTGTTAGAAAGTAGATTATTGATGTATTATACTAGTACCATGTTTGGTATGCATTTTAGTTGTTATATCTAAAATTTCGCACACTAAATTATTACTCCCTCTGAATAAAAAAAATTGTCCATTTAACTTTTTTTTTGGGTCAAAATAAGTGTCCATTTATTAAATCAAGAACAATTAACCTTATATTTTCAGATTTGTCCTATTAATTATTATGTGATTAAATTTCAATACTTATTTAATTAGGAATAATTTAGTCAATTTATATTTTTTTTTTTAAAGTGAGTAGTTTCTTAAAGGTATGCAAATGATTAAATGAATATTTTTTTTTTATTAGGAGGGAGTACTATTATAGTAATATTCATTGGGGCAAGTGAAGTTAGTCTCAAAATGGGATAATTCAATGTTGAAGAATTTTGGACATGTCGGCCGGGCTGACAACTCTAGATATTTCGTAATGTTTTTGCCCTTTTCTCCGTTCAACTAGACGGTCTATGCCCGTGCTGTACATGGGTTCAACACTTTAGATTATAGTATATTTATGTGTATGTAGTTATTTTTGAATAGTGATAATACATATATATATATATAAAATATATATTATGTTCAAAACACGATTAATATAACATTATAGTTTGTGCTCCGTATCTAAAATTTTATTATATTAATGTTTGCTATGAACACAAAATCGATAAATTTATTAATACTTTTTAAAAGAGAAGACTTGTTTAAAAGGAAACTATTTTCTTCTCTTTGAGATAAAACAATAGCAATATTTAAGCATCAGTTGATACTTTCAATTTTAATTCGATTAATTTAAAGGTGTAAAATACTTATTATTTTTTATCAAATTTTGATTTGGACAATTCTAAATCAAATTATTAAATTAATTTTACATGTTTAAAACGAAACAAAGTAAAAATTGATTTTTTATTTAAACGAAGAAATACTATTTTTTAATTTTTGGTAAATATTCTCGGTTTAGCTCATTTTTCTTGTCATGTTGTCTTTTGCATGATTTTTTAAGAAAACGTCGATTACAATTATAATTTGACTAATTTACCTTATTCATTATTTGATCTCCATTTGATTTTTTTTTACGACATTAATGTCTTTTCACATTTATTAGAGTAAGAATAAAAATAAAAAAGTAATTAAATTCTATCTTATTTTAAAATATAAATATTTTAAGTATATTTATTTTTGTAAACATAACAAATAAATGAGATGGCGGAATAGCAGATACAACAGTTTAATATCTAGATTAGATCTCAGGCTAATATAAAAAAAAAATTGTATGGTTTGACTATTTAATCTTTTGAAGAAAAGTAATTTCATTTGCTCCCACTAATGAATTGATACGCACATGACAATGAATCCATCATTATTGACTTAATGAGATACTTTGGAAATTACATGAATATTGTTTGATTTTTTAATATGGAGTACACTTTTTTTTTTTTTACATTAGTAATTTGCACTATATATATATATATATATATACTATGTTCAAAACACGATTAATATAACATTAGTTTGTACTATTTTTATGCATATAATATATATACATATACTATGTTCAAAACACAATTAATATAACATTGTAGTTTGTACTCCGTATCTAAAACTTTATTATATTAGTGTTTACTATGAATATAAAGTCTGCACTTTTTTTTTTACATTATTTTTTTTAATATGGGGTTCACATTTTTTTTTTGATATTACTTGATTTTGTTAATATGGAGTCCACTTTTTTTTACAGTGAGTTTAGATATGGTGGGATTCATTTTTTTTTATATTGCTTGATGTCGTTTAGTATGGGGTCCATCCTTTATGCGGTGCATTTTTTTTTGGAAATTATTAGTTTGTACTATTTTTATGCATAGAATATATATACATATACTATGTTCAAAACACGATTAATATAACATTGTAGTTTGTGTTCCGTATCTAAAACTTTATTATATTAGTGTTTGCTACGAATATAAAGTCTGCACTTTTTTTTTTAACATTATATTTTTTTTAATATGGAGTTCACTTTTTTTTTTTTTGATATTGTTTGATTTTGATAATATGAGGTCCACTTTTTTTTTTCCCATGAGTTTGGAGATGGTGAGTTTCATTTTTTTCTTCCTTTTTTTTTATTGCTCGGTGTTATTTAGTATGCTCCCCCCCCCCCCCCCCCCCTCCTTTTTTTTTAAGGGACAACGGACGACGAAGCAAGGGTCTAAACCCATGCTTTATATAGTTTTTTTATATTGCTTGGTGTTGTTTAGTATGAGGCCCACCCTTTTGGACATTATTAATATATATATATATATATATATACTATGTTCAAAACACAATTAATATAACATTGTAGTTTGTGCTCCGTATCTAAAACTTTATTATATTAGTGTTTGCTACGAATACAAAGTCTGCACTTTTTTTTTGACATTGTTTGTTTTTTTAATATGGGATTCACTTTTTTTTTTATATTGCTTGATTTTGTCAATATGTGATACTATGTTCAAAACACGATTAATATAACATTGTAGTTTGTGCTCCGTATCTAAAACTTTATTATATTAGTGTTTGCTACGAATACAAAATCTGCACTCTTTTTTTTGACATTGTTTGTTTTTTTAATATGGGATTCACTTTTTTTTTATATTGCTTGATTTTGTTAATATGGAGTCCACCTTTTTTTTTCCCGTGAGCTTGGAGATGGTGGGTTCCACTTTATTTACTTTTTTTTTTAAATATTGGTTGGTGTTTAAAATGGGGACCACACTTTTTTTTAAATGCTTAATTGGTTGGTGTTTTTTTGAATTTTTTAATATTGATTGGTGTTTAATATGGGGACCACACTTTTTTTTTTAAAAGTATGTTAAGTATGTTGTTGTACAATAATTTCATTTGCTTCCACTAATGGGTTGATACGCATGTGGCAATAAATCCATCATTATTGATTTAATTGTTTGATTTTCTAAGCACTTTTGTATTTTAAGTATGTTGCTGTACAGTAATTTCATTTGCTCCCTCTAATGGGTTGATACGCATGTGGCAAGAATCCATCATTATTGATTTAATTGTTTGATTTTCTAAGCACTTTTTTTTAACATTGTTTATTTTTTTAATATGGGATTCACTTTTTTTTTTTAATATTGTTTGATTTTGTTAATATGGGATCCATTTTTTTTTCCCGTGAGTTTGGATGCGGTGGGTTTCACTTTTTTTTTTTATTACTGGTTGGTGTTTAATATGGGGCTCACAATTTTTTTTAAAAATATTAGAATGCTTAATTGATTGGTGTTTTTTTGAATTTTTTAATAGTGATTGGTGTTTAATATGGGGACCGCATTTTTTTTTAAGTATTTTAAGTTTGTTGCTGTATAATAATTTCATTTGCTCCACTAATGGGTTGATACGCATGTGACAATAAATCCATCATTATTGATTTAATTGTTTGATTTTCTAAGCACTTTTGTATTTTAAGTATGTTGCTATACAATAATTCCATTTGCTCCCTCTAATGGGTTGATACGCATGTGGCAAGAATCCATCATTATTGATTTAATTATTTAATTTTCTAAGCACTTTTTTTTAACATTGTTTATTTTTTTAATATGGGATTCACTTTTTTTTTTTTTTTTTAATATTGCTTGATTTTGTTAATATGGGATCCACTTTTTTTTTTTCCGTGAGTTTAGATGCGGTGGGTTTCACTTTTTTTATTTTTTATTACTCGTCGGTGTTTAATATGGAACATATTATACTTTTTTTTTTTTAAATATTAGTAGTTGTTTAAAATATGCGGGCCCACAATTTTTTTTTGGGCCCACGAACGGACGACGAAAAGGTGCCCCAAACCCACATTTCTATATAGTAGTAAAGTAATATTTTGTGGCAATCTTTTTATTTCCGGAATATTTCAAAATGTTTGATATTATTCCATTTATATAATGTTTTCACACACTTAAAAATTATATTCAACTTTGATACCATAATTCTATTAGAACTTTCAACAATCACTATAATTGTTTTCACTATCACAACATTACTAATATTAAAATATAATATCAGTATAGATTTCAATGATGTTCTTTTAGCAACCAACACGTACATCATTAATCAAACATTTGAATTATTAGAGTGAATTTGAAGTCTTATGGGTCACCAAACAAAAAATATTGTCGTATTTAGAAATCAAACTCGGAGTATACGCGCAAGCAAAATACCAAAAGTTTCCGTATAGATTTTGAACGCTAAAACAACCTTAATCAAGTCCTAATTTGCTACTGTAAACCGTCTCCATCTTAAATCACAAAGCTCCAGTGCTGCACCTTTCAGCAAAGCTGAAAATGGTATACGTAAAAATAAAGGAAATAGGATAATAAAGTATTCCATAATTAAAAAAGGAGAAATGATAAAGTATTCCATTATTAAAAAAGGAGTACTTGAATACCTTGCTTCTAAACGCTTTCAAATTTGCTTTTTCTTCTTTTCCACAAGCTCCAAAAGTTATTGGTATCTACTTCATTCCCAATAATTTGACAGTTAACCAACTTTTTAATTCATCAATCCTCAAAACCCACATCAAAAATATCTTTTTTCTTTCCATTTTACGTCCTGATTTAAAAAAGACTCGATTTTTTTAAACCAAGAATCTTGTTTTGAGAAGCAAAAGACTCCATTTTTGTTTGGGTTTTCCAAGTTTCATTGCCTGTGAAAGGGAGTTTGTAGTATTTGTGTAAAGATCGAGTGATTCTTGATTTTAGCTAAGCATAATAAGAATGGAACCCCCAAGGGGGTTTCTTGCTTCTTTGTGGAGCTTCATCTGTTTCTTACCATACTTCATTGGCCTCCTTATTCTTGGTGTCTTGAAAGGTTCTTCTTCAATTACAACTACTATTTACACTCACTCTGTCTCTTCTTTCCTTTTATCAATTTCAAATTAGTAGCATACATTTTCTCTTATTTTGTGCTACTGTTATCCTGTATCATATGTGCATTTATCCCCCTTTTCTTTTTCTTTCTTCTCCCCCCCCCCCCCCCCCCCCCCCCCTCCTTAGCTCCACTTCATCGATGCAGACTTAGTTAAAGATAGGGCACAATGGAAGAAAAAGATTCGTATAGTTGATAGGCTCATAGCTACTAGTGGAGGATAGGTTTTACAATTGTTATGAAACTTTTTTAATTTTATTATTATTATTTTAACGTATTTTTCACTTTTATTTATTTAGTATGATATGATATGAGCTTAAATGAAGAAATGAAGATTCATATAGCCGACTCCAACTTGTTGGGACTGAGACATAGTTGTTGTTGTTTCCTAGCTCCACTCTATCTTTTTGCAGAATGTTCTTCAATCCCTTGTTACTCTGTATTAGGGTTAGTATTGTTCCAGAGCTATTCTATTTGATTTTGAATAGAAATAACAGGTTTGTGCTACTTACTCTTTGCAGGTGTCATTTTGTGCCCTTTGATCCTCATTATAGTCACAGTTGGAAACTCTGCTCTTATTTTGGGTCTTTGGCCAGTGCACCTGTTCTATACATTTTACTGTCTATGGAGGTGAATTCTTTAGCTATTTTTGTCATGGTTAACCTCATGTATTCTAAAAATATTCTTTAGTGACTTCCATCTTGTTTGATGAATTGCAGCACAAAACAACTAGGTCCAGCTTTAAAACTTGTGTTAAGCATATGTGTCCTTGTTATTTTACTTTTTTGGCCGTTGATTGGATTTGCAAGCAGCGTTGTTGGCGGGGCTGCTTATGGCTTCCTTTCACCAGTGTTTGGCACTTTTCAAGCTGTGGGTGGAAAGAGGACTAATGCCTTCTTTCACAGTATATATGTATGTCTTAATGGTTCCTATTTCGTACACTGTCGATATGTCATCTCTCGTTTTGCCCTTCGAGTTTGTTAATTGCTTCATTGTTAATGGTAGGATGGGACTTGGGACACAGTGAAAGGAAGCTTTACTATTGTTAGGGATCTGAGGGATGTTTTATACCATTCCTACTTTTCAATCATGGATGATTTGCGACTTCAAGGACCTCCTGGTGATAAATATTATGAGATCAGGTCAATATTTCATCTATTTTCACTTCTGCTTCAGGATCATTGTCAAAACTCCATCTTTCCCCTTTTGTTTGATGCATTTTTCGTATTAGTTCATCCCAAAAGTATGTCCCTGTTACTAAATTGGCAAACTATACGAAAAGAAACATAAGAGTATATACTTACTGTTTATAGCATCTTTATACCTCTTTACATGTTCCATCTATTCTGCTAACATAGGTCTACCAAAACAAACTCAACAACGCTGTCAACAATTTTTAAAATCAGTAAAGGGTCAAGTTAGGTCATACAAAACCTTAAAACACTTATTTAGTTACTCTTAATTCTAAAAAAACGAAACACATCATGCTACAGATGCATTAGTCTAAGTTGCATGTTGTCGGTCTTTGCACTTAAGATATTAGCATTTAAAAATTCTCCTGTTTTTCTTAACAAAATGGTTCTTCGATTTTCATGGATTCAACTTATGCTGTTTAGCTGCAAGCATATGTTGGGGTTTGGCTGGGTAATTATTCTTCATGAGAGATTTACTCTTTGCTCAGAAGTTACTTTGCAATCTATTGCAGGTTGCTTTATATTCCTTTGGCGCTAATAGCTGTGGCACTAGGACTCCTGGTTGACATACCGACGATCATAGTAATTGCTGCCTGCAAATTCCCTTACATGCTTATCAAGGGGTGGCGACGTTTGTTTCATGATTGTATAGGTCGGGAAGGACCTTTTCTAGAGACAATCTGTGTCCCATTTGCTGGTCTTGCTATCTTACTCTGGCCACTGGCTGTTGTTGGTGCATTCATTGGATCAATGTTATCAAGTATCCTGCTGGGTGCTTATGCAGGAGTAGTTGTATATCAGGTTAACTTCCTTTTTTGCTTCAAGGACCTCAAAATTGCCTCTTGTGTTTTATACATTTCCTTAACTGCTAAAGTTTTACCATTGCCTTCTACTTCAGGAGTGTTCTCTTTGGTTAGGGCTTTGCTATATTGTTGCTTCCTTGTCCATATATGATGAATATAGCAATGATGTGCTAGACATGCCAGAAGGGTCCTGCTTTCCTAGGTTCTGATAACTACAACCTTTAAACCTCCATACCTGTGATAATTGACCAAACTATATTTGTAGCCTATTTGGTCGAACTTCTAAAATCAGCTTGTTTTGAAAAGTGCTTTTCAAAAAAGTACTTTTGGTGAGAAGCGGTTTGTGTTTGGCTAATCAATTTGAAAAATACTTTTGAGCAACGATTAGTGTTCGGAGCAACAATTAGAGTTCGGCCAAGCTTTTAAAAGTGCTTTTCAAAAAAAGTACTTTTGAGGAGAAGCTACTTTTTTCTACTTCTCAAAACAGCTTCTGCTTCTACTCAAAAGCACTTTTTTTTCTCCTAAAATCTTGGCCAAACACCTCAACTTTGAAACAAAAGCACCTTTTTGAGGGGGAGAAAACATTTTTGGCCGGGGAGAAGCTTGGCCAAACAGGCTATTATTTTCAAATAATTTTGATAGTTGCCATATATCTGGTATTCATACAGGCCTCAGTACAGAAAGAAGACTGCATCAAGAACCAGCTCTCGTGCAGCTTCATTCTCAAGGCCTGATTCTTTCAGAAATCCACCATCTCGTACAAACTCCATCAATGCCCCCATGGTCGAGTTGAAGCCCCTTGAGGTATACTTAGTTATTTGCTTTTGTGATGCTTCACCAGTACCTGGCTGTGAAATTTGGTGCTAATTTGCGCTCCACATATATTACTACTGTAGCTTCTTGATGGCCTATTCAAGGGCTGTCAACGTCATGGTGAGATGATGGTATCTAAAGGAGTAATTACACAAATAGACATTGAAGATGCCAAGTCTAATAAAGACAGTGGTCAAGTCATTAGCATTGGTTTGCCTGCCTATTGCATCCTTCAGACCCTTATACAATCTGCCAAAGCCAACAGTGATGGTATCTTGTTAAGTAAGTCGAATATGCAAGTTTGACCATTTAATACTGAATTATAAAAAAGGATTGTTCATATAAACCTTCTTTTAATGCAGACGATGATGGCACAGAAGTAACTAGCTCAAACAGGCCTAGAGATACATTCTATGAGTGGTTTCTCAATCCACTCTTGATCATCAAAGACCAGATCAAAGCTGAAAATCTTTCCGACAGCGACGAGGAGTACCTTGGCAAATTGGTTTTGTTTAGTGGTGATCCTGAGAGGTTGAGGAATTCAAATATTGGATCACCACCTGAATCTGAACTGAGGCGAGCTGAGTTTGAGGCGTTAGCTCGAAGGTGAAATACAGAATCCTGATTTTGTTACCACTCATGGCATTCTGATTTTTGTATTAACTCTCCTGATTTTGTCATGAAGACTACGAGGCATCACAAAATCTATATCAAGATATCCAACATTCAGGCGCCGGTTTGAGAGTAGCATGAAGATTATCTTAGAAGAACTGGCCAAGAAGCATGGTGATAGTAGACAATCAGAAGAATCAGGACCTCAAAAAGTTTCCAGGTCAAAAAGCATGTTTGCTCGCATGCTTAGCGAGAAATCTTTCAGGACCAGAAACGGCAAGAATGGATATGATCAAGAAGCTCAACTGGTAGAATCTACTGACAGAGATGTTGAAATTCAATGATAATATGTATAGTATTAACCATTTTCTTCTGTGTAGCTTCGATATAGATGTTAAAATCTTTTTTGTCCTTGATGAGATGATTGGATTTGCTTGAGAATCCTAGCAGGAATGGGGTTAGGATGATATCTTCTCTGCTGATGCTTTAGAATGAGCATGTTGTAAAATTGGCAAGGAAGTAAGCCTTCCTCTTTTTTTTTTTTTTTTTTTTTTAAATTTAAAGATAAAACTTTCTTCTTCCTTATCCCTCTATAGCGGTAGAAACTACCATGGTTTGCTTAATCTGTTTCTGCTCTTTCAGTCAACAGGTTTAGATTGAAAGAAAGAAGGGCATGAATTTGACAGCTTGTTAGCTTTAATTAGTTCTTGCTACTGCAAATGAATTGTATAACTAGGACAAAGTTCATGAATCTGTGTGCACCTTAGATAAAACTTTCCTTTTTTCCCCCTCTTTAGAGGTAGAACAAGGCTGAGAAAACCTTCAAATGATCTTAGCCAATGTTTTCAATGCATGCACTTGTAGAAAACCTCACTCAATTTCCAAATGATCTGATTAATCACAGGAGTAATATTTTGATCTAGTTACGAAAAATACAAATTAGCAAATCATGTAAGGGTACTCCATTGGTTCATAGGAGTAGACGCCATACTGAAAATTCATTCTGCAACATCAAACTCAAAGAATGAATATAAACCAAGTCATTTAATTTACTTGCCCTGGAAAATGGTTCTTTTGGCTAGACGTATTAGAGAATTGAGAACTAGAATTTCTTTTAGACCGCTCTTGATTCAAACAGCCTACAACTAAAAATGCAACAAGAATGACGTCTGGCCTTGTTTAATGAGAACGAAATCAACAAGGTTCTTGTTGCATTACCAGAACTAGCATTACCCAATTGGAAACAGAAACAGAAAGAAGAAGATATGAATTCAGCTAATCAGACTTAAGATATGAGATATTGGGATCAGGCGAGGAAGGTTCTTTCTATTCCTTCTTTCTGGAGTCATTCATCTGTCCTCTCTTCCGGATTCCAATACAGAACTTCAGACGCCAAGCATCAACAATTGATTCTGGCAATGAGTACAGCAAACCCCACAGAAGAGAATGGGGCCAGTAAGGTGTGCATCTTGGGTCATGACCTATCCATTCCAAGGCAGCCCGAGCATAACCATCAGTTGAGGGAACAAAAAATGAAGATCTTTTGATCGTCGCCATTTTTGTTGCCACATACAATGGCACCTATATTTGGAAACCAAGAATAGTGTTTGCATCAGCGGAAAACAACAACATAAAATGGAGTATGTCAGGATGTCCTTCAACTTTAACAAGAGCCTATTCAGTCCATTTTCATGAAGTTGAACTAGATGCCAACAGACAAGTTCATTCACTATCGGAAAAATCACTCCAAATGCTTAATAATAATAAAAGGGCAAATTGAAAAGGTAAAATTTTAATTTATACATATCAACATAACAAGACTTCAGACACCCGCTTATTTTCCTGGAGAACATTTTCCTTCATACTGAACACACCCTCAATGTCATAATATCCGTGAATCTAACAACCCCCCTCCCCCCCCCCCCCCCCCACCCCACCCCCAACACACACTTTCCCTTAAAAAGAGACTGATCATTTAAATCTTCTTTTAATGCAGACGAATATGGTAGTGAAGTAACTAGCACAAACAAGCCTATAGATACATTCTCTGAGTGGTTTCTCAATCCACTTTTGAACATCAAGGACCAGATCAAAGCTGAAAATCTTCCTGACAGCGACGAGGAATACCTTGACCAATTGGTGTTGTTGAGTGGTGATCCTGAGAGGTTGAGGAATTCAAATATTGGATCACCACCTGAATCTGAACTGAGGCGAGCTGAGTTTGAGGCGTTAGCTCGAAGGTGATAATCATTTGTTTTCCCGTGAAATCCAGAATCCTGATATTGTTACCACTCATGGCATTCTGATTTTTGTATTAACTCCTCCTGTTTTTGTCATGAAGACTACGAGGCATCACCAAATCGATATCAAGATTTTCAACATTCAGGCGCCGCTTTGAGAGTAGCATCAAGATTATCTTAGAAGACCTGGCCAAGAAGAATGGTGATAATTCAGGACCTCAAAGAATTCCCAGGTCGAAAAGCATGTTTGCTCGTATGCTTAGAGAGAAATCTCAAAACCAGAAATGGCAAAAATGGATACGATCAAGAGGCTCAACAGGCTACTGACAGAGATGTTGAAATTCAATGAAAATATGCATAGTATTAACCATTTTCTGGTACGTAGCTTCGGTATAGCTGTTAATCTTTTTTCCCTTGTTGAGATGATTGGATTTGCTTGAGAATCCTAGCAGGTATGGGTTAGGATGATATATTTTCTGCTGATGCTTTAAGAATGAGCATGTGTTGTAAAATTGGCCAAAGGAGTAACCTTCCTTTCTTTTTTTTTTAATTTAAAGATAAAAGTTTCCTCTTCTTTTATCTCTCTATAGAGCTAGAAACTAGTATGCTTTGCTTAATCTGTTTCTCCACTTTCAGTCAACAGGTTAAAATTGAGCCGAGAGTCCATTGGAAACAACCTCTCTACCTTACACAAGACAGGAGTAACGTTTGTACACTAGGGCCACTTGTGAGATCACACCGTGTGTTGTATGGGCACGAATTTGACAGCTTTAATTAGTTCTTCCTGCTGCAAATAAATTATATTCTTGGACAAAGTTTTCTCCCCTCTTTGGAGATAGAACAAGGCTGAGAAAGTACCATCACAATAATTTAGCCAATGATTTCAAAACATGCACTAGTAGGAAACCTCAGTCGATCTTCAAATGATCTGATAAATCACAGGAGTAATATTTTGAAATAATTATAGTAAAATAAAATTAGCAAACCCAGATCATGTAAGGGTACTTCCGTGGATCATAGAAGTAAACACCATACTGAAAAACCATTGTGCAATATCAAACTCAATGAATAAATACAACAAAGTCATTTTAATTTACTTGCCCTGGAAAATGTTTTTTTTTTGGCTAGATTAGAGAATTGAAATTTCGAACTCTTTTAGGCAGCTCTGGATTCAAACAGCCTACAACTAAAAATGCAACAAGAATGACATCTGGCCTTGTTTAATGAGAACGAAATCAACAAGGTTCTTGTTGCATTACCAGAACTAGCACTACCCAATTGGAAACAGAAACAGAAAGAAGATAGCTGATCAGACTTAAGATATGAGATATTGGGATACGGCGAGTTTTTCTATTCCTTCTTTCTGGAGTCTTTCATCTGTCCTCTCTTCCGGATTCCAATGCAGAACTTCAGACGCCATGCATCAACAATTGATTCTGGCAATGAGTACAGCAAACCCCACAGAAGAGAATGGGGCCAGTAAGGTGTGCACCTTGGATCATGACCTATCCATCCCAGGGCAGCTCGAGCATAACCATCAGTCGAGGGAACAAAAAATGAAGATCTTTTGATTGACGCCATTTTTGTTGCCACATACAAAGGCACCTATATTTGGAAACCAAGAATAATGTTTGCATCAGCGGAAAACAAGAAAATGTAATGGAGTATGTCAGGATGTCCTTCAACATTAACAAGACCCTATTCAATCCATTTGTTCATGAAGTTGAACAAGATGCCAACAGACAAGTTCATTCACTATCGGAAAAATCCCTCCAAATGCTTAATAATAATAATAAAAGGGCAAGTTGAAAAAGTAAAATTTTAGTTTATACATATCAACATAAGAAGACTTCAAAAACCCACTTATTTTTCTGAAGAACATTTTCCTTCATACCGAACATACCCCCTCCTGCTCTTCCCCAACACACACTTCTCCCGTATTAGCCTCACATGTCCGTCCATAATGAACAACTAGCAACAGTAAACTCTTCAACCAAACACCCAATAGTGGTGCCATTTTAAGACTATTTTGGTGTGCTCCTAAAATTTGCATTTCGTGTTGTAGAATAATATATCAAGAAGCAAAAGACAGATGAATCCAGGGCATTAGGACATAACACACAAGTAGTGAACTTCACATGGGAATAGTACTCTAGCATAAAAAGTTATGATTACAACTTTCAAAATTGACAAGAAAATGGATAAAAAGCCAGTAAATCCAAATGATCATCATTTGAGGCATCCAGAGAACTGATTAAAAGCCAGTAAAGCCAAGGGCATAACATATACCTGACATTGCACATCAATTCCACTCTTCTTGTACTCTACATAGAGGCATCTTGAGAACTGATCAATGTATCTGAAAAATAGATCCAAAAAAGTTCAAGGCAGCACAAAAGAATATTAGGGAACAGCTACTATGTCATGCTTAAACATCCAAGGCTTACTAAAAGTATAATACATCGTCATATTAAAAACGAGGAACCAGTAGGAAATGTAAATCTGTCATCAACGCCTCAAATTAGCTTAAAGGCCACAATGAATTTCACCTGATGAATATCAAAGTTTTCTTTAGTACCGGAAAACAATTCCACCCCCTTTTCATTTTCAGTGTCATTATTTTCTTTATAGTACATTCTACTACTAGATCACTAAAGCTATCTTTCATTGGTGCAATCTTCAAGTTGATCTCTTTTTTAAAAATAGAGGATATCAAGATTCATGTCGTCCAATGGTACAGTAGATTTCTAAAATGAGGATGCCTCAATTAGCTAAGTGAACAGGAACTGCTAAAGTAACGAAATCATCAGATCTCAAGTCAAATTTTAGTCTTTGGAAATCCATCCATATGCACACAAATTTAATTTTACATGTGTACATTAACATGAATATCAACTCTTATAGTTTATATATGCAAGATTTTTTTTTTTTTAACCAATTCTTAATTAGCTTCAAAGTCTATCAACTTATGTACAATTTTACTTTTTTCTACTATGTTTCAACACAAGGTGCAATCATTTGCCATCATTCAATCCAAAAGGGACCTCAAAACAAATAATAGTCTAAGATTTAGTGTTTGGAAAGCTATCCATATGCACACAAGTTTAATTTTACAAGTGTAAACTAACATGAATATCAACTCGTATAACTATATGCAAGATTTTTTTACCAATTCTTAATTAGCTTCAAAGTCTATCAACTTATGTTTAAATTTTACTTCATTTGGCATCATTCAATCCAAAAGGGACCTCAAAACAAACAATAGTCTAAAATTTAGTAATTCGAAATCCATCCATATGCACACAAATTTAATTTAACATGTGCACATTAACATGAAAATCAACTCTTACAGTTGTATGCAAGATTTTTTCCATTTTTAGTTGGCTTCAATGTCTATCAACTTATGTATAACTTTTACTTTTTCCTAATAAGTTTCAACTTACGGTGCAATCATGTGCTATCATTCAATCCAAAAGGGACCTCAAAACAAACAAAAGGGCAGCCCGGTGTACTAAGCTCCCACTATGCACGGACAATAGTTTAAAATTTAGAATTTGGAAATCTTCCCATATGCATATAAATTTAATTTTCCATGTGGACATTAACATGAATATCAACTCATATAGTTATAATACTTATATGCAAGATTTTCTTACCATTTATTAGTTAGCTTCTTAGTCTATCAACTTATGTATAACTTTTTGCTTTTTTTCTAATAAGTTTCAACTAGGGTGCAAAAGTTATCTAACATTAAAAAAAAAAGAAGACTAGATTTCTATAAATTAGAGAGGGAAAACAGCTCAACTTACGCTTTAGTCGCGGCATAAACAGCATACAAGGGATCAGAAGGGATAACAATGGCAGCACCAGAACCAATATTAACAATTGCTCCTCTTTTCCTCTGAACCATACCAGGCAAAACAGCTTGAGTAACCTTTGTAGTTCCTTCCACATTAACTTTAATCAAATCAGCCAATAACTTATCATCCACTTCATGGAAAAACCTAGCATAAGGATAACTAACCCCAACGTTGTTAATCAAAACCCCAATATCTAATCCTTCAATTATCTCCTTAATCTTCTTAACCCCTTCATCCAAATCACCAGAAAAATCAACAACCACTGTTTTAATCTGGATTTTCCCATATTTAGCCTTAATTGATTCAAGAACATCATTTAATTTATCAGGGTTACGACCCACAAGAACTAAATTAAGACCCTTTCTTGCTAATTGAAAAGCAAAGGCTTTTCCAATACCATCTGTAGGTCCCGTAACAAGTGCCCAAGAACCATATTTCTTGAGATTTTTTGCAGGTCTAAGGAAATTAACATAGACCCATTTGAGAACAATGATTGAAAAGCATAAGACTTTTAAAGAACCTAAAGAAAGAAGCAAAAGAAGCCATATTGGCTGAGATTTGAGCTGATGATAGATGCAAGTCTCCATGTGTGACTGGAACAGAAAGATTGGGTTTTTTTTTAGCTATATATAGATCTAAAGATTGGATTTTTGAGCGTTAAAATCGATGGGATTTGAAGATTATTAGTGCAATGTAAATGCACATGGTTAGGCACAGCTAGAAGAATGGAACAGAGCAACTGATAAACACAAGTGTAAAAGAGTAATAATTATGGTTAGGGAGAGGCAGGCAGTTGGGAATTTAATAGGGCGGCCGAAAAGGCTATTATTATTTCGAAAGTCGACACTAAGATTTACATTTTGGAAGGTATGGTTTGTTGAAGTAGATGAACAAACGTGCCTTTAGGCTTAGGTAATCTAACTCCTCCAATTTATAATGTTAAGGTATAGTTCTTTTCAGAAGAATTAACTTAAATATATGGGTCCAATCCACCGTCTAAATTAAATATATTTAGTGAATGTATAATATATGTATAATTTATATATAACACGTATATAATCGTGTATGATTTATATACTATACGGTTAAAAAAAAAAATAGTGAATTCGGCTTTGTGTAAAGACAGGGGCCAGCTAGCCTTCGGATTATGAGTTTGACAGAACCTGATAGTTTGGCGCAGACTCTATATTTATTTTAAAAATTTACTTAATATGTATAAATAATTTATCAAAAACCTAATAACGTTCTTATTTTAGAATCTAGAATCTCTAAATTCAATATTTTAGCTCTGCCTCAAGATCCCTTCTTTTCTAGTAGAAGCCAAATTTTCCTTCGGTGCTGTGTTTATAATTTCCCTACATCTTTTGTTCAATTTTTGTGATCTCACGATTCATTATTTACCTTTACACTTATTCTACTTTGTTTTATTGTATTAAATCATACAATATATCTACAAATTTTTTAAACAATTTATAGTCGGATTACATTTATGAATGAATAAACAAATAGACTTCTCTTGAAAATTTGAAAATAGAGGTGATAAACGAGTGAATTGAGTCAAATTAATAAATAGATTGTGACTTAATAGTTATCCAAAAAAATTAATTGGGTCAAAATTGATTGAGATAAAATGGTTCAAACCCAACCAGTTCAACATGACCAAACATACCTTCCTTTCTTTTATTTTTAATTAAAAAAGAAAGTGAACGTTAACGTACAATTATTAGCTTAAGTTCTTTAAATATAAATAATTCTCAATTACTCTCCGAATTTGGTTTTGTATGAGTTTGGATTGGATTTTAACTCGTTGATTTACACTATCTGATCTTGAAACAGGTGAAAATTCAGGCCCTTTTATAATTGGGCAAGTTAATTGATATATGTGGGTTGATTTTGCTATGTTAAACCCTCCCCCTTTCTAGAAACCCCTACCCTAAATTCATTATTTTAGATAACGCTTGCGGGTTAACAAAAAAAAAAAAAAAAAAAAAAGAGAGAGATATAGTGGGGTAAGTTCATGGTAACTATTTGGGATATCGCAGCCACTAAGCCCACCACCCTCACGTTTCCATTTTTTCCTCCCACACGCCCACGTTAATTACACTGTGCACGTATTATATATAACTGATTTAACAACTGTTCGCTATTAGACTAAACACAAATTAAAGACTTGTTCCTTGTAAGTTCAGTTCCTCATTATCATCACACATTGAAAAGAAAAAAAAAGTCTTAACTTCTCTCTAGCAGCTAGCCAAAATTTCCTCTATCTATCTGAGCTCTTTAATTGATTGCCTTGCCCCTGTGATTACTGATCATGGCCTTCACATGTTTTCGTAACGTGCTCATCATCTCAATATTAGTTACGACTTCTCTTCAATTCATGCATGTGTCATCCTTGGAATTCCAAGTTGGTGACACTACTGGTTGGGCTGTTCCTCCCGCAAATGTCACCAATTTCTACAACAATTGGGCTTCCCAAATGAGGTTCAAAATTGGCGACACCATCCGTAAGCATTTTAACTTACTTGCATCTTACTAGCAGCATAGCACAAATTAACTGACTTTTAAGTTACTACCATGTTATGTTTAGAGATTTTGCACACTGAACAGTAAGTACCCAATTTTGTACTTTATCTTGTTAAATTGACTTATAATAACTTGTCATGTACCATAGCATGCATGACATTTTACGAGCTTTTTAGTTCATCCGGTTAATTAAATTGACCTGCAACAACATAGTAGTATGTCACTTTTCATAGCTAATTAAGTCCGAGATGATAACTTGGAAAATTGCGTAAAAATTCTTTACAATATAAGTGTTTGTATATACGCTTATAAAAAGTCACTTTTAAAAAAAAAAAAAAAATAAGTAGTATAGTTCAATTGTTTGTAATATTTATATGTTACTTGCCATTTTTCAGTGTAACCAATTAGATAGTTAGTTGTAGTTAAATTTAATGTAACCCATGATATTACAAATTCTTTACACGACCACTATATAAAGATTAAAATTCCATCGTCATATAAATGTACAAGTTGTTATAGTTGTTGTGTAGATCTAAAGTCCTCTCGTTTGTTTTGCTTTGGCGATGGATTTAGGTTTCAAGTACAAGAAGGACTCAGTGATGGAGGTGTCAGAGAAAGAATACAAGAAATGCAACTCAACGCGCCCCCATTTCTTTTCCAACACAGGGAACACGATGTTCACGTTAGAGCATTCTGGTTATTTCTATTTTGTGAGTGGAGCAGCAGGACACTGTGAGAGAGGACAGCGAATGATCGTAAGGGTTCTGGTGCAAGATGTGATCGGTGAAGCTACTTCTGCAGCCTCAGCTACAACATTCATGTCATTGCCACTCTTTGAACAACTTTGTGCTCTTCAGCTTCTTGTCTTTCTTCTCGGTTCACTTGTCTACTAGCTAGTTAGATCTTTAATTTAACCAATTTGTTGCTGCTTTATGTTGAACTGCGTTTTGGGTTTTTGTATTGGTTAATTACTTAGGGGTACATTGTTTTTCTTCTGCATAGACACTTTGTGGGAATTGATTATTTTGAATTTCATCTAGATATATGTTTCAACTAGTCAATAAATTTGTGCTTCGCGCGGTATATTAGTGAACTAGGGATAATTCTTTTTTACAAATTTAATCAAAATTGGAAGATAATTTTTTTTTATCATTATACACAAAGTATATTAATATATAACCAAATCACAAATTTAAAAGTCATAATAAGAAATTTAAAATGCTTTTTCTTACTGTTTTTTCCATTGCTTTTCTTGTTTTTTTTTTATTTTAATTTTTTTGATATGCTTATCTAGCATTTCTAGAAAATCTGTTATTTCCCTCAACCCTCTTTTCTTTATTTCCCATTTTCATATTTCTCTGTTATTTTCTTCTTCTTTGTTTTGTTTCCTCTGCCTTACCAAATAGAAACTTTACTCCTTGCTCAACTTGAAGGAATACAAGTAGCCACAATGAAAAGGGTAGCAGTATTTAAGAGGTTTTGGTACGGTGTCCGTTAGTTTTTCTTAATGTAAAATGGTTAAGGAAAGATGATTTTAAGGGAAAACAAATTGAAAGAACCCTTTCAGGGGAAAGCACTAATAAAAGAAACGTTTTTAGTATTAGTTATAATAAAATAAATAAAAAGGGAGGAAATAGATAAATCGGAATCCTGATCATTGAAGCATGCCACGTATGCGGGGCTATGTCCTGCCTTTATATATAATATAACAATGAGTTCTATATAAGCAGAAGAAATAAAACTTTACCGAAAGATAAAAATGTAATACACTCTAAACTATAATCAATATTTATGTCACTCAAGCTTAATTTTTTTCGGCATATTGCAAGAACAACAGTCATTGAGTTATTATAGGAGGAGGTTCTGTTTTTCAATGAATAGCCTTCTGTAATAAACAAATTTACCTAATATATTTATGGGTTTATGATTCGGCTTAGCAGTGAGATTATGTTTATAACCTATTGATTGTTGAATTAATTTATATTGATCACTGTGAAATTTGTGTGGATCCAATTCCACACTGCGGATGTACCAACAGATCTTGTCGGGCATTTTTTGCGAACACTTCATACGAGTCACAATAAGCATGTCATGTTGGTCTGTTTTTTACTCAGAACAAAACTTGGTAAGTACCTGTTATCCAACTCTGCAGTAACGTCGGTACTTGGTAACAGCGATGGAGTGAACAAAGACGACTGAAATAAAAATCGAAAGTGCAAGTAAATGTAGCACATAAATGAAGATGACAATGGGAGAAGAACGTAAGGAAAGCATAAAGAAATTGAATAAACGTGAAGCAAGGGAACAATAGATTTTAAAATGTGAGAAGGAGCAATACATACATAGAGAGAGAGGGAGGGAAGGTTCTTTTTTTTTTTTTTTGCTCTGCATCACCTGCAACATTATTGGTTTTCCGACTTAGAATTCGAGTCATTTCCGCAAGCTGTGGGGGATGTCTCTTTGTTAGGGCATTTCTGCGAACACTTCATGGGCGTAAAAAATAAGCATGTCGTTTTGGTCTTTTTCTTTTCTCAGAATGAACTTGTAAGTAGTTTGTTATCCATTTCTGCAGTAATGCTGATAACAGTGATGGAGGGAATAAAAGACGAACTGATGTAAAAATCCAAAGCGGAAGTAAGTGTAACATGGTAAATGAAGATGGCAGTGAGGGTAGAAAGTAGATGTTATTAGCAAGGGAAATTCAAGAAATTGATCAAACTGTGATGGAAGAGAACGTTAGAACTTGTAAAAGAAGAGAAGAAACGATACATACACAGAGAGAGCGGGGAGAATAGAGTGAATTAAGAATAACTAATGGTAAGAAGCAGTTGAAATTTTTAAGCGGTGTCATTTCCGAATGGAATGCCGAAGGGTTTTCTTTAATTTTTTTCTTTGTGAAAAGCTAGGGTAAAAATCCAAAAATTTGTAAAAAAAGATAAATACAATTCCTGCATTTGTATTGCGCCACGTCAGCAGGACTTTGTCCTGCTTTTATATATATATATATGATTTATTTGACATTTGTTCTTTTTAAGTATGTTTAGAAAGTATGGTACGTTTCTATGTGAACTCTTTAATTTAAACTTTTTTCATCTTACATGCTTTGGTTTAAGACAGTAAGTTTTAAGAGTGTGTATACTTTTTCTATGCGTGCCTGAAGTCTTTTTTTTCTAACAGTGCACAATCAAAACCATCATATAAGACGAAAAGGAAGATCGTGATAGTTAACCATAAGTTCATCACCCCAAAACACTGAGCGTCTTGAAAGTTTCCTAGAATCGAAAAAGGGAGCATCTTTACAGTTTCAACTCTTAATTTCTTCTTTAAAGCTGCTAGAATTAAATCAAGAAGTAAAGATAAATAGACGAACACAAGGTATAATCTGGAATCATTAGTAGACGAATGGAAAATTGATCGGGTCTCTTGAGATTAAAGGCGCACATTTAAGGCTAAATTGAAGCTATTAACATACATTTTTAGAATCTGATATCATAACTATGGAGTGCAATATTGAAGCCAGGACGGATCACCTTCATATCCTGACTCGATTTTAGGAACACGAGGTACATCTTTAACAGAATTAGCAAGTGCTGCTGGCCTGCTCTGATCTTTAGTGCCTCCTCGTCGTCGTCTCTGGTAAGTAATTTCGTAGTGACACGAAAATTGTGCAGTATTCATCTGATCATGATCATTGACAGCGTGCACATTTACCTTGTCAAGAAAAATTGTATCAGAAATTAACAAGCCATGTTTAGCAGCATACACTTCCCATGCTCCTCCAATATGGTATTCACCCTTCTCAGTGTGCAATAATTTCATCTCCACCAAATTGTTTCCCACTGGATCAAACAAAGGCATGGCAATTTCTCCGCCCGCTCCAGGAAGAGGAAGATCACAGCCTAGATTTTCTTCTACGTCTTTCTTTGGTAGCTGTATGAACATTACACCTTTTATACCACCATATCTATACACAACTTGCGAACATAATTTAATTTGAACGATTGGTTCAATCTCTATTAATCCGGTACCACCACTACTATACGAATACCGTTCACACAACTTTTTTATATATAGGCTTTTAACATCAGCTCTAGACAAACGCCTTAGGAGTACAGGGTTATTCATGTCAATAGCTTTCTGGTCGTTAGTGTACCCGATTCGAAGGCCTAATTGCTGTGAAATCTCAAGTCGGACCAAATCCTTGTTAGCTTTCAACTTATTTTCCTTGACGAAGTCCCTCCATTGTCCAGTGAAATAGTAACATTCATTTTCATTTTCCCCATTATCGTGTACCAAATTGACTTTCCGTGTTTCTTCTCCAGCATCAACGCGACGATGTAATTTCAAACTCTGTATATAATGCGCCAGTCTCCTGGGAATCTCTAAGTGATCGCCAGTAATGTCATCTTCGCTTAATTGGCCATGGATGGTTTCAGACGAGGTAGGGGTAGGCCAAAGAAGTATTGGGGAGAGGTAATTAGACACGACATGGCGCAGTTACAGCTTACCGAGGACATGACCTTAGATAGGAGGGTTTGGAGGACCCATATTAGGGTAGAAGGCTAGTAGATAGTCTCATTACCCTGCCTTATTAATAGTCGCATTATCGTAGTATAATTTCTTGTGCTCTAATTTATGCTATTATGCTATTATCTGTTATTTCCTGTGCTTTGATTATTCTATGTTATCTGTGTCGCTTGCGTTACTTCATTTCCATATCGCTTTGAATCTCTTAGCCGTATCTGACCTCTTTTTATGTTTTTATTGAGTCGAGGGTCTCTCGGAAACAGCCATCCTACCTTGGTAGGAGTAAGGTCTGCGTACACTCTACCCTCCCCAGACCCCACGTTGTGGGATTTCACTGGGTTGTTGTTGTTGTTGTATCTCTGTAAACCCATGATGTTCCCATGACAACAGGGTTGCCTCTGCCAATAGAAATTAAGATATTATCAATCGGAATTATACATATACACAAACATTGAGTATTCATCATTTCAATTAAGTTGAATGAATCGACAACCTCTTAAACTTATCTGTAAATTTCATTTGGATATTCGAACTACTGGCTGTTCCGATTGAGCACCTGAAAACATGATAAGTATTCAGCTATTCAATTGGAGGATGTGCAGTGCAAGTGTCGAAATGAAATTTAGTGGCAAGTTAATTATGAGATTGTCGATGTATATTCAGCCTTTCAATTAACTAGTTGCGGTTTAGGTTTAAAGAACAGCGAATTATCAATACACATACTTGGAGTCTTTGGTTTTCAGAGAACCGCTCCCTGAATTTTCAGTAATATCACGGATTTCATTGTTTTGTTCCTCTACCGTCATTGAATCACTCTGTTGATCAACTTCAAAGTAATTATCGGAGATTTCATTCTTCTCCAGTAGTCGATCACGGAGGCCTGAATTATCCGACATTTTCAACTTCTTGACTCTTTGCTTCAGATTTTTTGAGAGTATATAAGCTATGATAATTGATATGATCTCCTCGAGTAAAAAAAACGTAAGAGGAAAACAGAGTAGCTAATGGGAGTATGGTGTTCTAGTTTAATTTCACTACAATTTATAGACGTAGCCTGAGGTGTTCGTGCACTCACAACTTATTCAAACAACATTATCTTATATTTCCCAATTTCATTTATGTCATGAATTTGACCAGTATATGACAATAACCCTTCTGAAAGATATACTATATATAGTTAGTAGCGCCCCTTTATCAATATTTTTCTAAGTCAAATAACTTGAAATGGTAAACGGTTTATCACTCTTATAACTTCAAATGCATTTTTCTCATTTTCAGAGTTATATGACTCGTTGTCACATTTCGCTTCTCGAGAGTCAACTTAGTTAATTTTCGCAGCTAAATTAAATTAAATTAATTTAATATTTTAAAATTAAAATTTAGATATTTAAAAATTATACGAAAATTACTTTAATTGTGACAAGTATCCTGGTACAGAGGGAGTTCAAATTTTTATTGAAATGTACAAGCTCATTTATTTGTTGAAAGTTTTGTACACTCTTTGAGAAGTAGTCGAACAAAAATCCTAACAAAGTTTTTTTTAGATGTTAAGAGATTTTTAACGTGGAAAGTGCCTTTTCTCAAAAAAGATATTTTTTAGGGACACTCACAAGATTTGAAAGAAAAACATAATTATTCAAATCTGTTTTTGGTTTGCACAACATTTGTTCAGAACATTTCTCCAAATGCCGTCGCATTCATAAGAAATACTACTTTTCATGAATGGCCGACGTTTGAATACATTAATGTGTTAAAATGATTCAACTCAATAAATAAGTTTGATCATAAACCGTCCAATATTTGTTTCAGTCAAAATGGACGGATCGACTTGAGCTAAATAAGAATCTTAATCAGAACACTTCCCCTAATACAAAATTAATTATTTAAATTTGTTTGTTTTTCTTTTATAATTTTCTTATTACCAAAGCAAACTAATTACAGCCTTTTCTTCTATTTCCGTCACTATATCAAAAAGATTACCTAAAAAAACTTATTTTTATACGTAATTAATGATAAGTTCAAATTTGTGCTATATATGCCGTTAAAATTGTTCCAAAATCTTAGAATGAAGAAATTAGATTTTAACCAAAATGACCTATTAATAGATATATAAGTTATATAATATAACCAACTCAACCGCTCAAATTTGAACGGATTGACGTATTGAACATTGTTTACCCCTTAAAAAGGTAACAATTGAATTTATACGCAGTTAAAGGATACGTGGTGTAATATGTTGATACAATAATGAAGTAAGCAATAACAAGCAAAGATTCGTAAAGAGCAAGAAAAGAGATAGCCTTGATTGATAATTGAGGAACACAACAAATTGGTCCGGCTTGGAGCCTTTTTTGCCTTGAACCCGAGCCAATCTTAGGAGAATTAGAATAGTTTTAGTGGTTACAGAGTAAGAATGTGAGAGTAATGAGGACCTGGTCCATAATGAGAGGATTCACCCCTATATATAGTACAAGACTTAGAGTTATACATGGTAACTAAATCCGCTAAACGGATAATGATTCAGATGATTTGGGGCGCCACAACGGCTGGCAACGCAACACTCGGCGTAACGGGCGGCGGGAAATCCGTTACAGGTCGGATTTCTTGCATTCGTGTCAACTAGCGTCCCTCCAGTTTATGATCCCTCGAGCTTTATTCTATCCGACTCGTTGAACTTGGACTGACGTTACATCTCAAAGCCAACTCTCATACCCTGCTCCGATCTTGCGTCAATGGACCAAAACATGTTACCTCGGTTTATACGGTATACAAACATGTTATATTTTTATTTCTAAAATTGACACTCCTAAATGGTACGTACTAGTTTAAAATTTTCCATGCCCTCCAAAAAAAAAAAAAAAAAAAAATTTGCAATTTTCAAACACAGCGTGGGACTTTCTGAAAGTATTTGACTTTTTGGCTATCTGAGACTATATTATTATTGAATTAGAGAATGGGGGTGTCATGGGGGCAACGACTAATTTGCAAATTGATTTCCACCTCTTTAATTGTCCTCTCCCACAAGACTCGTTCTGATCATCCTTCTCTCTCTCTCTCTCTGCATTCTTCTTCCTTTCATCCATTGAAATTAGAAAGACCTAAAATCTCATATTCATGAATTCTGTAAGTTTCTCTCTCTTCCAATCTTTTTCATTTTCATTTTTATTTTTGTCATGAATTCCCTATGCTTTTTTGAATGTGAATATTCTTGAATTTGCCATCGGTTATTGAATAAGATGAAATATAATGCGATTCAAGAAATGTGTAAATATCCAAAACCCCGACCCCCACATTTCTCCTTGAATGAATGAAACGTTAGGAAAAATTGTTTCATATGTATATGATTTCTTTGTTAATATGGCATGGCTGGGACCGAGCTTATTCGCCTTTATTTTCAATTCGTTTGCTGCTGTTGCTGCATATAATTCACCAACAATTTTAACTGTTAACATGTTTTTGCTTGATTTTTATAGCCAGATTGAGCACCTTTAGTTGATAATCTATTTCACATTTCAGTTTAACAAAGATGTTTAATTGATTGTTCTTAAAAGACATAAGATTAGAATAAAATCATGTGTTAGAGTTGTTTGACTTACCACGAGGTTTAAGGGGGAAAAGTGAGCCTTTTGACACATACCAAAAGTACCTTTTAGAATTCTTGTTGCCTTAAATATGCCATGTCATTCTAATAGCTATAAGAGCATGTCATTATAAGTAAAATGAGAAGAAAAATTTCATTCTTTTTTGAAAACTGAAAAGGAAGAGGAAGTAATTAGAGTGAATTTACTAAAGGGAACATAAAGAAAGACTTCAGTTTGCTTATAATGGCTAACTTACATTTCTTCATTTCTCTGTTTTGACACCATTTTCCAGCAAGAAAAAGGTCGGCCATTGCCGAAATTCGGGGAGTGGGATGTAAATAATCCGGCCTCGGCAGATGGATTCACTGTCATATTTGCTAAGGCTAGAGATGACAAAAAAGCTAGTGGCAGTGCAGCACCAACACAAGCGCCCAGGAATGACTATGCATATGGACAACCTAACCCTTATCAGCAAGAACCCAGGGTATCCCCTCAACTACTAAATCTTAATATTTGATTACACTTTTGCAAATGATCACTTGGAGATATCAACTACTTGGAGTTATGGTCTAGTTGTTGTTGTTGTTGTTTACCATCATTAGGTTCGGCGTTTGTCAGGAGTTCCTTTTTAGTTTGGTTCGAGACTTGCCTCTCAATGTATATAATTCTGAGATCTAGAGACACCTATTCTAGAGAAATTTTATTCAGTGGTGACATGAAATGTGTTTGAATTACAACTCTTGGAAATTAGATTCGGATATACTGAAACTTGACGAAAATAGAATAAATTGATAGAACAAGTCCATATGCAGGCGGGATTAAGGTATTGTCATGTTGGTGAGTTTACGTCATGTTCAATGTCTGCTAAGAGTCTTTGTAATCTTGTTAGTAGGAGATGCAAAGAACCTCTGATGATAGATAGTTTAATTGTTGAAATTTCATTAAGTCAGACTCCAACTAGTTTAGAATTGATGGTAATTGATTAGTTGAATTGACTCTTACATCTACTATATCTGCAGAAAAAAAGGTTTTGCTGTTTCTGAAACCATAATGTTTCGGTGGCTGTGAATCGTGAGACTTAAGGCCATCGTCATAATATTGCAGTTCAAGTCTGCCAAGTGTAGTTTACAAAGGTGGGAGAATGGGTGCTGCAGCCTCTGTTTGTATTTTCCTGTATTGGTTATTTTGCATATAAGGTTTTCTTAAAGTCTCTCTCAATAGTACTCTACTCCCCAATATGTATTATTCAGGGGAATCGCCGACCAACTTTAACAAACACGCTAATGTATTATGCTCGACAATCATAGTTGATTAGTCTGTCAATTTATATCACTTCTCTTGTAGAAC
The DNA here is from genome assembly GCF_019175385.1 of Lycium barbarum. NCBI lineage: Eukaryota > Viridiplantae > Streptophyta > Magnoliopsida > Solanales > Solanaceae > Lycium > Lycium barbarum. Next base: position 105,173,510 of record NC_083348.1, read on the forward strand.
ATGGTACTAGATTGAATGATATATCTGTTATGTTGTCCTCAGAGCTAATAGCAGCTGTTTAGAATTTTCAGTATGTGCGTTTACCAGTGCAATTTGAATATTTGAACCTTCTCCAGCTACATGGATTATGTATCTTGTACATTATGATGAAACTTGCCTCTTCATGCCATCAGGATGGCTACTAGTAGAGAAAGAAAGAACTCGTCTTTCATGCTCGAATTGGCTGCTGGTAGAGAAAGAAAGTTCCTATTTATGTGTCCATTGGACACTACCACAAGCAGAGGATTGAGAAGACATATAATTTGAGAAAATAATATTTGCGTTGCCTCATGATATCATGAACAGAACAAACAAATGGCAAACCATTATAAGAAAAGCTGAAAAGGGATTTAAGCACATATTTTTTTCTTACACCACACCAACTATGGTAAGTGTATTTCTTTATTTTTAGGTTACCATATTGTACGTGCTATCAAGAGTTATATGTTATTGTAAATCACCTTAATCTGATTGTGTAAAAAATATTATATACAATCACTTTACAATATTTAAACTCAAGCAAATAAGTAATATCTATAATTCTCTCATTGTCCATGACAAATTGCTCGAGGTTATATAGCCTATAACAAGAAAGCAACCCATGAGTGGCACAATTAAATTAGAATCATGTCCTTAGTAGCAAACTCAAGGGCGGAGCCACACCTTTTAGATATAGGGTTTAGCATAATCCAATAATTTTAGTTCAAAATCAATATTTATATTTAAAAATTATTTGATTATATAAATAAATATAAGTAGAAGCCATTAAATAAAAATAATTGCGATTCAGAATCCAGAAAACAAAATTCAGTCTCCCGCCCCCATAGTTGTCAAATATGGTTATTTATGGCAGTCAAGATGGTCAATTTGAAATGTCAATCACCTCATAACACATAGTACGTAGCATAATTATACACTACATAAAAATAAACATGTTTGCGGAAAGTAAATGATCCACGACCCAAGTCCTAACTCCTAAGCTACGAATGAACTTAATTCGATCAAATATCTCCCGTGTCTAAAACGATGTTGTTTCCCGCGTGGAAAAGCGAAAAGTAAATGATCCACGGCACGAGCCAACCACGATCCTTAGAAATTATCAACGGCTATCAATTCGCCACGTCATCAATGTTCCACACACATCCTAAATCATTCACGGCTAACCTTATTCGTCGACGATACAAAAAAAAAAAAAACAACCTCAAATATTTCCGACATTCCCCATACTACCCCTGCCACATCCACCCATTAGTCGGTTCTTTACATGCCCATTTCCGTCATTCTATATAATAATTTCACACCAATATTATTTTCAATATAAAATCCTTCTATTTGGCTCTCTCTTTAGCAACCTACCAATAATCAACTCTCTCTTTGGTTTCCCAAAAGTATTATTATTCATCAATGGCAACTGGTTTAATCCGACGAGCTATCTCTAGGGTTACGTCATCATCATCACCAGCGGCAAGGCTACTCGTTACCCGAGCCTACGCTTCGGATGCCAAACCAGAATCCAAACCTAACCTCAAGTCATTTCAAATTTACCGATGGAGCCCCGACAACCCGGGTAAACCCGAACTCAAAGAATACAAAATCGATCTAAAGGAATGTGGGCCTATGGTTTTGGATGCCCTAATCAAAATCAAGAACGAAATGGATCCATCACTTACTTTCAGGAGATCATGTAGAGAAGGGATCTGCGGTTCATGTGCAATGAACATTGATGGTTGTAATGGATTAGCATGTTTGACTAAGATCTCGGAGGATAACGAATCGACGGTTACACCGTTGCCACATATGTTTGTGATTAAGGATCTGGTTGTTGATATGACTAATTTTTATAATCAGTATAAGTCTATTGAACCATGGCTTAAGAGGAAAACACCTGCATCTGAGCCTGCGAAAGAGATACCGCAGAGTAAGAGTGATAGGGCGAAATTGGATGGGATGTATGAGTGTATTCTGTGTGCTTGCTGTAGCACATCGTGTCCTAGTTATTGGTGGAATCCTGAATCTTATCTTGGTCCTGCTGCACTCCTTCATGCCAACAGGTAATGTTTTTGATTCTTTGTTTGATTATTGATGTGCTGTATTTTGTTGGTTGTTATATTCTGGTTGGTTTTGGATGGAATATGAGTTAATGATACCTATAGTCGGGGCATAGAGTTAGGTAAAAAATGTGTTGGTAGGAGGTACCTGTGGAATTAGTCTAGGTGTGCAAGCTAGTTGGGACACCATGGTTTTTTTGTTAAAAGATACCTATGGTTAGTAAAGATTGTAACTTTGTTGGAAGTGCAACAAAAATAGGGTACATATGCTTACATGTAATAGGTTGGCCATAAGTTTATTTGAATCGACTGTATCAGATTAAGAGTGTCGTGTTCCCTTTAGATACGAAATGAATCTCATTTCTATGAGGTGAAGGTACATGGTAAAACCGTGAAACTTCCATGGAAGGTTTGGTCATTGGATCTTATTATGAGTTATCTTATCATTAGACAACTTTTAAACATATTAATTTTCTCTACCCTCCCCAGACCCCACATGGTGGGATTATACTGGGCTTCTTGTTGTTGTTGTTGTTGTTGTTGTACTAATTCCGAATTGGTTCATTTAGTTATTCTTGTTTCTAACCCATGGCATCTCTTTAATTTGACTCAAAATTTGTGAATATCCGTTCAACATCTCGTTTTACACGTTACATACATCCCTCAGCTTTTTGACTGTCATGTGATTATTATTTTGGCCGTGCTCTTCTTCGGATAAAAACCCTGACTAATGTGCAGAGAAAACTTAGGTTTTACTCTCCTTTGCAATAAACATTACGCTCAGCACTCTCATTCCCGCTGCTGCCTGCACCATCAATTGACAACTAACTAATCTTCCTCGACCACTCCACCCCTATAGTGCTGATCCTTCCTTTCTGGAACAATCAGTTTTTCAACTCTCATATTAGCTGCAGGGGTAGGCCTTCGTTAAGTCTGGTGGGTGCTCAAGCACCCATTTCTCAACTGATAGTCTCTGTTTCGTATAGGAAATTAATTATATGTTGTGCACAGAGACGCAGTGAGCATCCAGAGCACAAAAGAGGGGTTGGGTGCACTGGTTTAGAGAGCGGAGGAGAGGTCGCCGCATGTGTTGTGTCTGGGGATCGATCTTACTATTAACAGGATTTTGTTTTGTTGTATCTTCCTTTTATATTTTCGCATTTTACTCTCTTTTTCCCTTAGTACTCTGTTCATACTTCTTCTTCTTTTTTTTTTTTTTTTTTGGGGGGGGGGGGGGTCCTTATAGACTTTTTCCCTTTCTTTTTCTGCTTTTTGCGTATCCATATTTCTTTTTTCTGTATCACTGAATAGGAGGGGGAATCCTACTATTGAAGTAGGAGTAATTAAAAAGATTCTCTTTAAGAAGCGTGAATTTCTTTTCTATAAAAATATACTCGTTAGGAGTCATAAATTTACTATTCTGTGTACTCGGTTTTGTTCGTTCGTTTAAATATTGAATCAAATCAAGTCCTTCTGTAAAATTTAAAACGAAACCAAATCAAGTCAAAGAATATGTAGACTGTTTTTTAATCGATTCGTTTTGGTTTTCGTTTTGGTTCAATCTTTTGACTTTTTTTTGAATCACTTTAGAATTTAAGTCTTGTGGCAACCTACATTAAGAGGCATTAGAGCACCCATGATACTAGAATCCTGGGTGCGCCACTCATTAGCTTGTAAGGTTCAAAGTTTAGTAAGTGTTAGAGCCCTTTGTTATTCTTTTTAAGTGTGGAAATTTCAAGTAAGGATGGAAAAAGTTCAAATCACGTTCTGGGCTTCTTGTCATTCAAAAAAAAAAAAAAGACAGAAAAAGTAGATGAAAGGACCTTTTTCTATTAAGTTCTACAAACTTCGGGATATATCATGTCAAAGGGAATATTAGAGGGATGCTAATTCCTAAGGCCCAACTCAAGTGATGTCTTAGGTTAGCATCTTGTCCAAAACTGCCTTTGGAGTTATATGATTTATGTGCTCAGCTATGTAGAGCATTGTTTGCCTAGGTCATTTGCATGATGAGGGAATAAGAGATTTGGATTTCTGAAATTTCAGTACTTGCTTGACCCTCTTAAGTGTTTTGGAATGGTTTATACGTTCAACCACATTAACCCTAAAACCCATTGGTATGTATGTTAGCTGCTGCTTATTATAATCTATACTGAAAGGGGTTTTCTTCCCATACTTGCCATATTTGATAGAGGTTTATCTCTTATTTTGAATGTAGATGGATCATGGATAGCCGTGATGAATTTACTCAGGAGCGCCTGGACGCAGTTAATGATGAATTTAAGCTTTATCGCTGCCATACCATTCTGAACTGTTCTCGTGCTTGCCCAAAGGGATTAAATCCTGGGAAGCATATTCAGAACATCAAGCGTCTGGAGATGGCATCTTGAGCCAGCAGTTGTAGTGTTCCAGTCTCTTCTGATAAGATTGATTTTGAAGGACCAGTAGGAGGTTGTTTCTCAAAATAATGTATGCACAGATTGTAATGTACTCTCTCAGATCTTTTTTATACTTGAATTGGAGATGAAAGGTGCATCTCTCCTAAATATAATACAGTACTATCATTTTCAAGTACATTTCTCCATAGTGCATGAAAGGTGTGTTTTTGTGTTTCCTTATAAGATAATTTTACATAATGTGTATGTTCTTTCAAGGAGGATTTTATTTGGGTTGTTCATCTGTGCTTGTCTACTTAATAGGAGCACTATCCCTTCTGCCAAGGTGGTGATAACTTGAATATATAGGGGTCGTTTAGTTTGCAGTCTAGTAGGGAATAGTAATGCAGGAGCGTTAGGCATTTGGACTTTGAAGCTAACAATTGTTATGCGGTGAATAATATAAGAGGAATTGTCATGAATGCCCATGACAAATGCAGTCATTGTTATGTGGTAAGTAACAATACATGGATTGTTATGTCGGAATTGCCTAATCTAAGGCCATTTTGGTCTCTAGATACTCTTTTATATGTCTTGCTTATACATGCACTTTTCTCACTTTTTATCTTGTAGAAAATAATGCATAATATTTCCTATAAATTTTACCGGGATCAGTAATTTGTCTGTTGGGAACTTGGTACGTGAGAGGTGAGTATGCCTTGCAAGTTTATTTTTCTTGTTCGGGTTTGCATGTGGGGAAGGTTTTGCTTATTTCTGAAGCCAAGTTGAAAAGTAAACGTGAGTTCAGACTGTTGGTAAATCCTTTTATAAGTATATGATATGTATATATTAGCTCAATTTTGCCTGCAAAATTGAAGAAGAAAAATCAGCCGCAAGGTTTAAATTTATTTATAGTTTATGGCTTAGCAATTAAGAGACCAAAGCAAATAATCATAAAACTGTTGATCGAATTTCGTTCGTTTCCCAAGATTTGAATTTTTATAGTTGAAATAGATGCAAAATGGGTGCATTTTTTCAGACCTGCATTGAACACCAATCCTAATTTTTTGGACAAACAAGAGACGAAAAGAAAGGAAACCCCACTCACATTTAAGAAAAGAAGGAAAGGGCCTGGCACTCGCCAAAAGTTATAGTTGCTCATATGAGAAGTATGACGATTTGAATATACATTAGATTGAAGATTGAAAACAGTAGATGTAATACTTATATTTGCACAAGCATCGGATGATCTCCAATTAACTCAATAGTTTTTATCTTCACGAGGTTTGCTCAAACTCCTAAACTAGAATAGTATATTTGTACTATATAACAACCTCGCTGTAATGAGAACCAAAATCAGATGCTATATTGTGTGCGCCGAAAGAAGAAGAAAAAGAATGAAGTTGTTAGTGGTAGCTAGCTTTCTGGTTTCTATGGTGATTATGAGTACAATTGTTGGAACAAGCACTCGCCTTCCCTTTCTCGTAGATATGCAAACTGTGGAACCATCTCCATACATCACAGTAACAGGTCACTTAGAGCAATCCATTTTCTTTTACCCTTTTTCACATTTACCATTATGTAACTGATAAACTAATAATCTTACCACTTCATTCTTCCATATAATATAATAGGCTGTAATAACAACTGCGATATAGCTTGTTGCTATTGTGATATCACAAAGCAGCCACCTCTCTGCGTCCAGTGCTGCCGCGAAGAGCGTTGAGTCCCTGTATTTGCAGGTAATATTACTACTCTCTTCACGCAAATATTGCTCTCAAATTTGTATTGGCCTAACCTAATGGTGGTCAATTGAATCTTTTTGCCGATAAGTTACACTGTGCATAGATGGAAATATTTCAGTTTTATATACTATCAAATCAAGGAAAGCTTTTAACTCAAGTTTGTATTGGCCCAACCTAAAGGTGGTCAATTGAATCTTTTTGCCGATAAGTTACACTGTGCATAGATGGAAATATTTCATTTTTATATACTATCAACTCAACGAAAGCTTCTAACTAAGTGAAAAAAGAGCGTTGAAAAAGAAAAGTTTTAATTCATGGGTTCGAATCCAGCTGTGACAGTTTAGCATTTTCGTTAAAGTAGCTCATCTCAAATTCAAGAAAACATGGTGATTTTGCACCACTAGTTATATGACAACCAAATCAGTGGATCTTAAGGCATGCGAAGTTAGAGCATTTCTAATTTTCTTTTAGCTGATGAAAGAAACATAATGTTTTCATTAATTTGATATGTTTCATGCGATAAAGCAGAGGCCTCATTTTTTAGCATTTGCAATTTTCTGACAGGAGCTCTGCTCTGAAGTTACTCAAGTACAGCCAAAACGGGCAGAAATCTATTGGCCAACGAGTGGAACCAACTCTCTTTTAAATATGTTGTTATATACGTCGGACTTAAAGACTGCATATAGGAGATGTAAAAAAAATGTAGTACAGGATTTGCTTGCTCTCTTTATTTACAGCATTCCTTCTTAGGAGAGCATGAAGCTCCCGAAGTTAAGGCATCAAGGAAACCCTGAATATGACAAAAAATTTAAGAACGACCTTAAATTATTCCAGATTACTTGCCTCAGATTTGTGAAATGAGGAGGGTATTATGGATTTCCAATGTTTCTCAAAATATAAGCAAGAGAAAAACGAAGCTAGAAAGTAGGCTATCTCGCTCCATACAAGGGACCAGCTAAAAAACATTCACGACAATACAATAGGCATTAGGTACTAATAAATTAAAAACAAAAGAGGCAATTGGCTATCTCGCTCCTCCTAGAAGCAAAAAAAAAAAAAAAAAGGTTTCGGAACTACATCCTGCTTCTCAAAATTGAAGGGTATTCCACGTTAAGTATATTCGGTTCCAGAAAAACAGGCTCATTATTCATCATCATCTGGTTATCCCCAGTAAGCATCTTTCATCCTTGTGAAAACAGTTAAGTTTGATACAACTGACCCAACATATCAACATCACCTCATTGATGACTTAAAACTTTTTGAGTTTATGAGATACGCTATAAGTACTGAGCTAATGTACTAAAGATACACAAGAAGGTAAAACTCACTAAACGATTACCAAAATTATATCCTCCTTGTAAGTCCAAGGAACACAACAGCCGAAGCAATCTGAACTTTTAAATCTGCAAGATCAATATCATGACCGCCTTCAACAAGACCCCAACGGTCAACCTGAAAGAAGCCAGAAAAAGTCAGCACCTAAGCTTGAGCTTGGGTAGTGCAAAGTGCAAACATCAATTATGTAGAGAGATACAACTAAATGATAGATAATAAAGGAAATTGACAGTGTACAAACCTGCAAATCTTCCTCAAGCCTAATCAACTCAATAGCCTCTTCAATCCCCAATCTACCACGGAAAATTCCAAGTGCAATGACTAACGAATGTGCAGCTGAGGCGATTGCATCAATTGTTGCCAATTCACAATCATCTGTTTTCTTGAGAACGCTTTCAATGGCACTAACAAGACCATCATCTTGCTTGCCACCAAAAAAACTGGTATGAACGGCTGGTTTGAAGCCAAATTCTGACTCTACCCACTTTAGAAGAGGATCAATTTTCTCCACTTGTCGCTCTGTGAAATTTCGAATTGTCAGATTAATATTAGGAAAGTGCTAATATTATGAAACCTGAATGCACTGCCAAAAACAAACAAAAGAGTACTGCAGGCTTGCTGGTAAGCATATGAGTCTAAATCTTTTGGCTCTTGTGATAATAACAGTGCTAAAAGTAATTTGCTTCACAGTTGGTCAAATAGATGGAACTTCGGAGCACAAAGCTTCTACCATCTTATAGGAGGACGTTACAAAATCCTAGGATCACTAGAATATGTAATATGCTCTATCGGATACTAAAGTAATTTGTTTTATATCATCGTGGGAAGATTTCTAAAGGAGAATTCACTGGCTTTTAAAATATAAAAGACGAGGAGACTTGAATAGAATGACATCAACATCGGTACTGATATTCATGCTCCACAAATTCGTTGCCCAGCTCCATCAACACTGAAGTACAGCATAACTTTAAGCAACATTGAAAAATATGTGGCCCTCAAATGATGTTTCGTTTTATCTTTTGTTTTGGGACTAGAGTCACAACATTAATTCCTTCGAGCAATGTGAAAATTGTGGTGAAATCCTCATATTCAATCTCCCCCTTCTCCTGTGCTACAGCCCTTTCCTGAGTCACCTCATAACTCTGACCTGTGGATCCTGTTAGGTCTTCATTCTTCCTACATAATATCAGATCCTTCAAAAGTCAGAAAACGACTGGAAACACAACCCCCTGCCAAACCATGTCTGATCACTCTCCTCCTCACGCTACCCTGTAGTCCCTCTTGGTAAAACTTACAGTTCTAGGCTTCTAGCACCCTTTGCCCCATCACAATTTTTTTCTGTTGATTGAATTAAACCTTGAAGAGAGTTCATATTTCTACCAGGAAAGTAGTGTGCTTTGTGGGCCAGTAGTATACTGTTAAATGAATCTCTGGTATGGTGGGCGGTTCACGTGTAAATGGAGCAAAAGAAGAAATTCCGCAGCACAAAAATCAGCGCTATTATCCTTATTGTCATGTCCTCCAATATTTGCACTAGCTCTACTATGGGGCAGAAGAATTCTGCTTTCACAAAATGCTCCTAAATGCTAGTAAGATAATTTGCACTATCAAAGATTGAATCGTTGATGGAAAAAAAAAAACTAGTGGAGGTGCATGCAAGCTACCCTAGACACCACAATTATTAAAAAAATATATTAACCATGTAATCTCAAGATGCATGAGGTCTAAGATGTTTCTTGATTAAGATAAGCAGACAGAGAGCATTTCTAGATACCAGGGTTAGGAGCAAAATCAGAAAAGTTCACACAGAGATTAACAAAGGCTGATATAAAATTTAGACTCCCATTACTTCTTGATGTTATAAACCATTTGCTCCTAAAGACATAAGTTTGGAACAGTTTTGATAAGGAAAGCAAAATATTGAGAGCACATTCTGAGAACAGATAAAAAGAATTGCATTGCAAAAATAACATACCAAGAACTCCGCTCGTCAGATCATTATCCCCTGGAGCACGATAGAATACTAAATCTTGAGGGAATTTCTTCATCAAATGTTCAATTATCTTTTGACGCGTCAGTGGAACTCTTTCTAATGCAGTACATGAAAGTTGCATTAATGGCATAGTAAAGGGCCTGATCCCATCTGCTTCCTACACCAAAAGACATTTCAGGACAAGGTTGGCAAAACACATATTTAAACACCAAGTAAAATGGAAGTATCATATTCCCTGGATACTCCCTCCATCCTAATTATGTGACGGTGTTCTGATTTCGAGAGTCAAATGAATTATTCTTTGACCGCAATTTTTTCATATGTCTAATATATTTTGAATTGTCAATTATTGGAACTTCTATTACTCTTTACGTAGTTCCAAAATATGTCAATTTCTACAAACACTGAATCAGAAGCTTTGGCTCTCTTGGAGGCTGCTAAGTACTGTTTGTCTTAGCATATGTACTCTTTCATACTGGAAACAGACTCAATGATGATGAAGAAGATAATAGATAGAGAGTGAAGACCACCATGGAATATTGCATTTGTGATAAAGGAATTGCTGGACACAATTGACAATGCTGATGTGGAGGTTCTGCATATTATGAGAGAAGGAAACCAACTAGCAGATTATCTAGCCAATGTTGCTCTAGATGATGGAAAGGAGGTGGCCAATAACTTGGCAGAATTGGACTCAAAGGGGAGGAGGATTCTTAATAGTGACAAACTACTATGTCCCTATCTGAGAATCAGGACTAAAAGAAGATATTGATGCTGGAGACTGTTGTAAGGATGTGGAGAATCATGTCTCATCTTGCTCAAGTCCTGTGGGAGGAGAGTAAGGTGGGAATTTTTTGTACTAATCTTGTTTTCTTTTTTGCAGGTTACAGAAATGGAACTTGGATAATGAAAGAAAGAAGGAACAGTAGGAGCAGTCTTTTCTCTGCAGATATCTGTGTCATTGATCTTGCTCATCATGGAAATGATATGACCCAGTTGTGGCTCATTAGACTTTTTAACAATGCTTCTTTGATCATTGCACATGAAAGGATAAGTGAGCAGGCAATTCAGTGCATCACCTGGGTATTAGAAATAAGTCAAGACTGGCTATCAAAGATCATATTTTATCAGGACACAGCTTGGCTATGGTTTACTAGTGGAGGTTACTGCAAATGGAGTAGCATGGTGTTACAAGGATACAATCTTACCAGAATCTTTGATGAGGATGGCATGATTGTACCAGAATCTTTTAACTCATTGCTATATGTTGCAGGTATCCATACAGGATATATATTTTGCAGGATTGTGTCAGAAGATGTTGAGGTTGAACTATCCATCAAATCAGACATGATCTGTATATTGGCAGATCCTCATGTAGTGGTATTAGCACCTTGTGCTCATTCTACAGAGGAAATGACAGTACATGGACCATGTTCTGATGGGGCTGAAGATTTGGTTCTCAGGCTTGATACAAGATACGTCAATACATATGGAAGATATTACATGCTGATCTACACAGAGATCTCACTCATATACAATATTCAGCTGGGGTATATTGTGCAGTATATTCAGAAGTACTCGAAATTCACCAGGTCTTTCGTGCTGATGTTCTTCAATGAAGATTCCAGTACAAAGGCTCTCTACATGAAGCATGACAGTGGCAGAGCCACATGCATTCCAGGAGTGTCAACCGACACCCCTTCGTCGAAAAATTACACTGTGTAAATACATAAAAAGAATTTTTTTATGTATATATACTATGTGCTGAACCCCTTAATTTCTTCGTATATTTACTTTTTTTATAGTTTGACACCCCTTAGTAAAAATTCTAGTTCCGCCACTGGTGCATGAAATATGCAAAGATGAATGGAATATATACATGCACACTAGTCTTTACTTTATGTACATTTTTAGTCCATTTGTTCTAGATTTTAGTCCATTTGTTATAGTTGTAAGTAATATCAACTTGGGACATCTTTATCCTAGGTTGATCACTAGTCTACCTTTTTGCATTCTATTAGCCATTTGGACACTGCTGTAAACACTGTGGTTTGAGGAAAATCAATAAAACAGCCCTAGGCCTTCAAAAGCCTAGTGGAATTGCCCTTAAAAAAAAAATTGTAAATTTTGTTTCAGAAAACTACTTCCTCTATCCCGTAATACTTGTCATGTTTCACTTTTAATTAATACCAACATATTAAGATATATTTTTTCAGCACGTTGATATGAGAAGAAGTGCAATAGATAGCACTTCCCGTATAGTTTTTGAATATCTAAATTGTAATGTTGAAATATTAACTTAATCTAATCCAATTTAGTTCCGAAGATTAGTCAAATTGACCCTTGAGAAGCGAAATATGACAAAAAGATTCTATGTCCAATTGTAGGGTCAAAATTAAGAAGTTTGAAAAACGAAAAGCGTCACATAAATTGGAAAAGAGGAAGTAAACAGTATCCAGGTATACACAGAGAAATCACATGAATGTTACTTCCGGTCATCCTAAATGTGGTAATGAACTACAATACATACATGAGAAAATGGAAAGAAATCCTGGATTTCTGACCTGGTATTCCCATTCAGCAGCAATAGCCTTAGCAAGACTGAGTGTGGGGCATTTAAGAGGGCGTTTAGAAGGGGTTTTAAGAGTACGATAATCAAGCATTACACTCCATCCATTTCCATCTTCAGCTTCTCTAGTCGTCACTTTCTGATAAAACCTCTTCCCAACAATTGATCCTGTCATAAACGACATTGGCATCGTCACTGATTCCGCTTCACTCTTTTTCGGACCCTTTATAATAATATTATCATTGGTCTGAGAATTCGGGTTGGCGGAGAAAGTGAAACAGGATGATGGGTCATCGGATTCGGGTTGTGGGGAGGTTGCTAACTTACTCAAATTGCGAGTTTGGAAAGGGGTTAGGGTTCTACTATGGAAGGTAAATTTTGATGCTGTAAGAGTTTTTCTAATGATTTGAGCCGCCATAGATTAGCTCGGAGTGAAGATGAAGCTTTACACAGAGTTTGGCTGATGTTGAATTTGCTACTGCTCTCAGCACAGCACGAGGACGATTCTGTTTTGGGCTAGGCTCAATATAACATTTAGGCCCAAATTAATTCTTGAGATGGTAGTCATTCACAGGGCTATTCACAACCAAAACCAAATCGAAAATTTAACCAAATTGAATAAAAAAATTGACATTTGGTTTGGTTAGGTTTGATTTGGTTTTAAATTTTAAAAACCGATAATATTTAGTTTGGTTATGGTTATATTAAAAAATAACCGAACCAAACCGATAAACTATATACATAAATTTTATAATTATTTATATGTATAATATTAGTTTTTCATAAATAATTATAAATATTTTATACCTTTTAATCATTAATTTGATTTTTGGTCTACTTATTTCACGTGATTGTTAAAGGCCCATGTGTTTTTAAGAATATGTCCAAGCTCATGTCTTTAAGTCTTTTTACTCTTTTAAGTGTTAAGTGTAAACCTACTAACAGAAGCTCACGCTAGAGTCTAATATCTTTAACTTAAATTTTTAGCCTTTCTTTGTCAGCCATTTGATTTTAGGTTGTTTTTTTTTTTTTTTGAATTTATATCTTTCTTTTTTCTTGTCTGAATGGGTCCTAAACTTCTAATATTTTTCATATGAAAAGGACAGAGGTTGTAGATTCGGAGGTTCCTATAGAAGATACTTCAGTAACATCAGCATTTGCTGCAACTCAAGCACATGGTAATGCCTTAATATTTCTTCCGTAGGTAATCCTCCTAAAAAGCAGAAAAGAACAACTCCTTGTAGTCGAGACCCTAGCCTTTGGGATAATGATAAAAAAAACATCTGAAGTTTTGGATCATTACACTAAGTTTTTTTAATAAAATGGGAGAATTGAGGGCAAAATGCAAGTACTGCCCCAAAGTTTGGGATCATTACACAAAAAAATTTTATTTCATATATTTTCATTTTAATTTTAGGTAGTCTTTATGTTTAATTAATATGTATGTTTGTAACAACAACTAAAAGCTCCTATGCTCTACTTTATTTCCAGGTATGTGTATTAAGATGATAAAAATGGTGCAATCACTACTTAGTTTTTAGCTCTATATGTAATAGTTTAGTAACTTTGGGTAACTTGAGTACGACACTATCACTAATAGTGAAAATGTTTCTATAATGTATGTTCCACCTTAAACGATAAATAAAAGTTATCGTTTGAACAAAAAAAAAAGACATGTCTTTTTCAAATTTTTAATGTTTTACTGATAAGTCTCATGGCTGCTAGTCATAAACTGAAAAATCCAACCAAACCGACAATAACCAAACCGGTGGTTATTATTTTATTTGGTTTGATTATGGTTTTAGACATTTAAAAACCGACTAAATTGGTTTGGTTATGGTTTTAATCGATAACCGACTCAAACCGAACCATGAACACCCCTAGTCATTCATACATTTTTGGACAAGGTGCTGAATAGTCACTTTTTAAAAGATATTACTCTCTCCGTCCCAATGTAAGTGTCTTACTTTCATTTTTTATTCGTCCCAAAAAGAGTGTTTCTTTTCATATTTAGTAAGTTGACACTTCATACATCCTAAATAACAAGTTATAACCACGAGATTCAAAGGACATTTTAATATATTATACACATCTTTAATTTAGAACCACAAGATTCAAAAGTATCTCTTTATTTCTTAAATTACGTGCCTAGTTAAACTAAGACAATTGAATTGGGACGGATGGAGTAATATTTAATTACTCTTTTGACAAGGACATAAACGCCCCCAAATAAAACACAGAACAACTTCTGGAAACGTTGTTGGAATTCGGAAGATTGACAAGAGGAACTCAAGAAACGATGAATGGAGTTCAAACCTTTATAAGTTTCTGTGTTTCAAGTAGCAGTATTTTTGTTGAAATTTTATTTTTGCATTGAAGTGTGGCTACTTTTTTATTATTTGTTTTAAACGATGGCTAAAAATTCATAATAGAGATTACCTAGGTTGGTTGTTGAAGTTTGTCATAATTTTCAGAGAAGTTGTGGAAACCTCTGCTCGTTATCCAAAATCCCTCGATCACCTCTAAAATAATGGGTATAAAACCACGTGTATTTCCGTGGTTGGATTGAATTAAATGGATTTTTATGAGTTAATAAGTTTACCATTAAAAAAATAGAGTTTACATGACATGCCAACTAGGAGAGAAGAAGAGTTTTATGATGTTTAGTATATTCTGAGGAAAATAGTGATAGTTTATTTTAGTACTAAAAGAAACAAAAGTGATTTTGTAAGGCAATTCTCAAAACATGAGTAACCATTTAGGAAGTAACCCAAGAAATGGAATGACAAAGTTCCGCGAGATCAATTTCTTTTACCCTAACCTTTATTTGTTTAATCCAACAAAAATAAAATAGTTAATCTCTCTTAAATTTATATACGTGTAAGCAGGGGAGAATCTATGTAGAAGCTTCACGAGACCAATATGCATAGGTATTTTCTGCTCGTACTCTGTCAAATTATAGTAAAGTTTAAGATATCGTCCCACAGAGATTGGAACCACCTAGGCTACAAATTTGTATTATTTTTGTTACTATTTGAGAGGATCAAATTGATGAAAAGAGAGCTGTTCAAAAGTCTTGAAAATTATAATAATAAAATAAGAAATATTTTGGATTTTTCTAATAAAAGATAGAGGTTAGGATATTTTGAATCGACAAGATAAAATTATTCTAATAAAATCAAGAGTTTATTATTTATTTCTCTGTTTAAAGAATGATTGCTTATTTCTAATATAATCACTCCACATAACAACAATATGTTAATAGCACCACTCTCGCTTATACTATTAATTTATTGACAAGTAGTTAGTGACATTAAACAATAATTAATTAATAACACCTCTTTCGATTAGTGTAGTTAACCAATTAAAGTAATGGCTTCAAACAAGAATTATCTTAGTTGAGTGCACCAAGTAAACAAAAGCCTCTTCCGATTAGCTTTTGCTAAATCAATAAACTTATTTGAGTCAATCCCTCCGTGAGAATTAGGACTTAAAGAAATGAGACAAAGATCCCTTAAATCAATAAATTTATTTGAGTCAATCCCTCCGTGAGAATTAGGACTGAAAGAAATAAGGTAAAGGTCATCTACTTATTTGAGTTAATCCCTCCGCGAGAATTAGGACTAAACGAAATAAGATAAAGATCATTTAAATCAATAAACTTGTTTAAATCATTCTCTTCTCCCGAATAAGAAACAAAATAACAAGATAAAGATTTTTGTAAAGAGATATAATCATATCCAATAATAGATATAATTAATATCAAATACCTTGGTGTATAAAGATGATAAAGAGAAAATCCCAACATAAGAAGATAATAAAATAAAGATGTTTATTATAATAGTTTCATCAAACTTCATCTAGTATCCCAACCAAGGAAACTTACTCCATTATGGAGTAGAAAAACTAAATAGAAATAAAGACTAAGAGAATATTTTTACTACAAAAAAGAGCCAAGAGAGACACCAAGACTAGTTCTTGTGTCCTCTTCACTATTGGGTGCAAATAGGATGAAAGATTGGTTTTTTTCTTCTACAAAACATATGCCTATTTATAGAAAAATTCCTAGAAGTCTTGGAGAGACATTGCAAGAGAAATTCAATATAATAATATTTTCTTGATGAGAAATTGGCATGGCAAATTATCATGCAATCTTGAGAAATTGGCATGGCAATTTATCATGAAATTTTGGTGAGAATTTGCCATAACTTTGTTTCTCTTGACTTTGTGTAGTCTTTGGTGAAATTGTCACGGATGCATCCTCCTTTCTTGGCTTTTAGTTCTTGCTTCTTCTCTTTTTCCATGTATTCTTTTCCTGCAAGATTTATTAGAAAAGTGTGAGAATATGATATAAATTATTCATGTTTTATTTTTAAAATATTATATTTTTATATTGAAATTACATGAATAATTTATACCCATCAAAGCTCGGGGATGCCACGCCACCCGAACGTCTCGGTTGAAACTATATATATATATATATATATATATATATATATGTCTTTATGCATGAGAAAGCGTATACATGTCTATCGTGCCATCCGAAGTAGCATGGTGCCACTGGTAACTATTCGGGTTTTACTTTCCTGTGATGCGAGTTCAAACCCTATTTTGGTGCATTTTATAAAAAACTATACTTTAGCCTTTGCAGCATCCAGGACATTAGTAAGTGGGCTTTTTAAAAAGAATAAAAGAAAATGGTTAACTAGAATCGAACCCTTAAACCTCTCCGACCTTAAAAGTGAAACGAGCCAACAGACTAAGGTCTTTCTTGCTTACAAAATTGATGTAAATTAAATGTCACTTATTTCGTTTTAAATACTTTAAAACCCTAACTTGAGACAATAAAATACGCTTGAGTAACACCAAATCAAAAGGCTAAAACAAGCATATAAAATATGAAAGAACAACAAAAACGTAAATATTCGTCGAATAACACACACCTTAGCCAACAATTAAAAAAAAAAAAAAACCCTAAATCCTAACTGAAATTGAAGAAGAGGAAGCAAGTTCTTACTTGAACAGAGTACAAATCTTCACCAACGACGGCAGAGATTCACCGACGAGGGGATTTGGCCGGAAAAATCGCCACTGAAAAGAGATTATTTGTGGGCATTTTGATATGGAAGGTTTATGAAATGGGTTGTCTGTATACGCTGCGGTGGGGAATTAATTGGGGTGGGTCAGGTATTTTTTGTTAGAGCGGGCTAAATGGGTGGGTGGAGTGGGGAATTAATTAATTTAAGTTAATTTTATTAATCACCAATGAGAGACTGTCACGTGTTTAATGAAATGGGTCTGTGAAGAGTAAGGGTATTTTAGAGCCCAAACATTAACGTGGAGGATATTTTTGAGTTAAAAGGTGGATGAAGGGTATTTTAGGTCCTTTTTCAATAGTTGAAGGGTATTTTAGACCCTTTTCCGTGAGATATATAAAGTTCTCAATTATTGTGGTTTATAGTACTTTCACGTAGTTTTCAAATATGTAAATTTTATTTTGAAAAAAGCTTAAAGATTCCACATTCGAATTCACGTTTAAAATTAAAAAGTTTGACTCTAAATCCAAACAATGCCACATAATTGGGACAAAGTGAGTATGTTATTACTAATAAGTGTGATGAAGTGATAAGGTTTCTCTATCCTTGACTAAGGGTTTCGTTTTTTAGCCTGAAAATAATTTATTTTGTAGTAGTGTGCGCTAAAATCTACATAGTGGATTATTTGTATACACTACCTACACACTTTAATTGTATAGATAGTGCATAGATATGTATAGATAGGTATATTATATGTAGTATATATATGTTTAATATAAATTATACACTACTTATATACCGTGTAGATATACTGTAAATTAGACAACCAAAAGGTTTTGGCTGCAATTTAATAAACTACGATCGGTTGTTGGGAATCTTGTATTTTAGGCTTGGATGACACGCACCCAAAAGAAGAAAAGAACATGTCCTCAGTTGACTAATCAAAACACCTTGCTTCCCAAGTTTTCCCACCTCCAAAGCTCTATAAACTCCTATATATAAACATGGTCCATTATCATTTCTAAAACAAATTCAACCATTTAAGCTCACAAGATACTCAACCAAAAATGAAGAGAGAAGGTCGTCAACATGGTATGGTTCGCACATACCCAATTTTACCCTCTCCATGGAACCCAAAACCCGAGGTCAGGTACATCAACAAGTCCAATTCACCACCAACAGCTGGGCTTTTCACAAAGGTCCCAACTAAGCCCTCTAACCATTCCAAGTTTACAGGCAAGTTTCTATTACTTTTTTTCTTTTTCTTTTTTTGTTTGTTTGTTCGTTTTAGCCCTCCCCATGAATTTTCTTCTTGTCTCACTTTTTTGGCGACTCGAACTCCCGGGTTGGAGGTGAAACATACTTATCATCTGAGTAACCCTCTTGTCAATTTACAGGCAAGTGTGGTAGGCCCAGGTGCATCAGTTGCCATATTCATCTAGCTGGAAAATCAAAGGACAAAACTAAAGGCACTCAAAAGTTAAAGAGACGTGGCGATGTCGTGTCGTTGGTTACGTGGAGGGTTGTTGATGCTAGGCCTGGGTTGAATTTTTCTGGGTTTTCGGCTACTGGGCTTTTGGATCATTTGGATAATACTGATTATTATTCTTATTACATGGATAATCATTATGATCATGGAATTTACTATGATGCCCCTGCTGAGATTGATGATTGTGAAGATAATGGGGTTGATGATGATGATGATGGTGAAGAAGAAAAAATGAGTTTCATTGAGGTGGGATTTTTGTGGGAAAATGTTGAAGAAGATGGAGATTGGTGTGTTGTTGAAAGAATCTAATTCGGTTCCTTTCAATTCTATGTAATTTGTATTTACTATTTAAAAAATGTACATTTCTGTAATTGTATTTACTGTCAAATATATTGTAACATTGATATGGCATTAGTTTGTGTGAAAATTGCAGTTTCTTGAAATATGCATTCACCTTAATTGTTAGAAAAAAAAGACAATTTGATGCTTCAGCTTTAGAAGGGAATCGACTGAATTCATGCGTCCTAGTACTTTTTATTTAGTAGTAATATATAATTAATTCATTCATTGTTAAAAATGTTTTAATATAAACTTTAGTGAATCCATCTGTTGATATAGATTTAGAAACATGTTATACGAGATTTTTCATTTCAGTTGTAGAAAGTTGTAACCAAGGGCGAGGGAGGAAGGGTCAAGGGGTTCATTTGAACCGAATCCTCTTATGCGAAAAATTACATTGTTTATACATATTTAAAATTATTTTTATGGATAGATATTAGACGTTGAACCCCCTTTAGCTTATTCGTGTATTTACTTTTTCATATTTTAAATCCACTTAGTGAATATTTTGGCTCGTGGTAACCATATCTCTGGCTACACCTTTTGTTGACTAAATATCCGCCTAAAATCTGCCAATATTTTTAGTCAATGACTTAAAGTTTCAGTTTCATTCAGAAACAGAAATACAAATCTCCAACTATAAAGTATTTTTGGTTTATCTATGTGCGGTTAAAACTTTATTACACTATCAATTTAAGTAGACTTTCCTTTCAGAAACATCCGAAAAATAAGTACAATCTGATTTAGTTCCAAATTAGGCATCCTATTTTCTAGCTACCAATTTTATAGGGAATTCTACATAGCATAACTAACTCTACTACATATTTATATATAGTAGCTATAGTTTAAAATAATTACATTCCATAGCTAAAAGTTGTATGTTAATGACACTTATTAGCAATTAAGGTAAAAATACAGAACTCTCTCCTCCTCCTCCTCCTCCTCCTCCTCCTCTCTCTAACGTCTACAACTCTCTCTCTGTCTGTCTCTCTCTCTCTCTCTAACGTCCCTTCTGCTCTCTCTTCCATTTTCTCTCTCCTTACCGCCACCACCATGGCCGACGTCACCACCATCCTCAGCTCCTTCCCCTTCTTATCGATCTCAAGAAATAAGGATGGAGGAAAAAGAAACAGAAGTTGGGGAAACTTACCAGAACATCGATCTCAAGAAATAAGGATGGAGGAAAAAGAAACAGAAGTTGGGGAAGCTTACCAGAACATGGAGAAGAGCAAAATGAGCCATTATGTATCAATTAAAAATGGTCGAATTAAGACACACCACCTCATTTTTCCTCCAGATCTGTCACCACCATCGGCACTGCTCCTTCCCCTTCTTTCTTCGGTCATCATCTTCTCCAGATCTGTTGAATTTTATTTTTTGTATTCAGTATTTGAGTGTATTCGTTAGTTGTTGTTGAGTGTATTCGTTAGTTGTTGTTGAATACAGTGAATTTTGAAGTGTATACAAATGAATATAGTGAAATTTATTTCTTTGTATTCAGTTTTTTAGTGTATTCATTAATTTTTTTAGTGCAAAATTCTGTGTTTTGGGGTGTATTTTGAAGGATTTTTTTTTTTTTTTTTGTATACAATCGGTTTTAAATACAATGTAAAAGTAGCTATAGATGAATACATTTGACATGAATACAGTTGAGTTAAATACATATGACTTGAATACAGTGAAAATAAATTTTGAAATTTTTTTATTCGCTGTATTCATGAATACAGCTAGGCCGTTTTATGAATACAGCGAGTCATTTTTTGAATACAGCGGGGTAACTGTAACTACGAAATGTAAATATTAAAACTATAGCTATAGTAAAATTTAAACCCCAAAATATAGTCATTTACGTAAAACTCCTTTTTATATACTGAACATTACAATAACGTAAAAATATGGATGATGGGAGAAAGGGTTATGAATATGGACGAAATATGGGGCACATTCATTAGAAGTAAATGTTTTGGGTAATCCTAAAACGTGACTCTTCCAACTGCAATTCTTGGGACTAGCATCTCAATCCTCTCTGTCACCATCAAAATTGTTGATGACATCCCATACTCTCGTCTTATATATATCCTATAAACAAATAGCAATAGGTCATCAAGCAGAAAAACCCAAAAGCTTGTTTTTTTATGGCTTCTTGGAATTCAGTTCCGCTGGAAGTGTTGTACAATGTTTTGGGATGGGTTGCGTTTGTCTCGTGGTCCATTAGCTTTTATCCTCAGGTCATTTTGAATTTTCGTAGGAAAAGGTAATTTTGTGCTTTTCTTCTTCTCCCTGATTAATTTTAAAATTCTTTTATTCTTGGTTGCATTCAGTTTCTGACTATTTTTCTTCTTTTTTTAGTGTGGTGGGGTTGAATTTCGATTTCGTGGTGTTGAATTTGACGAAGCACTCGTCTTATCTCATCTACAATGCTTCCATGTTCTTTAGTTCTGCTGTTCAATGGCAATATCGTCATCGATATGGCAATAACGAGGTTAATTAACACCCCCACCTTCCAATCATTTTCATATGCTTGTGTTTGATACTATGTTGAATTACCTTAACTGTGACACTGTTGCTGAGTTATAATTTATTATATTTAATCGGTTACAAAAACTGAATTGGTCTTTGTAATATTTGGCTAAACACATTGAGCTATTAATTAATTAAAAAGATGGCATTTTTTAGTCTTTTTGTATAGAAAATACTTTGTTAAGCCAAAATAGTTTATGTACTATATTAACATTGACCAAAATATGGAGTAACAATATAAAATTTAAGTAATACATAAATTTCTAAAGATTCACAAGGTGCACAATTTAACTAATTCATTAAAGGCTTAATGTCAAGTTTCCCTTCTACTTTATTTCTTTGTTTTAAATGGAACTCAATGGCTTTTTTGCTGATTAACCTTCCTTGTTTAACTTCAGATGATACCTGTAGCTGCCAATGATGTGGCTTTCTCTACCCATGCTGTTCTTTTAACAGCGTTTACCTTGTTTCAGATTTCTATTTATGATGTAAGTGTAACTTTCTGGTTTACTCTTTTCAGCTCAAATGTATTTTATTTTTGGTTCTAATAAACATGTATTTCTTTTCAGCGTGGAAACCAGAAGGTCTCGAAAATTGCTTTAGCAATTGTATCTGTTGCTTGGTTAAGTGTTGCTATTTGTGTGTTTGTGGCTTTTCCTAAGCATTCCTGGCTATGGCTAGTGTCCTGCTTCAAGTAAGACACCTTCTTTTTAATCCACAATTGCTTGTACTTAACATTCATTTTTCATGTTTAAAATTTTCATAAGCTCTGTACTAAAAAGTTAATTGATCGATTATTACTAGTTTTTTTTTTTTTTTCAGTCTCTTGGCACTTGGGTTGGGGGGGGGGGGGGGGGGGGGGGTTAAATTTCACGTATGGCCACTTAACTCTACCTACTATTACATTATAGCCCTGATAAAATTATTTTTTGCCAAGTTAAATTAATTGTACTTTATCTAGTATAAAATAATATCTCACACTTCTTTCTCTTAATTGCAGCACATTGCAGGTTGTTATGACAGTAACCAAATACATTCCCCAGGTAATAAGCTTAATCCTTTGATATTCTTTCTTTTCTTTTCAACAAAACTCACACTTTCTTATCAAATGCTTCCAATTTTGTTATGTTCTATTTTAATTATTTAATGATATGTCTATATTTCCTTGATTAATTTTTGGCTGTGAAAAATCGATAGGCTGTTATGAACTTCCGGCGAAAGAGCACTATTGGTTTTAGTATTGGCAACATTTTGCTGGATTTGTTTGGAGGTGTAACAAATTACGGGCAGATGGCAGTGCAATCTATAGATCAGAGTCAGTTTCTGTATTTCAATTATATAGTCTTCGTTTATTTACTTTGCTATTTCTATCTTTTTCCTAATATAGTATTTGAACTCATTTTTGTCACAGATTCCTGGGTGAACTTTTATGGAAATATCGGCAAGACTTTGTTGTCATTGGTAAATGAAATGGTCATCTATTATTTATCTACGTACCCTCGTGATCAAATCCTCTTGTTTCTAATTCTTGCACCTAATTACTATTTATATGAGGCTCTAAGAATTATGTGGTTTTGATCAAATGAATGTTGCAGGTGTCGATATTCTTTGACTTTCTCTTCATCGTGCAACATTATGTGCTATATCCTTCAAGGAAAGAAGTTGCTTCTCCTAATGTTGATGTGGTAAGCGAGCATCCAATACTCAAATCTTCCGATAATACATACACATAATATGTATAATTCATGATTTGATGAATTAAAAAATGAAGTGTTTCTACATTTAAATATTTATTGTAAAATTCGGTTTAATAGGCATAAGTATGTTGAGATGATGTTTATTTCACGTATTACTCAGGAGGAACCAAGGGACATTGAGAGACGGTGATAGCTGCTCTATTTTGTACAACAGTTATTAAGTGGAATTTGATTTTACAAATTTCTCCAAACACAGTTCCTTATGGTATTATATATGTGGGACATTTGGAGAGAAATGACAATATATAGATGTTTACAAGGACAAATGGAACTATAGAATGTGAAAAATATACAAGTCACTTTGGTGTAAAATGCACAATTTGTATGATTCCAGTACTCTTACTTGAGTCAAAACACAGTTAAAGAAGATGTAGTCTATGATATTTTGTAAATTCGCAGGCTTAGCCGTTTTGCCATCATTAACAGTTGGAATGTTTGAAATCTTTAAGCGTTTTTTAAGGATTTGGTCTATTATTTCAACTTTAAACGTAAAATAGAGAGACCGAGCTAGGGCTTTTTTTGCGTGGGGGGGGGGGGGGGGGGGGTTGAGGGGACCTAGATGGGGCTTTTCTTATGGGACCCGTTCTGGTTTTGGTTGAATGCGACGCCTTAAAAATCTCCTATTTGTATATCAATTTTTTAACTTCACAAAATAAATTATCGCTATTATTTATATCAGAAAATTAATTCAAGTTAATAAGCTATTAATAATGTGATTGCAATCAAATTAGTTGGATATTGTTATATAAAATTTTATTTACTAATATCAAAATGTGAATAGTATAATTCAAAAATTTAAAATAGTTCTACTATAAAAGATAGTCAATTTTTATTTTTAGTTTTATAAAAGGTACTGCTAAAAATACTTTAATCCATATATTTTTTGAGAATGATATAAATACTGTAACCCATCAATTTTCTTCTCATCTGCCATATACGAGTCTATTAATTTAATCATTTAATGGTATTTCATTTCCGACCTATCAATTATTTTCCCGCTATATAAATAAAATATTCTTGGGGTCACTTGTTTCAGTAAGGAGTAGATCAGGCACGGAAGTGAGGCAAACGAATTTTTATTTGACCGCGGTTTTTTCATATGTCCATTAGATATATAAAGTTCTCAATTCTTGTGATTTATAGTACTTTCACGTAGTTTTTAAATATGTAAATTTATTTTGAAAAAGCTAAAAATTCCATATTTGAATTCACGTTCAAAATTAATAAGTTTAACTCTAAATCCAAACGATGCCACATAAAATTGGGACAAAGTGAGTAAGTTATTACTAATAAGTGTGATGAAATGATGAGGTTTCTCTATCTTTAGTTAAGGGTTTCGTTTTTGAGCATGAAAATGATTTATTTTGTAGTAGTGTGCGCTAAAATTTACATAGTGGATTATTTACTACACGATCTAAAATAATCGTCTTTAAATTTCGTGCACCAGATGATTGTATATACATTTAACAAGCTATGGAGAACTTATATAAATGCTTCCTTCAACCAACTAGTTTATCAAATATGACTGAAGTATACACTACCTACACACTTTGATTGTATAGATAGTGCATAAATATGTATAGATAGGTATATTATATGTAGTATATATATATATTTAATATAAATTATACACTACTTATATACCGTGTAAATATACTGTAAATTAGACAACCAAAAGGTTTTGGCTGCAATTTAATAAACTACGATCGGTTGTTGGGAATCTTGTATTTTAGGCTTGGATGACACGCACCCAAAAGAAGAAAAGAACATGTCCTCAGTTGACTAATCAAAACACCTTGCTTCCCAAGTTTTCCCACCTCCAAAGCTCTATAAACTCCTATATATAAACATGGTCCATTATCATTTCTAAAACAAATTCAACCATTTAAGCTCACAAGATACTCAACCAAAAATGAAGAGAGAAGGTCGTCAACACGGTACGGTTCGCACATACCCAATTTTACCCTCTCCATGGAACCCAAAACCCGAGGTCAGGTACATCAACAAGTCCAATTCACCACCAACAGCTGGGCTTTTCACAAAGGTCTCAACTAAGCCCTCTAACCATTCCAAGTTTACAGGCAAGTTTCTATTTCTTTTTTTTTTTAATTTATTTTACCCCTCCCCAGGAGTTTTTTTTTTTTTTTTTTACTCTCTTGATGACTCGAACTCACAACTTCCGAGTTGGAGGTGAAAGGTGTTTACCATGTAAGCAATTCCTCTTGTCAATTTACAGGTAAGTGCGGTAGGCCCAGGTGCACCAGTTGCCATATTCATCCGGCTGGAAAATCAAAGGATAAAACTAAAGGCACTCAAAAGTTAAAGACACGTGGTGATGTCGTGTCGTTGGTTACGTGGAGGGTTGTTGATGCTAGGCCTGGGTTGAATTTTTCTGGGTTTTCGACTACTGGGCTTTTGGATCATTTGGATAATAGTGATTATTCTTATTATATGGATCATGATGATGATCACGGAATTTACTATGATGCCCCTGATGAGATTGAGGAGATTGATGATTGTGAAGATAATGGGGTTGATGATGATGAAGAAGAAAAAATGAGTTTCATTGAGGTGGGATTTGTGTGGGAAAATGTTGAAGAAGATGGAGATTGGTGTGTTGTTGAAGGAATCTAATTCGGTTCCTTTCAATTGTACGGAACTTGTATTTACTATTTAAAAAATTGTTACCTATCTGTAAATTGTATTTACTGTCAAATAAATTGGAATGTTAATCAACATTGATAAGGCATTTATTTGTGAGAAAATTGCAGTTTTTTGTCATATGCATTCATTCGCCTTTACTGCTAGAAAAGGTGACAATTTGATGCTTCAGTTTTTATTTAGTACTATATAATTAATTCGCACTCATTCTAAAGTCACCAATTATAAATTTTCAATTAAGATTTAGTTTGTAGTTGTTGGCTGATTCATATAAGCATCTTCCTAATTCTTTTATGCCGACAAGTAAAGATGATGGTGTCGTATAAGTAAATGATCGTCCACGACTACATTTTTATTGTTATCCTAAAAGATGCACCGAATAACCGATTCATTGCTTCGTCAGAGTTTATACATGGCGTTTCTATTTTGTGCGCCCCTTCCGTCAATTAGTGTTATCCTCGAGTTGTTTAACAAGCAATCAAAGTATGACCAAAGCGTACAGTCTAGCAGTAACGGTGACAACTCTGAGGCCTGAGATTACTAGTGCTAGAATTAGCTGACATTATTTGTTTTCGACTGTTTAATGAATAGAGTATATTCAGGGGCTTCTTGAGCATTAGGCCGATAAGGCCATTACCTTAGGCCCCCATAATTTCGGGGGCCCACTTTTTCCTATTTGTATATATTTATTATGTATTAATTATTTTTAATTTTGATTCTTTTTTAAAAAGGTACTACTACTGTTGACACCCAATTTTGTCCCGCCTCTCTTCCAAAATACCTAGTTACGCCTCTAATATTTTTAGAAAAATTAAAATATATATATAGTCATTTTTTACTAAATTATCAACTTCTCATCAATACCGGCACTTTATTATTCTGTTGCAGTTACTATTATTATTATTATTATTATTATTATTTATTACTATTATTATAATTCACAATTTTATCATTTTTTTTTTTTAGTATTTTTTTTACCAGCTTACGCACACGCATCGCATTTATCTTTTTTGTGTAATTAAATAATAGTATTTATTTTACTGTGGATTTTCAAAATATTATTGCACGGCTATTACAACGCCATCTTTTTTTTATATCCGAGCATTAATGATTGCATATCTCATATTGAGCAATATTTTAACACAAGTTATTTAAACAGGTCTTTATTTAAATTTAGAAACCAAACTATTTTTTGTGCACGTAGTCCGTATTTTTGACTTACCGGACCCCAAATCAAAGTCCGATTAACTCCTAATATTTTTTGGACTAGACCATGTTTTTTATCTCAATTTTTAGACCAGTACATGTTTTAATTCACTAGTCCATCCTTTTAAAACCCGGTCCACAAATGGACCGGGTCCGATATATTTTCATCAAAATAAGGGAAACCTAAAAAGGGTTCCCCTCATTTTTTTTCCTCCGCCGCTCCCTTCCTCTTTCTCTCTTCTCATTCATCATCTTCATCATCTTCATCATCTCCATCCCCCACCCCGCCGTTCCCTTTACCCCACCACCGCCGCTCCTTTTCATCACCTCGTCCCCACCTCGCCGACGACCCCCACACCGCTACCCCACCACGCTCCTCTTCCTTTTTCCCCCGCTCCTCTCCCCCTGTTTTTTCTTCAACACAAAAGAACCCCCCAAATCCCCATAAATAGTAGGGTTAGAATCGCAGAAAGGGGGAAGAAACACAGTTCTTGAACCCCCCAAACCCCCTACAAAATAAGTTTTTTTTTTTTTTTTTGTTATCACCTGAAACCCTTCTGAAAAATACCAGTCTTCAGACGCACAGAATTTCCCAAATATCAATTTGTAGTTCGTTGTAATAATCGAGTCAAAAGATACGTCAAACATATTTTTTTTTATTTGATTCTGTTGGTGTTGGGAATCTGAGCCTCGCGAGCTCAGATTTGGTAGTTTCGAAGGTAGATCTGAAGCCCCGCACCCTATTCGCTGCACCCGAAGCAAACGAATCCGAGGGACTTGTCTCCTTCTTCCGCATTCGGTGTTGGGCCAAAAGCCCAGCTTAATCCCCGGGGTCGTTTCCTATCAGGCCTACTCACAGCCAAATAAATGAAAGTGAAATTCTGGGTCAAAGCCCAAATGAAATAGCAGCAGCAGTCTCGAATGGGCTGGCCCATTTGATATTGTTGGCCTCTTTTATTTTATTTTTCTCGTGCATTTAACTTGTATTTATGCAACTGATCCTTTATCCTGTTTTATTCTCTTAACTTAGATGGGCTTTAGGGTATTAGTGGGGCTTAGTTTAGCAATGGGTAATTTAGTTTAAGAAAGACTAATAATTCATTCCATTAGTTTATTTCTCTTCCTTTTCACGTTAAATGTCTAATATTTTTCCTTTGGGAATGATTTATTTGCAAAATGGTATGACCATATATATCCTAAGTAAAAGGAATCATACTTTTGTCACAAACATTTCAAAACGTTGTTAATACTCAAATATAAACTCTAGTACATTCATAAATAAATGTTCAGTTTGAATCAATCTTGCATTTAATTAAGCATAGTCAATAAAAGATAATTAAAAGAAAAAGAAAACTCATTTCCTTTTGTTTCCCATTGGAAAAATAGTCTAGATTTTCTACATAGTCATATTCACATCATACTATTTTAGTCAAAGTTCAAATTTGCGAAGTCTTCTATTAAAAACTATTACTCATATGCAAACTATTTTTTACAAGTTTTATTTTAAAAAATAGTGTTAGTATTTAAAGATCATATCAACATATCTTTAAGTGTTATTTAGCCTTTCAAATCTTCTTTTGCTAAGCGGCATTTGAAATTTCCTTTCTATGTAAATTATCATCTTTTTCTATCAATCTTATTCTAGCTAATATTTCTCCTTTAAAGCCTTATCAATATCTATAAATATTATTTTAAATAACATTATTACATTTTTTATCTTTTTTTAAGCCTTAGCAATAATTTATATAATATTTTCTTAATATCATATTCGCGTTTAGTCTAACTAA
The DNA here is from genome assembly GCF_019175385.1 of Lycium barbarum. Lineage (NCBI taxonomy): Eukaryota > Viridiplantae > Streptophyta > Magnoliopsida > Solanales > Solanaceae > Lycium > Lycium barbarum. Next base: position 105,202,409 of record NC_083348.1, read on the forward strand.
TTAACCTAAGTTTGGTCGGATAACCGTAAGTTAACGGATTCTAAAGGATGCCTAACCCCTTCCCTTTAGGATAATATAGAGCCCTTACCTAGAATCACACTGGTTAAGCAGACCATTAACGGAGGTTTAGTTTTAGCTTTACCTTAGTTAATCTCTAGGTGTCCTAATTCACCGTTAAATTAATTAGGTGGCGACTCCTTAAAATAAATAAACAATAAATAGGAATCACCAATACGTCATACTCCCTAAATATAACCCGGGTTAAAATGGGGTGTGACAACTACTTTTTGGCCCACTACACACCTAATATATTTAAAAGTAATATTTTTTACCCCTTTAGAGCTGATGTGGCATAAATAAAATTTATAATTCAAAAATAGGCAAGTGAAGTCAAAATTAAAAAATATATTTTTTTAAAAATTATTCCTCCACCACCACTGCCCCCCCCCCCCCAACAACCCCACCCCACGCCACCCCCATCTCTTCCAGCTTCAAACCACTGCCACCCCGCCCTCCCTTCTCCTCCACTTTCACGCCACCCTCTTCCCCCAAACCCTTTTTCTTCATTTCACCAACACCACCCTCCCCCCTCCCTCCCCACCGCCGTTCTCCTCCCCCTCCCCGGTCAAACTCCACCACCAAAGCAACAATCCTCCATTGGTATACTTGTGAAATTTCCATTGATGTAATTTTTTTGTAGCAGTAATTTATTACTCCGTCCAAAATGGCACCAAATCTCTAATCTGTTGGTGCCATTTATTTCTAATCTGTTGTCCCTCAATCCTCCTTGCCATTCACTTTAAAATGAAGAAGTCAAAATTAAAATGAAGAAGGCGGAGCAGTGGTTCCTCCTTGGCAGTGACGGAGACGACGAGCAGTGGTTGCAGCAGTGAAGCATGAAGGGCTTGGGGAGTCGGGGCGCGGGGTGGGGGGTGAAATGGAGAAGGAGGAAAAAGAAAATAGTGCAAATTAAAAAGAAAAAAGAAAAAGTACTAAAAATAATAAAATTTATTTTATTTCCACGTGGCGCTGACGTGGCATGCGCGTGTGGAACACCACACACTGTGAAAGTGGTATAATACCTTGCAGGGTGGTCTTAAATTCACTTTTAAGATGTTAAGGTGCGTAATAGGTCGCTTGTATAGTTTAGGTGTGATATCGACATTTTGGGTATAGTTTAGGGGTGTTTTGATGTATTTTGCCTATAGTAAATGTTGAACCCCTTTAACTTTTTTAATTTACTTCTTCATACTTTTGAACCCCTAGGTAGTCCTATAATAACAGTGACATTTAAATAATATTTTGTTATTATAGGAAAAAAGATGGACAAAATCTAATTTTTCATTTTTAATTGTCAAATCCTAAGCTTAACTGTACTTTGTATAACGAAAAAAAAAAAAAACTCATTTAATGAGTGTGTGTGCGCGCGCTTTTATTAAGTTAAGGCCTAGCATTAGAGTTTCGCCTTAGGCCTCCAATATCATTGAGATGCCCCTGAGTATATTAGAAAAGAAATAGCAATGAATAGAATGTATTAAAATAGAAATAGTTCTGATATTAGTTATACATAGATTTACTATGTAGAAAAATAGTATTGAATAGGGTGTGTATTATTATACATAGGTTGAACACTAACAAACAAAGAATTAAATAATATTAAAGCTAATGCATGTGTTATTTTCTCTAATACCCTACCAAATGAACCCTCAATGTACGAGTAAGTACCATACATACACACTTGTGATCACATCAGGACAATATCTAAAACTTGCTTCGCAAAATGGATTAAGAAAGTTAACACATAACCTAAGCTGGTCTTGTAATTCACAATGTAAATTGTTGTGAAATGAAACTACGTTTTAAAGGGGAAATACTAGTTACCGTGAACTCCAAGGTTTAAATATTTCTAAACCTCTAGATAGCTTTTATACAAGATTTTGGGGAGATTTTGGAGTTGCTTCTCCTTGATCATATTAAGAAGACACATTCATACACCTCCAAAACAATCTCTAGGAAGAAATGCTCAATTGAAACGATTTGCAAGGAGCGAAGATTTGTGGATTTTTTTAGCTAGTCTTCTTTCTTGGATTCTTGCAAGAGTCGTTCCTCGTCAAAGATGCAGAAGCTGGCTTCGAGACTAAGCCTTGCTTTGAGCTGGGATATGGCATTCTTCCACGTTTGGGCAATTGAGCTTGTGTTACTGGAGTCTGCACCAAATTAAAAACATATGAGCCGCTAAGTAACATATATATAGAAAATAAAGTAGGATTTTATTTGCAGAAAAAAATGTTGATCACAATCAACATTGACCAAGATAGGATACATTTTGACAAAAGGGGACACAAAAGTAGCTTGTAGGAATATCTGAATAATGAAGATAATAATACATACAATGTAGTGGTACCTTTTTTGTGGGAACTTTTGCTATTTCCGTTTCCTTGTAGAACTCAGGCAGCGGGCGAGCTTTGAAGCAAAAGCTTTGTTGAAGTTTTTTCCTAAGATCTGTTCCTGCTTTCTCCTGCAAGCAAAAGTGCGTTGTTTGTTGTTACGAATTTGACTTTATATTGATCATTTGCAATTTAACATGTCACTCCATGTTAGAAATTATGGTACAAAAATCTACACCGGAATGTGAAAGGGGAATTAATTAAAGGTGTGTAACTTTGTCTCTTTCCATAATGCATGATTCACTCTCTAGAAATAGTGATGGTGTACTAATAGGTCTCTGATAATTTCCTGTAGGGTACAATCAGAGAAGGAGAACTTTGACTTGGGAGACGGGGGACATTACATCACATCTAATATTTTCCAGGAAACAAAATACTAACAGAAACAATCTGCATTTGTAAGCCATCAGCATGAGTAAAAAGTTGAAGGACTCGTTGAATGATGATATATTTATCTATAGCAGTGCTGAAAATGGTTAAGAGGCATTTTACACAGAATCTGACTCATTCATGGGGATATATCTGGTGAAAAGAATTAAGATTCTCGGCTAAATGTCGTAGTTTTCTTCCACTTAAACATCCTATACCAATATTGACTCCAAAGCCCAAGAATACAACTTATAATCAAATCCTTTAACTTCTCAAAGTCTCTTACCTAAGTAAAGTGGTTCAAAGTTCACACACTACTTTTCTCTGTTTTCCTTCTTTTCAAAGTAGGTAGTGCAGTATTCATGTAAAGAGAAAATTTTTACAAGCCATAAAAAGGAAGCTTTGCATTAGGAGTTGAACCTTTAATGTCGTTTGTTGTTGAACTTTCTTTTCCTCCTTGGCATTGAATTTTTCTTCAAGCTTCTGAAAATAGTTGTAAGTACAAGATATGAGCAAAGGAGTTTTCATAAATGTAAATGAGAGAGTCCACATAAAATCCTACATGCTATATATTTAAATGTACACTTGCCTGTTTCCTTCGTGCAGCTCTTTCTTCTGTCCTCAGGGAGAAAGGAGTGAATGAAGTTGGTGATTGTAATTTGTTCCGGTAGGCCGTGAAAGACTTGGAACTGAACAGGCAACACCAAATGTAAGCGAGGTCCAACAACGCAATTATATACACACCAGTATAGTCTTGTGGACAAGAACAAAATTATGCCTTTGTGAAGATTGATAATAGAAACAATTGTCTCTCAGATTTTCTTTATAAAGTCTACTTGTCCAGGAGAAGCGTTCAACTGTATCCGCTAAATCCACTTATTTTGAAATATAACTCTTGGCTCAAATCTCCAACTAGCAGATTTTACAAATTAAGAGAATAGCGTTCTACTACGATTCATTCAAACTACGATTCATTCAAACGTACAACCGGGGTCATTATGTAATAGACACTTACACAGAAGACAAAATGTTCCATTTAGGCCCTGGTGTTTTACTTCCTGAAGCTGAGGGATGAATTGGTGTTTTGATCCTGTAAATAGGACTGTGTTAGCGGTTTTGTCAATGAAATGCTTTGCATCAGAAGCTTGTATACAGTTTTAATTAGACAATGTAGGGAAATATACCTTCTGCTTTCTGAAGATGGCGTTGTCATGGGACGATTGAATGCACCATTTGATGTTGTCTGCAGGTGAATAGTGAAGCAAACTTTAAGCATACCAAGAAAGACTATTAAAGGATTACCATTTAGAAAAAGGAGTTTAAACAAAGGGAGAAAATTTACCTTAGGAGTTGCACACTTCTTAGATGCCTCGGTAGTAGGAGGAGCAACCTTTGAACTTTCCTTCTTGATGAAGGGAGGTGGAGGAGGTATCTTGTGTGGCTCTATGGCAGGAGTAAAGTTGACCAACTTGCTCAAAGATTTCGGGGTTGATCTCATTTCTTTCGTCAAGTCCAAGTTAGTACTTGTTGTCATTGGAGTGAAATGGTTCTCTTTATCGACATCAAGAGGAATGTTATGTCTAGCAGGCGAAGGCGGAACTTTATATTTCTTGGAGTAGACTGCTGATTTGAATGAAGAAAAAGCAGACTGCTTTTTCTTGCTTGTCACTGATGCAGCATCATCATCAAGCATAGAGCTGGAGCTCTGCTGAATCAAATAAGATAAATCAGTTCCATATAGTATTGGAAATCCGTATATCGACCAATCAATTAGGCCTAAATCATAAACTAATGGTGTGTTTGGTATGGAGGAAAACATTTTCGGAAAAACATTTTCTTTAGAAAAACAAGTTCACAAATAAGGAAAATGACTTTTGCAGTGGAAGTAGGGAAAACAAGTCCCATAGTGACATTCCACATTGATTGTTTCCTCTCTACCCTCCAACATATCCCACCCTCACCCCGATACCCCACCCTCATTCTTCATAGTGTTTGCTTAGATTATATACAAATGATTTTAAGACAATATTTGTTGCTTACTTACCACACACCAGAAAATAAGTAAGAAACACACTTATTTTCGTGGAAAACATTTTCCATCATACCGAACACACCCTAAATATGCTTTTCACATAGACTGAGTTTCCAAATGGTATTAGCAAAGTTTAGAAAAATTCAAATGAGGCCAAATGACTGTAAAGAACACATTTTTACCTTCCTATTCAGCAAAGGCTTCTCAGTATGAGATGTTTCACTAATCTCAGACCCTGAAACTGTTTCTTGGGTTTCACCATTCTCAATCTGGTTTGATGGTTCATTCTCTGTAGCTTCAGGAGTACCAGGACCCTCCACTGAGCCCTCATTTTCTCTCTTCTCCACGTCAGCAACTGAAACTGAAGCCTTAACTATGGAATCTGTTAGACTATCAGGGTTCTTATGGACCTGTTCTTGATTAGCTTCTACATGGGGTTTTACAGAATAAGGGGATGATTTTTTGGTGATTTCAGAATTGGGGTTTTCTTGATTGGCTTGTTGTTCAAGCAAAGCTGCAGCCTTTTGGGCAGCAATTTTCTTGTAATGAGCTTCAAAGAAAGCTTTTTTCTGGGCAACAGAACCTGGCTTAGCATACCTCTCAGCCTCCTCTACATATCTTTTATGAGAGGAAAAAGTTGACCATTTTTCCCAATCTAATGACTCTGACACAAATCTCCCAAAAGAAATTGACTCACCGAGTGCATGAACAGAGTTTCCCTGTACACACAATTCCATGCCCAAAAAATCAGTAAGAAAGGAGAAGAACACTCTTAAGTCTGTTGAACCTTGAAAAAAAAAGTGGGGTTGTTTGTTTAGATACCTGTTTTACTTCATTGGGTATGGCAGAAGCATAAGAGAAAGCATGCATAAGACAAGCTGAATCTTCCATCATTAGTCTGCAAGAATGGAACCTGAAAAATCAGCACAGTTATTATTTTTATTTATTGTTATGCCGTTATTTAAATTGATTTTTTATGGCATGCAATCTTTCCTATCTGGCTGTCTGTTTTCGATCTGAGGATTTAAATTTGAAATTCAAATGAAAAAAGGGGATAAAATATACAGATACACGTTGTTGAAGAAAAACCACTCATAGAGTAAGAAGAAGTTAAAGGTGTCATTTTTTAAATTTAGGCCAAGTGCTTTGGTTTGTGGAGTTTCTTTAGACTTCGGCTAAGGGAAGGTTGTCTTTTTCAACTGGAATATGGGCCCCACATTTTTTGAACTTAATTCCAGTAACGTTCGAATTCTGTTTATTTCAGTCTCGTTTTATGTGATGTTATTTAATTGAATATATATATATATCCCAAAGTATTGAAATTATCTTCATGTTAAATTTCCATACGTGAATTTTTATTTCTTTCTCCTAATGAGTTTTTATTTTTAATCAAATGTGGTGACAAGAAATCCTTTTTTTTTAACCTCACTTAAGAGATTGCAATAGGCATGTTGTTGTTGTACACGATAAATTTTGTTAGTAAAGATAAAATTAAACCAACAAGCATTGGGATGGAGTAATGAGTGCTTCTTCATCTCCCTTGTTAGGGAGAGCTTTACCTTCTATGTATGGGGCTTTCCGACGAACTGAAATTTAATTGGATATTAATGGCGAATATAGTACACCGGATGCAAAATTAAAAAAAGAAAAGGGACAAATTCAAGAGTTAAGATAAATAGTTTTTGAAAATAAAGATTGTGTACTGAAATACTAAAACAAAGGGTGTTACGTGAAATTGAACGGATGCATTACAAATTTTGAAAAGGCGTACTATCATCGCTCGATTACGGTGTCTAAACTCCAAAGTCAATGTTTAGTAAATCCTACGTATATTTTACCTAATTGTAGAGCATCCCACTATATGGTGGGACCAGGGAAAAAATTTCAAAAAAAATAGATGGGACGGATTTGACGTTTTACTAATATTTGTAGTAAAGAACACTAATTCCGGTCTTCCACGCCAAATTAATTCCCAATGACGTAACCTGATTCTACAAATTACGAAGTTATTATACGAGATCTAGGTATAAATTTAGAGATCTCATTGTTATGTTCAGAGGCAGAAAAACCAAGTTTTAAATTAATATTTGGTGAATTTGTTAAAAGACTGATACAACATTTGAACAAAAATTATTGAGCTCGACTAAACCCGTAACGCGCATTCTAGCTCAGATCCTGATTGTAATCGTTTTCATTGGTAGGAGAATTAGATGCGTGTTTGTTTGAAGCAACAGTTTTGTTTGAAGCAACAGACTTTTTGCAATGTAAGATGCTACAGGCTGAACTACCAGCTGTTATAACATCATTCTTCCAAGTAAAATAGGAGTAGCTGTTTAACTTTAAGAAATCACGCATAAAGAGCCATATCAAGAAGCTAAATGTATCTTAATCAGCTAACAACACTCTAATTATGTGCTTTTAACAAATTGGGAATTTAGGGAGGTTGCTACCAAACCCCAATATTTTGGGGGAGATCTGATTTTATACTCATACAAATGTTATTAATTGTATGATCCAGTTTTCATAATAAATCAATAAAGAAAATATAAGAAATTGATCTATAAAATACAAAAGTTCTTTGTAGACTCATTATCTTCACTTCAGATACGACCCTACTTTACAAATCATGCGTCTGCCATCGATTGAGACAGTGCCTGAAAAGGGGTTTTCAGCTAATAGTGTTATCTGTTCTCTAAGCATTCAAACATATCCTCGTATTTGGATAGAGAAGATGCTCTTACTCTCATATAAGTAAACCGGTCATCTGTAGAATTAATTGCTAAATATGACATTATGTTGCCATTCCAAACAAATTTTATATAGTAAAGATTCACAATAAGATGGCTAGTTTTATGCTGAATGTCAATCTACCGCAACCTTCCTCCTTTATCCGAGCTTTGATAGCAACAATGAGAGCAATCTAACACAAAAGGGTATGAGATTGATAAATCAACCAAGAAAGATTTTTAGTAATTTCACTGAATATGGGTAATTCTTGTGGAAATTTTACACCCGAACAGAAGGAACGAGTACCCAACAAAAAAGACAGTTCAATCTTTATCACAATTCCTTTTTTTCTGAGGTTAAAGAAGACACTGTCAGATGACAAAAGTAAAAGAAAAGAGAAGACAGATTTGCCACGTTTAGTGTTCCTTTCGTCTCATCAAAGCATGTTCTGCAACACCAACATGCTTCTCAAATCAAAATTACAAAGAGCCTCCTTTATGTTCCTTAGAAACTAATGACCTCTTTTGAATTGCTAGTTCAATCTCTAGATCATGTCGGAAGAATGTTCTCCTACTTAAAAATAGTGTGGGTCAACCATTTCATGGCCACGTCTAATGATCATCTTCGTCTAGGTGGATCCCGGCTTAGTCCATGTTTCTTCAGAGTTCTGATGTAGTTCCTCATGAGGGTAAATTTGTTACTTCCAAGATGGTAAAAGTAGTCCCATGTAAAGATGCCAGTCTTATGCAAGTCATCAAATAATAACCTAGGTTCAACCATGTGAAGAGAAATGAGAAATAACAATAAATGAGACTACATTGTTAAGACACAGAATATTTGTTTACCATTATTACCTCACTCCATAATTTCCAATAGGTTCTGCAGACATAATTCCGACATGACGCCTACCAGATATTACCTAATACACAAGTTGGAAAAATTTAAATAGTGCAATTCTTCTTCCAAGAACAAAATCGAGCAACAACCAGAACATATTAAACGCGGTTTGTTGATGGAACTCTGTTGCCACTATAACTCATGGAACTGCAAATCATCTGAACAGGAAGAAAGATTGAAATTGCTCCTGTAGTTACCTTCTCACCGCAAATCGATCTGATCTTACTATCAACAGCGGGGCTATATATTCTCAAATATTCAGCTGACAACTTATACAGACTACCGTTTTCAAACTCCACCTCCACCTGAAAAGATTCATCAACTGATAAGACAAGTCGAACCCACTATACTGGAAGCCTATTCAGTAAACAAGTTTGCACTCTGAAGAATCCAGATTGATACAACCAGAGATACATTAAACCAGTCTCCAGAATTCACAATAGAACGTGAATATAAGTAGATTCATGATTCACATTTCTTGGAAAGGCAGCACTCTAGCACCACCTTTCTCCAACTATATGTGGAACCTTTTTTCCATTAAAAACAGTCTAACTGTCAGAAGTTTTTCATGAGTTTTGCTTAATTCTTCCCCTATCAAAATAATTTTTCCTCATGAACAAAAATTAGGAATCTCGTGTGCAGTTTAGACAAATGCTACATACACATCATACTTGAAACAGGAAACAGTAGAAGAAAATATTTATCTTCAGTGAAATACACAATTAAGGCCTCGAGTGTCCATATTCCTCTAAACTGCCACCTAAAAAGCTTATAATGTTACTATGAGTACATCACTATTGACAGATTCGCTGAAAGGAGTACAGGTTCTATAATTTCCTAGAATACAGAACATTGGTACCTCAAACACAATCCTTTGCAACTTTATGTATCAATGAGATAAATGTGCAGCAAAAGCAACTCAATAAATTAAAAAAAGAAAAAAAAATGAAGTGTCTAGCATGGAGTATGTTCCTAGACAAGCCCAAAAGATGATGGTTTTGAGTAGTATCCATGTTTGATCTTCGAATAAATTTCCATCAACCCTACTGACCAATAACACATCTAGTATTGAAGAGGCAAGTTGCTCCACCCAACATGGACCAGAATGATTGAAAGCAATAATTCGAATGCAAATTCATTGCTACAAGTGTAAACTAAAAGCAAGGTTAACATTTTTCTGTTCAAAAATAATATAACATGGTATAAAACCATTCATTTGCATAAATCATTTCGTTAAGGGGTCAATCAAATACACATTGGATTGTTCGATTATGAGCTGATACCAATTCAGCAAATGTAGTTCCCCACAGCAATTCCATAAATCAATCTTTGAGACCACAAATTTGGCAACCACACGAATCGATTCTTAACCTATATGAAATTCTTGTTTAACACAACTCAACCCTTGAACAAGAACGCCTATTGTAATTAGACAAACCCAATTTAACTCTTTTTATGAGACCATTATAAGGTAAAGGTAGGAACTTGAAGTCTCCAACATCACAGGTTAAGCTAATATTTTCTTTTAAAAGACTACCAAAGTACTCTTATCTTTGTACAAACCCAATTTAACTCCTCTTATAAGAACCTTATAGGCAAAAATTGGTACTTGAAGAATACAACATCATGGGAAAAGGATTTTAAGTACTCTAAAATTTTCAAGACAATCCATAAGTTGAAGAAAAGGTAAAGATTAGAGAGACATACAAATTTAGGAGGTTGAAGAGCAAATCTGGTGAGGCGAGGACAGTCAACTGTAGTTTGTATGCTTCGAATACCTCTGTGGATCACATTCATTTCTTCTCCCTTTTCTCCTCGTAGACTCCGAACGACTATGTCTGTGAGGAGGATCCGAACATCAACAAGATGGGTCGGGTCCCATTAATCATGATGCTGACCCGTTTGATTGCAAAGATTGGCTGTTAATCAGCCGGCCTTTTAATGCACTTTATTTCTTTTCAGAAAGAAAATTTTGCCTTTCTTTTTCTTTTGAGAAGTATAATACTAATAGATGTAGTTAATTATTACAAGAAGCATTGTTTTATGTGTGTAATTTCGACTGTGCAAGTATAATAAATGTTCTAAATTTTCTGTTACATCATTCATGTCTTCAATTTTTTTTGTTGTCGTTATTTCTATGATTTTAGCTTTTACTTATTGAATTAGGAAATATTGTGTTATGTGCGTAATGTTGATTGTTCATGAAGATATATTTCTTTTTTTTTTTTTAATAAAGGCCACTAGGCTTTTTATCACCTATGGCTTATTTTATTAATTTAATAAAGCACCAAAACAGAGATAGTCTGAAACAAAGCAAAAGAGACAAACTAAAAAGTAAAAACAAATTGAGCTAGCTATATACGTCAATTTCTCCTTTGTCTCTTTATATGTGTCTGGGACACATGGAAAGTGAATGGCAGGTAGCATTGGAGAAGCCAAAAGTTCCACAAAGTTCAAGTAATGCTGAACATTTCACGCTTCTTATTGCCGGTTGCAATTCCCAAGCTTGTAAAATGTGATTCACTATGTCCTCTACGCCAACCCCATGCTTCACCTTGAGCAAAAATATTTATCACTCTTCTCTCTCACAATCTTCATCTTCACTTCTTGGGTAAATGTTGGCCAAGAACCAAATGTAATTTGTTCTCCTTCTTACGACTATTGCACCGGTTTCAATTCCAAAGATGGCATTTGAGCTCCATCTTAAATATCTTCACCGGTTCAAGTTCATTTCTGTGTCAACAAATGTTCGATGTATGGATTCTTGTACTTTTAAGCTGAAAGTTTTCCTCTTGAAATGTCCTCCTCTGGAGATCTCTAATGTAAGTGGTTTTATTTTCCATCTCCGTTTGTGAAGTTTCTTTTCCTGGCTTGAGATTATACTACAATCAATAGGTGTTTGAGCAAGGGAATGAGCATCATTCGACACTAATACCACGCCTTGTTCATTGACCTTCCGATGTATTATATTCCCATGCTTTTATGGTCGATGTTGCGTGGTTTTCCTTGTGCAACCTTCTTGATTTCTTTTCATGGTTTTGCTGCTTCTTATGTAGTATCCGTGCCTTTCTTCACACTGTTGGTATTGTTTCTCCTTGGTTTTGCTGTTATTATACTGATTTGTGTTGTGATCCATTGGGATAATCAGTTTTCTCCATTTGTGTTTCCTTTTTAGATGCTTTTTTGTGCTAGGACCTGGTTTTGCTGCTTCTTGATTTTCTTTCCTGGTTCTGTTGCTTCTTGTGACTTTTTTGCACTGTTGTTGTTGCTTATCCTTGGCTTTGTTAGTGTTGTTCTGATCCATTGAGATAATCAGTTTCCTCCACTTAATTGTTCTCTGCTGCGTACCTTCCATGGGATTGTTTTCATTACTTGCTGAGCTGCAGATGCCTCTATTAACATTGAATTACCTGTAAACATTAACAAACAATTAGTATAAACCACCTTTCCATTCTCCTCCCATAGGATTTGAATGTAATAGATTCCTCTGCTCCAAACTTCATCTAAGACTGTCCGCTTTAACATTTCCTGATCCTTAGGTAAGGCAATTGCAACTTGTCACTGTTCACTATTCTTTTGCCTTGGCAGTCCATCTCTTGAAAAGAATTGAAAAGTACATCTCCATTATCCAGAGCTAAATTAGCTAAATGATCTGCTAATTTATTGCCCTCTATATATATATGCTCAATCACCACAGTTTTACCCTCCATAAGCTTCCAAATTTCTTCTACCATGGTAACAATTTGCCAAGGTACCTCCCAAGTCATCTGAATGATGTTTCTTAGCAATAAAGAATCAGTTTCAATCTTGATTTTATCCAATTGATTGTTCTTCAAATATCTAAGAGCTTGCAGAATAGCCAGCGCTTCTACCTCTGTATTAGTACTCATAGGATCATTCATTTCTTTAGCCTGAGCTTGCACCACATTACCCATCTCATTCCTTACACAAAAGGCCCATGCACTTCTCCCAGGATTTCCTCTTGAAGCTCCATCAGTGTTAACCTTAATCCAACCCATTTCTGGTAATTTCCACTGAACTTGAATAACTTTAACCTTTGAAGAGTATCTCTGTAGAGCTTCCACAACAACACTCCATCTATAAGGTGCATATTTGAAGTTCCTTCTTCTCACTTTCATAAACTGAATCAAAGTATGCATCACTTGATAGATGAGTTTAGTGATTGATACTTTCCCATCATGTCTCATGGTATTTCTTCTTTTCCAAAGTTCCCAAATAATAATAGCAGGGACGGCTTGAAGATATATTTCGAGTGGTTAGTTAATGAGAAATTAAAATTCTACACTGTATGTATTAGACTTGTGTAGCAAATACTGAACTGTATGTATTAGACATGTGTAGCAAATACTGCACTATATGTATTAGGAAATGTTTATTTGAGTTCATGATAGTGTCAACATGTTATATTTGCGGAAGTGGACGACAAAAATAAGAATAACAATAGCAATAAATAGTAAAATAACAATGATAAATATATTGTGATTTATGTTATATGCGAGAGTCAATAAGAAAGAGTTAATTAGGTTGCAGTGCAAACATAAAAATAGTAAAACTCTGTTGAAATTTTCATATCTTTAACTAACATGATTAATATGACATGACTAGTAAGGAGTCATGATCTAATTAAATTTAATAGTTTCAATATATAAGATTCTTAACATTAAACTTATTCTACTTTTAAAATTATGTGTTCCATTCTAATACAGTATGTGTTAGAACTTTAAGGGATTTTCACATATAAATCTATATTTCATATCGAAGCTATTGAGAACTCATTGACGATCTGCTTGCATCTGCACCTAGACCTGACAATCGCAAGAGGCTAGTTAAACATTTGCACCTCATATCGTACAATGGGTTAGAGCAAGCATCACAATAAATTTATAGACATTACGATTAAAATTTCACTAAGCTAAAAGAAATATAAATTATAGCCCAAGCAACGAAGAGGAAACTTGCCTCCCTGTAATTCCTTTTCCTTTTTCATTTTAGGGGAACAATTATACTAATAAGAAAATGAAGAACAGGGAAGGACAAAGAAAAGTTGCGCAATTATCAATTGTATTTTCTCAAAAAGAAGAGGTCTTCTTCTAGTTGATTGACAGCACATGAGAAAATTGAATCCATCCATTGCTGTAGAGAATCTTGTTCTTCTGCTGGTGCAGCTACAATATTACTTGATGATTCAGTAGCAGCTGATGTTGTTGACAAGTTGACAGATTCTTCCAAAGAAATTGAAGGGCTGTAACTATTGGACATAGTTTTGCTGCTTTTGTTCCATAAGTCCACATTAAGATTTTCACACAACATATTGTGGTACGTATTGTTTGGCAGTGAAATATCAGTAGCATTTTCGATGAAGTTTTCTGTTTCATTTCTTTTATCATATGTGTCTGTTCTTGATAACTTCTCTGTATCATCTGGTTGTTTTTGGTATTTTTCCTTGTCAATTGACTGGTGAGTTAAAGGGTCTATTCCCATAAGCTGTAATCTCTTCTTAATTCGGGTGTTCCAATGGTTCTTGATCTCGTTATCTGTCCTCCCAGGAAAATACGATGCTATCTTAGACCACCTGCATAAATTGCATATAATAGTATCAGAATTAGTCGACTCAGTAAATTTCAGATATCGAATGATTAAACAAAAAAACAGTACATGTATACAAACCTGTTACCAAGACGAGCATGAAGTTGTATAATCTGATCCTCTTCAGCTTCAGATAGCGCTCCTCTTTTCAAATCAGGTCTCAGATAATTAATCCATCTCAATCTGCAACTTTTTCCGCATCTTTGCAAGCCTACACCACATATACACGACATGTTAAAAATGACGATCTTTTAGGCTATTGTAGTCGTTATAGTTACTTAAATTTTTAGATAAGATGATCACACATTTCAATATCGTAACACAGTAGGCAAAGGTTCTGGTTTCGAGTTCGCACGTGCTTAATTGACCCAAGAAAAAGAATCAGGCTCGCACATGACAGAGCAGAAATTAATAAAATAAAATACCTGCAAGCTTGGGAACGGTTCGCCAACACTGAATGCCATTGTTGAGTATAAAATGGACAAGCTTATGGTCTTCTTCTATAGTCCATGGACCTCTCTTCAATCCCACTCTATCACAACAAGGCTGCCTTCCCATTTTTAACTCTTTAAGTTTATATGGAGAAAGAAACTAGTAAACAGAGGAAGAAGCCTACATATATAGGGTACTAGTGCTAATTATTACTCCTCAATCGTTTCTCTTACGAGAAGAATTAAGTTTATATTCAAAGCAAAGAAAAGATGCGGACAGATCAGCAAGTGACATATAACAAAAAAGATGTGCTTCTTAGGAAGGGAAATGCATGATTGAATGGGGAAAAAAGAATTGTAAAGGTGATGCGCATGGAGGATGTGTTAAATATATTAATAAAAGTGGCCAGCCACCATCACTATCAAACATTTCCATGGCAGCTCCTTAGCTAATCATATGAGTAGTATACTTAAACAATCGATAAAAGTAATCTTCTCTTTGTGCTTTTTCCTTTAAACTGGGGTGGTTGGTTCGAAGTAGAAGAAATTTTAATTTTTATATAAAACTCTTATGTTATTTATATATAATATTTGTGGTTTTTGATATAAAATTCTGCATAACTAATACGATAACTCATGGTTTTCGGTATTAACGGAAGTTTAATTTCAAAAAGTAAATAAAGAAAAAAGATTTTTGGTGATGAGAAAGTTGTGCTCGATGCTCTCTTTCATATTTATCTGCTCTAGATGGTGGTTTTCTTTCTTTGGTTTTTTTTTTTTCTTTTTGGTTGGATGACTACTATGAAAAAATGATGACTACCGCTACTAGAAATGGAGATTTTTTCCACCGACATTCAGTGGGAAATTTGTGCTATAAAACATGATTTTGCCACCTCATTACACCGAACCAGTTCACCGGGAAAACAAATGATGAGAAACAAGTTCTCATTAAAACGTTGAGAAATTTCTTATTTTTTCCTTGTGAAAATACTACTATTTAGGTTTTTTCCACTGACATTCAATGTGAAATAGCCACCTAACATTTTTCAGTGAGAAATCAGTGGGAAAATAGAGATTTTTTTAGTAGTGCACTCCCGCTCTCTGGTCAATCCATATTGATGCTAGAATATGGAGAGCTATTCCCGCCATGCACCCGAAAGAGATGAGAAAGACTAACCGCTATCCTGCTTGATTAAAACTGAAAACCAAATGTTATTTTACTATTGTTTCGATTTAGCTTATACAGAAATTCATATACCATCTTATACGGGATATAATGTGGGATAATAATACATTTATTAACGATCAACATAAGAGCACCTAAACACAAAAAAGATACCTAAATTATACAATTTCTAAATAACAATTCAGAATGCATAAGTAAATCATTATTATTTATCGCATAACATTCCTTGTATTATAATAGGACACTTGTCTAAGCATATAACTCCCGAAGTCTTCCTTACTAACATTTTCTGATGCTGCTAAGATAGCTGGTTGAATTTTAATACTCAATTGGATGAGATTCCCTTGGTCCCTTAAAAGCTGGCTATTTTTTGTCGTTGTGGCCAACTCCTTTTGTCCGTCCATTCAATACAAATTCAAAGTACTAGTACTAAACTCTAAAGGTGAAGATACAGAAGATACACCATATTATCAATTGCAATTATTATGTTTAGTGCTTTCGTTAGTTACGAATTAATAATTGTATGTTACATATTTTATGACTTGAACCCTTGACTCTCAAAAACCAACAAATCCAAACATAACACGTAAGAGGGTAAGTGAATAGGCCTTCCCAAATACTATAAGCACCAGTTTGCAATTATCGCTAGTTCAAAGTTCAAACAAGAACTAGACAAAGTTAAATAAGGAATCTTTTAGTGTAGAGTTTCTTTTTCACTTAAAAATTGCTATATAACGGGTTGATGAAATCCATCTATTAACGATAATACGGGAACCATATGTGATGATTGATTTGATCCTAAAATTAAAATGAAGAGTTTACACTATCAGTGAAGATTAATAGGTTATAGCAAGCAACTCGCTTTATATTGTAGGTTACAAATTCACATTTGCAATAGTGAATTATTCTAGTTGGCTTTTAAATAGATTAATAGTGTAATGTAATCAGACATCAACATAATATGACGTTTAAACCCAAAAAATAAAGATACTTACAAAAACAAATTAATGCTATACTTTGTTGCATGCCACAAAAGGGGATTTGCCGCTGAAGTAGAAGATCCACAGAAGATAAAAACAAAGCTCTGCTGAAAGTTCGACTTTACTGAGTTTTTTTTTTGGCGGGTTTTCCTATCCGGCTTCTGGAATCTGCTTTGAGGCCCGACTAATTCGACTTCATGCCACGAAGTCTCACTTTGGGGGAGTAAACGCTCCTTATCAAAGATAACTTCATTTTTAGGACTGAAATTCGAAACATCTGATTAAGAATGAGATACTTACCACCCACCACATCCTTTGGTGTTAAAATTTGAAATTCTATATAATTAAGTTAAACTTACTCATTTAATGAGGTGAAAATACATGATAATTAATCATGATTGTGAGAGTACACTGAATATGTTTTTATTGTGTTGTGGTTGTAGTTATGCACAAACCACATATCATGTATTTATTGGCTTAATGTAAACCTTGAATACACGTGAATTTCTACCCAATGCATACTGAGGAAATAAAACATAAATAGGAATATTAGAAGAGATAGGAACAGAAACATGGTGGGCCAAAAAGGAGGAAACGACCCTATCTATGAAGAGTTCATGTATATTATTTATAGTTCTCCTATGAAAATAATCATATTTTGAAATAATTATGTAATGGACTATAAAACATTAAAAAAAAAAAACTTCTATTCTTTTCGTTTGTTTGTCAAGAAAATATAAATATTCCTAGCTACCTTTTCTTTTAATTTCCTTTTTTCTCTACATGCCAAGCATAGCTTAAGAGCAGTCAATTTTGAACATTGCAGCAGTTGGCTGCTTCGTCAAAGGTCCACTCAAGCAAGAGCGGAATCTCAGATTAATTTTTTGAGGCCATTTTTTTAAAATTAGTTGACAATTTGACACATCAAAGGGTCCATTAATGACTCTTTAAAGCAATGTATGTATGTATTGTTTTCAGCGAAAGGAACTAATATCTGTACTTAAAATAATTACTATCAAATTTAAGGAATCAAACAAATATTATTTCAAGACAAACTATCAAGAGAATATTGAGTTCATGTAATATATTATACATGCATGCAAGTTAAATGCATATTCTCTATATCGTTATGAATTACTCACGGCACGTTCAACTAACGACCGCTCGTTTATTTGTGATTTCTGCTCATGAAGTGAGCACTATCTCCCATTTTCTCTTTTTAAATTAAAGCTATGAGATAATTCCTCCTACCCATATAACTTGGCCACATTATTAAAAATATATGTCCCAAATTACTTGTTCATTTATAAAATCAAGATAAAATTAATTAAATATTTTCCATCTTATCCTTAGTATTAAATGTTCTTGAAAATAGTCAATATTGATTAGAATGTATTTATTGGAGAGAGATCGGGGTAAGGTAGTAAAATATATCTTTTATTTATAATTTCTTAAGAGGCATGCAAAATAGAAAGTGGTCAAGTAATATGTGACGGAGGGAGTACTTGTTCATTTACAAAATCAAGACAAAATTAATTAAACTTTTCTCATCTTACCTCCTAGTATTGAATGTTCTTGAAAATAGTCAATATTGATTAGAGTGTATTTATTAGAGAGAGATAGGGGCAAGGTAGTAAAATACATCTTTTATTTATGATTTTTTAAGAGACGTGCAAAATGAAAAGTGGCCAAGTAATATGGGACGGAGGAAGTATTACAAGATTTAAAAGTATTATTAATTGTCTCGCTAAACCCATCAAAGTTTTCCAAGGAAATTAAATGGTGGATGATCTCATGATTGCGACTATTAAATGACATATCCATGATATAACAATTACTCTCTATCTCAATTTATGTGACTTTTCGATTTTTGAAATTTAATCTATATAAATTTTAACCAATAAAAAATGTATTTTTCATCTATTGACATGAAAAGAATTGCAATTATACCACTTTTCGTCTAGTTTTTTATATGTAAATTTTAATTTCAAAATATTAATATGATCTAATCCAATTTAGCTTTAAATATGAATCAAATTAATTCAGCGAAACGAAAAGTATCATTTAATGGGACGGAGGAAGTACCAAAAGCTCTAGAGTAAAAGACTAAAGTTTCTTCGGGCTTATGGTATCGACATGATGATCTTGAATCAAGAATTGCATAGCCATGTTTTTGTATGTGTAATTTGCTAATTGTAAAAAATTTCCCAATTGGCCAATAAGAAAATACCTTGGGCACGGCCGCTAGGGACCCAAAACGACAGTAACAAGATGTAAATTAGTAACAGTGTGAGGAACAAAAGAACAGAACAAGTACACGTGATGGCCTATGGATTCAAATAGGACTGGAGGAATCTTAGGATCGACATTGTCTCTATGCAAACTGCCATTTTCCTGGGAAATTGTTGGGGGAGTTACTCCAAATTCATGGGAACAAAATTAGGACACACCCCTGATGCTTCCAGAGAAAAGCAAGCATCTTTTATTCGTATATCTTCTTTGTTTGTTACACATTGATTGCCTAACAACAGTAAAAAACATAATTACATAATTAAGTTGATTATAAGACAATTCTACGTAAAAATTTTATGATAAAGAGTAACTGACAGCCTAATAAAAAAGATAACGTACTAGAATAAATTAAACTACTTACAATGGTAGTGTAGCAATTAATCTTTACAGTACTCAATGTATATTACTTAAACTAGTCAACTTATACGCGCTTCGCGCGGTCTTAAGAAACACCATACAATTTATATATAACAAAACAAAAAAAAAAATCTAATTGAGATAGAAGAGATAATCTTTTTCATGTATATGCATGCAAAATATGATTCAATATATAGATTAAATCACAAAAAAAATTATCAGAATTAGAGCTTAAAAATGTGAGTCTATCATCACAATGATAAAGAAATAGTACCCTATAATATATATATATATATATATATATATATATATATATATATATATATATATATATATATATATATATATATATACACACACACATCACTCAAAAATTAATTATCCTAATATCTTGGAATTGTTTTTATACAATATCTTTTAAAATAAAAAAAAAATCAACTAAACATGCGTTCCCCTTGAATTACTGAGCAATGTTCCTTTAAACTTCCTCTCGGGGAAAAGATGATGTTGATGAGTATATATACATCAAACTTTTCTCTTACTTTTGTAATACCAGCTTCTCTCCATTTATGGTCCAAAAATCTATCGGTTTCAACAATATGAAATAAATCAATATTTGTTTAATTATAATTTCAAAAACTTGAATTATCATCGTACTAAAATTTTAAGAAAATAGACTCTAGAGAACAGAGAAGGAAAAGTGACAATACCTTTATATACATAAAAATTTATGTTGTGTAGTTTCAACAAATTATTAAATCCCTTGTACTATATCTCAATGACAATTTTACTTAAATTTATCCACATTATTTATATTACTCCACGCGCATCAGCACCTGCAAATTAAAGAAAATGAAGAGAGCAATAAGAGCAAATTATCATGAACAATGGTAGTTAATAAGTTCTAAAAATATTTTAGATGATTGATGAAAAAAGAAAAATGCTAAACGTTACATAACTATTTTGAGCATTTAACCAGGAGGAGTAATCTAACGTGGGAGAGGTAAAGAATTTCCACCTTCCTTTACAAAAAATAGTAAAAAAAAAATAATAAAAAAAAAAGTTAAATAAATTTCTTGGCTAAAAAAAGGTGCAGAGTAGCTTTAATTTTTTGTTATCACAATCCATACTTCACAAAAATACTAACAAAAGCTGAGAAACAAATTGATACAACTGGAATTTTGTGAGATAATCTAATGAACCTTGTTTTGAGATAAAAAGCACAAAAAGTACTGCGCATTGTTATCGATCTCCTTTGGAAACTTCAATGATGTTGCCCCTACTTCTGCTTAAAATAAACGAAATATAGAGAAAGTTTACTAATTATCATAACAGGTCAACATTCAAAATCATGAAATGCCAATTAATAAAATAGACTTTAAAGAAGAGAAGGAAGAGATTCTTGTGAAAAAAAAAAAAAAAAGATAAGGAACTAATTTGTCTTAATCTTAAAATCAAAATCAAAATAATTACCTACCATCTAATCTACAATTTTATTTTCTTTTTTCCTTGACCAAGATGATTCAATGTACACAATAAGAAACCACATAACCAATCCAAACGACCGATTCATGTTGATCTCCAAGATATCTTCTTCTTTTTTCCCCCTGAAATCTCCAAGATATCATCTTTAACCAAAATCTGATTAGTAAGTAAGGTTCATTTTAACTAATCGGAGAAAATTACAAGTAGCTTATTTATTATTCCAGAATACATCTAAAACGGATTTAGGGAGCCACAGAAGATGCCATAATAAGTCTAAATAATTAGCACAATACTAAGCAATGTAATAGATCTAAGAATCAATTGATTTACAGTAAATTATTGACTATCATATCTTTGAAATTTTCAAAACAATACCTGGAGTTTTTCCTAAAGCATTAACAGTTTGAAAATTTTACTTGGATGATAATATTTGCGGGATCCGTACTCAACAATACGACGACTTTGATTCATACAAGAAAATTTATCAATAGAACTATCTAGTAAAGATATTTTAAAATTACCTGATGGAATGTAACGTCATGAGGTTGTCACCAAGCTTAGTTGCGGAAGCTGTTGGCGCCTTTTTTTTTTCCTTTTGTTATTTTTGTATCACGAGTAATGAAGATATCTTGAGTGCATAGTTGGAGAGAAGAAGAGGAAAAATTGGAAGAGATGAAATTGCAATAAAAAGGAAACTAAAAAAATAAAAGAATGCCACAAAACAATACGTGGTCAAAAATTAAGAAATATCAAGAAATGAAATCTACATTGTAAATATGGGAGGAAATAATTAAGTTTAAGTATGGTATATTTGCAAAATTCATTTGCCAAATCTTGATGTGATTGTGATAGCTGCCCTCCCACCTTGTGCAAAGCTTTCTTCGATTGAATGATCCACCAATGTTCTTAGAGTAAGCTTCTCTTCTTGAAATACTGGAGTTGTGCTGCCATAAATTAGTTTGTGAACATTTGTTTGTGTCTAAGCCTGTAAGATTTTATTAAGTGCAAAAATTTCCAGTAGTGCAACATTAATACCTCTATATTAATACCTACTAATAACAATTAATTATAGGGAACGGAAAGAGATTTCACGTCATACGTTTTCTGGCACAAGAATTGGGAAAAGCAAGTCATGCGTCATGCGTTTTGGCACATGAAAATTAATTATATTGAGATGAGTTTTCTGGCACAAGAATTTCACGTCATGCAACATCAACACATATTAATGAAGAGGACAACTATAGCGGGAGGTGAAAAGTTGATTAATTATATTGAATTTAAAGATCTTTTGGGCTGTTAAAATAAAATATAAATAGATAAATGAAGGGAAAATGTCAAAAAAAGGAGAAAAAAAGATAAATGGATTTCTAGGCCATAAAGAGGTGTCACATCACCTTATCTATACCTAGCTTTATATTATATATAGATCCATAAGGCCGATACCAGATTCATGTATTGAAATAGGGATATTTCTATTGTTTGGGTCAAAAGCATAGTTCTTATTGTTTAATTGTATCTAATGTTGTTAGCAGTAGAACACACGAGGCGGCTTTGGTGTTTGCTCAACTGTCAACTTCCTAATCAA
Organism: Lycium barbarum; assembly: GCF_019175385.1. Lineage (NCBI taxonomy): Eukaryota > Viridiplantae > Streptophyta > Magnoliopsida > Solanales > Solanaceae > Lycium > Lycium barbarum. The sequence continues at coordinate 105,224,804 of NC_083348.1, forward strand.
CTGCGGTTCATATTGGTCAATCCATCTAATGAGTCCAATAGCTGCCTTAGAGCATATTGTATATGTTGCTTAGTCCAACAAATAATAATTGTTCTTGGCTAAATTATTTAAGTTATACACACTCAAATTGTAAAACTCAATAATTACGAGTCTAGTCAATTCTTCGTTTTGATTCGGGTCAATAACAAACATATTCGTTCTTCAAAGATGAAATTGCACAAATTTCCCTTCAAGTGGGCATATAGTTCTTTAAGGAGCAAAAGTCATGTCGAATAACTTGTGAAATATTATGATGCGAATATAAGAGACTTTTACATGGTGTAGCTAATATATAAGAGGTATTTAAGTATAATAACTATTTCCTCTGTTTCAATTTATATGAACCTATTACTATTTGGGGAGTATTCAAGATGACTCTTTGACCACGTTTTCCTTACATTTTTTCTAAATAATTTGAATTAAAAATTATCATGACTTATAGTACTTTTTATGTAGTTTTTAAATATATAAAATTTTATTTTTACAAACTTGAAAAATTTATGTCAAAATTTAAAGTTAAAGTTATAAAGTTTGACCCTCGTACTGCAAAAAGGTTCACATAAATTGAAACGGAGGGAGTATATTTTAATTTTATTTCAAACTGTAGCTGTAAAGTATTTGTATTTACATCTCGTAGCTATAAGGTATATGTATTTGACTGACTTTATTTTTGGCAAACTAGATGTTAGACTGTATGTGTAGTTTGATTGATCTATATAAATATGTAGTTTGGCTGACTATATTTTGGCAAAGTAGAATATTTGACAGTATGTCTTGTTTGACTGATCTATATACATTATTTGGCTGACTATATTTTGGAACTATCTATTTGAAATACACCCCATTACACGTGAATTGTAATTACAAAAATAATAACTACAGTTGGTTAGAAGCCAAAAAACTATAGCTATTTATGTTGTTATGGCCTACAGGTAGGGGTGTACATGGACCGGGTTGGTTCGGATTTTTTAAAGACCAAACCAAACCAATTGCATCGGGTTTTTTAATCTATACACCAAACCAAACCAACAAAAGTCGGGTTTTTCAACCTCGGGTTTTCTCGGTTTTTTCGGGTTGCTCGGGTTTTTCGGATTTTTTCCGGTAAAGTCTTCATACAAAACATATAATTTGTACTTCAAATATTTCTTTAGTCCTAGTAAGATACGACTATCTAATTAAGATATTTATTAAGAAAATAACACAAAACGTGATGAGAGATGACATTGTACTAAAATATTCAACGAAAAATATTAATGAAATTGCATAAAATAAAATTGTCATAATCTAAAAGTACTAAGTCATGCTACAATAAATACAACTAATTTATAACGCATGTAGAAAATGATCATAATCTTAAAGTACTAAGTCATGCTAAAATAAGTACGACTAATAAGTATTAATTACATGACTAGATATTAAAGAAAAAAATAAAATTAAGTTATGTATTTTCACTTTCTAAACTAATATAAAACTAAAGAATAAATATCAAAATTATTATCATTCTAGTGTTAGATATGAATTTCTTTTGTTAGCATTAGTATTGATTTGATTTTTGTTGAGTTTTATTTGAGTTACTAATATTATTGAGCTATAAAACTTATTAAACCATTCAAAATTCTAATTCCAAGCTTGAAATAATATGTTAAAAGACAAAAAACTATGAAAAGTTAAAGAAACATTTATAAATTACATTATAAATAAATATAACTATGTATAAAATATGTTTGAAATTTTATCAATGTAATGTCGGGTTGGTTTGATTCGGTTTGACTTTTTTTAGCTAAAACCAAACCAAACCAATAGTGTTCGGGTTTTTCTTTTTAAAACCAAACCAAATCAAACCAAACCACTAGTCAGGTTTTTTTCTCGGTTTGGTTCGGATTATCGGTTTGGTGCGGTTTGTCGGTTTGCTTTGTACACCCCTACCTACAGGGGACAAAAGTTAAAGACCAGCACCAAATAGGTCCAAAAGTGTCAATGACCCAACTTTAAACGTTTGAAACAACGAATTGGGCTTAACAACAGTTTGGGCTTTTGGCACCAGAGGCCCAAAATGGTATTATCAACAGTCACGATTCATGACTCACCAGCTGCGTGGATCAGCCACCACGAATGTGGTCCCCGATCACGTCTCAAAGCCGGCTGCCGCCTTTTTATTTTTGGATATAATTCGACATAAAACCGTAAAAGGGGCACTGTCTTTTTATTTTTATGTTTTTAATCCTCTTATATAGTTGTTTCTTTCTAGACAACCTCATCAAAATCTCAATCATGACACATGCCACCTAAATGACACTTACTTAATGTAAATCCATTTACATGTCTATAATGACACGTCTAGAATTGTAACCAAACTTTTTACTCTATTACTCCTTCCCTTTCTATTTACGAGTGTGGCTTAACTTGACTGAACACGAAATTTAAAAAAGTAAAAATTATTTTTAATCTTTTAATTTTAAATTAAAAGTGTGTGTCATATAAAATAACTTTTTGAATTTTATGACCTTAAGCATACTATGTCATTCCTATAAGAGAGTGTCAAATGAGAATGTTAGAATTAAAACTTTACTGAATATATAAACGTAACATTTTTTATTTTTATTTTAAAAAATAAGACATAAAAATTAAAACACGGGGAAAGATGTTATGCAACATATGAAAAGCATTTTAAAAGCCTAACTTTGGCCAAGACTCTACCTTAAGGTAGAGTTTGTAACTTTGTCTGAAGCAGACAAAATTCTGTCTGCAAGCCTAACTTTGGCCAGAACAGGCCTAAGTTTGCTATAAAACTCTGCTTTTTTTTTTTTCGACTGAGCCGAGATTCGAACCCCAAACCTCATGATATTAGGCAAGGGCAAAAATTAAAGACCACCAATTTGAGGGGCAAAAAGAAAAAAATCACCCCAAAATAAGGGCAGTCCTGCGAATTGCCCAGCCTTTAATAAGTCAATGTAGTCCAGTCACAAAGCAAAAAACGAAAAAAAGGGCGTTACTCTAAATAATAGAAAACCAAAAAAATAAAGAAGAAGAAAATGCAAGTGAATTACTAACTTATTTAGGTATCTACTTTATTGTTTGTTACTACTAACTTACTATTACTAGGTCTTCTAAAAAATTGAAAATCCACTAGCTAAACTAGCCCAATAAGCCGTTTTCGTCATTCTAATTTATTAGGTTTTGATTATGTTATTTTTCAACGACTAAAGAACGGTCTATAAGGAATTATGTGTCGCAATGATGACACTTTTTTATTCAACAAAAACAGCCATATAAATGGAATTTTGTACGAGCATGAAAGTGAAAGAAACAACTGAAGTGGCAGTTGATGCTATTCCTTTTTCCTATTCCTTTTTTAAAATTCTTTTTTTGTCTATAATTTGATTAGTATTGAACATTCCTTTCTAGGGGGAGTTTCTAGTAAACCATAGAAACTAAATAAATAAAGAGAAGTTTATTGAATACGATGAAAAGGGAATAATAATTGAAATAGAAATAAAATAAATCAAAAGAAGGAAGTTGGAACAAAGTGGTCGACCTCATAACTGGTTTCTAATTGGTAGAAACAATACAGAAAATTGACAATTTGACCAAATATAAGTCTGCTACAAATATGCTCAAAAAAACAATAGAAGAAGAAAAAGATGATGATCATAATCATAATCACCATTTTTGCTCAGAAACAGAGTTTCAGCGAAAGGGGTTGCTAATTTTGATTCATTAACATACTAAGTGTGGCTTAGATTCTTGTCTTGGAAATGCAACATCATCGTAAAAAACGTGCAGTTTTGCCAGTAATACAAATTCCAAGAAAATCTTTGTTCTTGTGTACTCTTCTTCTTGTCTGTTTTGTTAGCGGCTTCATTTTTTCTTCAATTCGTCTCTTATTTCGAGGTAACCACCTCTACTTCTCTCCTAATTCTATGTTTTCAGTTAATTAACAAGTCTTTAAACTACTCTTTGTTAAATTAAATTAAATTCATTTCCAAAAACTGCTCTTTTTTGGTCGAACTACCTGGTTTTTACATTAATTATTTGTTTACTTTGTATGGGAGCGGTTAATATTTATATTGGGATATGATGATTGATTATTAATCAACCTTAAATATGATAATTTGATTATTATTATTAGATATAAAGTACGTACCTTCCATTTGTGAACTTACAGGGTTTCATCCATGGCGGCCTGAGGCAACCACAACCATAAGCCGTGTTAAACCGAATATTCCAGTTATAGAAACCGTTGAATTCCCTGATGAGATTATTGCTTTCCTAAAATACCCTTCTTCAACTCCCTTATTTACCAAACATGACATATACTGTATCTACCTTACTCCTAAATCTTCTCAGCAGCTCAAACAATCACCTGAATTAGTTGAAAATGATGAATTATTGGGCCAACAGCTCGTTCGTTGTCCCCTGATTAAGCCACGTGGAGTGCTGACGTCACTTTCTGTTGAGCCTAGTGGCTACACCCTCTCAGTTGGGCCCATACGCCGGTGGTATTCGTTGGCGTATGAGGCCCTGATCGATCGCGATAACACCACTATCGTGTTTGTGAAAGGGTTTAAACTCCGTGGGGGAAAACAATCTGACCCGTCGAAATTCAAGTGTGTTTATGGTTGGGATGTTAAGAAACATCCCAAATTCGTGTTGCAATCGGATGTTGTGTCCGTTGCTCAAGAAGTTGTTAGGTGTAATACTCCAATGAGCATACTGAATAGTCCACAGAGGTATCATCAGTCCATTAAGGTTTCTGTTAGAATGGTTGGTAAGGAACCTGTAGAGTCGATAGCGAGTCCTAAACGTCGTTTGCAGCTTAACTTGCCAGGTCAAAAGCAGCACCACATGTGTGTGTGCACAATGTTAAGGAACCAGGCAAGTTTCTTGAAAGAATGGATCATGTACCATACTAAAATCGGAGTACAGCGTTGGTTTATATATGATAATAACAGCTTGGACGGTATTGAAGATGTCGTTAAGGTGTTATCAATGGATGGAAACATAAACCTGACACGTCATGTTTGGCCTTGGATCAAGACTCAAGAGGCAGGTTTTGCTCATTGTGCATTACGAGCAAGGGATGTTTGTGAGTGGGTTGGTTTTATGGATGTTGATGAGTTCTTCCACTTGCCTACTGGCTTGTCATTGCTTGACATATTGAGGAACCAATCGAAGAGTCCTCATAATAATGTTGCTGAGTTGCGGGTCTCATGTCACACGTTTGGACCATCCGGTCTCAAACATGTCCCGACACAAGGGGTCACAATGGGGTACAATTGCAGGATGATTGCACCAGAGAGGCACAAGAGTATAGTGAAACCAGAAGCATTGAATTCAACATTAATCAATGTGGTTCACCATTTTCATTTGAAGTCTGAGTTTACCTCTGCCAATATGGATAGAAGTGTCATGGTGATTAACCATTATAAGTATCAAGTTTGGGATGTGTTCAAGGAGAAGTTCTACAGGAGGGTGGCTACTTATGTGTCTGACTGGCAACAGGACAGAAATGTTGGGTCCAAGGATCGTGCCCCGGGTTTAGGGACACGAGCTGTTGAACCACCGGATTGGTCTAGTCGATTTTGTGAAGTTATTGACACTGGCCTTAAGGATCGAGTAGCAGAGATGTTTACCGACCCAAGCACTGGCAAGTTACCCTGGCAAAAATCACTGACATGACTCCACAACATGAAATTATTTAGTATCAAAGGCAGCATAAATTTTTGCCTTTGAGGATACAGGGGGAGCTCATTTCTTTTGCTATTTTATTTGTACACGAAATACTCGATATATTCTTTTTGTACATGAATTTACGTCATAACACAAAGGTAATATGAAAATGAAAGCTGAATGTTCAATGTACCTGTACTTGTATCTAGTGAAAGTCAAAATCATTTTTAGTATCTCTATGACATTGCTTTGTGATGCTATGACGATTATTAAGCCAATAATTGAGCAACGACAGAATGTTAGTAGGTACTGGGAACATGAGATGACTTCTTTCTCATATGATAAGCTTTTCAACTCTTTCATCCAACATTCTCATATCCTTTCTGGAGGCATAATAATAATAATAATAATAATAATACTCCAAGCATTCTTCATGTCCCATATAATAGTACCATTATCTTATTCGTGTCTGTCTCTGCTTGTATAGTAATATACAATTCCTTGGGCCACCATCAACGTAACGGAAGTTGCTTCATTATCTCATCATTGCTGATCCTTTGACTTGATCAGCAAGATGGTGGCATGGACAACAGCAATTCATGAGTTTCAAGTTTCAACCATAAAAATTGATATAACAACATTACAGCTAGCTATGGATAATGGAAAAGAAATTACAAAATTTATGATCCACGGCTACCTCTGTTAATGGCTCTTGATGCCATGGCCCTCAAATTTGCTCTGGCTAGAGCAAGAGAGCTCCTGTACTGCTCATCAGCAGAACTTCTTCTCCTGAAGGTTTCCATGAACTCCTCTCTCTGCAATCTTAGAGCCAATGCAGCATCCTCGTCCTGGATTGGTAACTCCCTCCTCGAGCTAATGTCTCGATTTCTGCTTGGCATTCCAGAAACTCGGACACTTTGTCTTCTCATGGCACGAGAATTCCTTCTTTCTTGACTACTAGGACCAGATTCTGTGCTGTTAAGTGCTAGGACTCTTGTAATGTTAGAATGAGTAGCAGCAGCTCTTACTGGACTTTGACGTTTAGCTTCTCTAGTAGTCAAAGCTCCCGCTGCTTTTCTTGCTTCTACTTCTTTGGGAAATAGAAGTTGAATTGTATTCCAGAGAACTGTGTTAACAGTGCATGATCTACCATTGCTGAAAAAATCAAGTTTAACAGGAATGAAATACTTGAAACAATTGAACAACCAAGTGAACTCCTTTATAAGCTTATTTAATATAACATTTTTATGGTACCTGATAAGCTGCCTGCACTTGGGACATTTCTTTCCACATTTATCAGCAGCAGATCTCAGACACTTTTTACAAAAACTACACACATAATTTTACCAAATTAGTCAGAGTGAATTACTGAAAATGTCTACGCATATTGATTTATGAATCTAAGTTGATGAGGAAGTCGTTAAGATTATACCTGTGACCACAAGGAGTGGTACTTGGTTCAAAACAGATCTCCAAACAAATCTGAAAATTCAAAGAAATCAATTCTAAACCAAAATAGGAAAGGTGACAAAAAATAACCTCTCTATCGATAAATGAAAAGGGTCATGAAGGTTCAAGAACTGATTGTAACTCTTACAGCGCAAGAAAGCTCTTCACGAAGTCGATCAATGGAGGGAAATGCTGAAGAAGAAGATGAAACAGAACATTTCTGTGCCTCCGATCCTTCAGCTCCTTTCTTGTCTGCTTTCTCAATGGATTTTGATTCTATCTTCTTACTAGAGGATGAAACAGAACAACCCTGTTCTTCCGATGTTTCACCTCTTTTCTTGTCTAATTTCTCAATGGATGTTGATTCTGCCTCCTTTTTCTCGCTTTCTGCGGAGCACATCAACATCAGGACAGAATACATTTATTCATAACACAAAGTCTTCCTGAAACTCATGATTTACCTTGTTTTGCAGTGTCATCTTCATCAAGATCAAGAACAGTCGCAGTTATGGGGCTCCTCTTCTGAGCCCTTCTTTTCCTGAAAAGATCACAAATTTTAAGCATTTCCCAACACCCCAACAAAGAAAAGAGTGACTAATAATCCAATCAGACAAAGTTATCCTTCGTTTATACAGATACAGGTGATCCATCCAATTAATTGATTAGCTTCACTAAGACTCATCCAATAAATAATCAGAGGCGGATACAAGATTAAGTCTATGGGTTCCTACAACAACCTCAAGTTAATAAATACAACAATATATACGGGTTCACAGTCAAATATTTATAGGTATTTAAGATATTTCCAAACATATGTACTTAGCAAGAAATTACTGCGATTTGATTTTTAATTCTTGAATCCGCCTATTATTTAATCTAAATGGTGCAAGTACCTTCTGGAATTTGTTGGGGGAGTCTTGAAATGCAGCAAATCAGAACGTTTCTTGTGTTTAGGAGGGCGATCGGGGGTATCTTCAACAACAAGACTGGCAATGAGAAGAGCTTCTTCGTCCCAACCAGCCATAGCAGCAACAGATCGGAACTTGGGGCTGAATAACCCTTCAACTTTCTCTCCATTATTGTTGCCTGCTTCTTCGTTCACCATCCTAATTTTTTTTCTCTGTTTTTTGTGATGAAGCTTGTTCCGAGAAAGAAGAGTCTAGGGTTTTAAGTAACGGTCATATTTCTTTTGATTTCGTGTGGCGTAACGGCTATGTTTGCGCTGATCAGGTGTGTTATGGTACATGCAGTATGCTGTACTCTTCGTCTAATTTTTTTTGTTTCTTTTACCAGTGCGCTCTTGCTAATAATATTCTTGTCGTGCAAACTTAACATGATCTATTTTTATTTTTTTTGTTTCCAGTCGGTATCTGATACCCGTATTAGAGTACGACTATGAGCCCGTTTGGATTGGCTTATAAGTTGCTTATAAGCTGATTTTAGTTTTTTTGAGTGTTTGGCTGACCAGCTTAAAGTCATTTTGTGCTTAAAATAAGCTCAAAAAAATAATTGGGCTCGTTTGACTTAGTTTATCTAAAGCAGCTTATAAGCTGAAAACAACTTATTCGCGAAAACGCTCCCTACCAAGAATTTTTTCATACCCAAGACTCGAACCCGAGACCTCTGATTAAGGGAGATGCAGCCTCATCTGCTCCACCACAACATGGTCTATTTTTAGTATTAAAAAGGCTGTTATAGCTTTTAAAAAAAAGTTAAAAGTTGGTTTTCGAATAACATAAAAAAAGAAAATTATGTAGGGTGTCTTAATAACCATGAGCTTTAAAAAAAAAACACACACACATGCTATAAGCGATCTTTTTCATCCACGGATATTTCGATCTAAAACCAATTAGTGATTCATTCGCACACTAATCCAAGAGGGATCTAGGATTTTAACCATAATAATTATTTATACATATTATGTGAATTCCCAAACCAAATGCAAGGTCTAAGTGAAAGTTACTAGGTTCTGCTACATAGTAAATCCGTCGCGGTATAAACTGGCAAAATGACAATGTTGACTGAAGTGAGCGTGTTATAGATAAAATCAGACTGAAACAAAAATCTCTTGAATTTTATGAACTGTATATTACATATCTGCGATAAAATATGATGATTGAATCACATCAAAGCTGGTGGTGAAATAAAGGAGGACAATAAAGAACCCAGCCAGACCAACCTACAGACACAACCTGATGGGAAAATAATTGAATCACATGCTGATAAAAGACGTGAATACTCCGTACAAGTTGTTCTAAACAGCTTTCTACTCTTCGCAAATGAAGGTGGTAACATTACACATCCAGCAAGGCATATAAGAAATCTTCAAAATTGAGGCATCAAAGCCAGGTCAATTAGTAGATCTAGCAGAACATTCTGCACGTGGCAATATCGTACACGAGAGGGTTCTGTTTGAATCCATAAGAATATTTTCTTTAGTGTTTATGAGAGTGTTTCCTACGATGATGGTACATTTCCCCCTTTTCCCTACTTCTCTTCTCTATGATCCTAAAAGCACATGAAATAACCCCAATGGCAGCCATGGGATAAAATGTTTTGTAAGGAGCCAAGGCTAAACCACAAATATAGGAATAGTATCCAGCAAGAAGATAGGCAAAGCTCAGGTTTATCTCCCATCTTCTGATGCCTGGAAAAGGAAATAAGAAGAAGTTGAACTCCGGCTTTGAGTCACATACACCATGCAGCAAAACACCTATACAAAGTACAGAATCCAAGAACCACGGCAAGCTCTGACTGATCCCCATTCTCTGTGTGCAAGCAAACACCAAAAAAGAGAAATGTTATGCTACTTCCAATCATTTCGAGTGGATACTAAATAATGAACATGAGACGAACGATTCTGACTACCTTTGAGATTACAACGCACGAGATGAGAGGAGGGAGAAAAGTAACAAGGACTTTAATTGTTCTTCCTCCAACTATATCTGGTAATCATTCTTTTCTTTCCTTTTCTGTATATATCTTTCCTTTCTCTGGTGTGGGTTTTTCTTTTTTATTTTTTGTGGTGGCAAGTTTTCTTTTTTGTATTTTCTTTTTTTGGATGGGGAACATTGCGATTCAAGGTACAGTTTTATCACACGACTAAGCAAAATAACAACTTCAGATGATTGAGTTTTGTGGAAAGAACATATCTATATAGTTCAATCTGACAGTACAATTGCTATCAATGAAATTCATTATGATCGTATTAATGAAATTCATCATATATTATATGTTGGCCAAAATTATATTCACCAAACCTCCGTCTTAGCTCCCAGATTCTAGCTAATCTTCATCAAGCCATTGAAGCTAAGAGAGAATTAAATATCTCAGATTTAAGTGTCATCTAAATTATAAGTTACAAGTGCCTCTTCTTAATTACTTCACTTTACAATGAGAGCTTTTGAGGGCGTCGAGATAAATTTTGTTCAGTTGACGAGCAATATCATATCCCTTATTCCATTTTGGCGCACCCATAAGATTCCTTTACGAATAGAAGATAGGTATCATTCGTAGAAAACCATCTCATTTTGTAGGTTTTCTGTATTTTGGTAGCTTGTATACTGGCATGTTTTTAGCCCAAACATTAATAGCGTATATTACTTTATCAAAAAGACTATGAGAACATTTGCTTTATCAAGCTATCAGTGCAATGTAATGAAGTTCCAAACTGACAAAAAAATGTACACAAGGCAGTAAAATCGTTTTGGTCATAAAGGAAGAAAAGAAATACCTGGATCCATGCTATAAGTGAAGGGACAAACATAAGCGTTGCAAGAAAGTGCAATACAAGCAAGCCATGCCGATGATTGAAGATCTCTAATTGGGTATCACCATAGCTTTTTACTGAGTCCAGACTCTTGGTATTACTCTCCTTCTGAGGATAATGCTTGTTGATCTCACCATCATACTGGGGTATGAACTGCTCCAATCCACTCTCACTTCCGTTCCCAGATTCTATTAACTCTTTAGTCTGGGTATGGCTGCGAAATGAAGCCATCAAAAAACTGTTTACAGACAAGAAGAACTGGTTTTAGACTACCTTTGTCATAACAAAATATCAAATTATTAGCAGAGCCAAAAAACTAAATAAACATTGTAGAATAAAAGTGATGAGTAATGCTGCATATTTCATTTATGAAAATAAATGTACTCAGAAAATGCACTACAAGCATAGAATTTGTGTTTTCCAATTTTCATTTTGAATATATGTCTCATTATTCCTAAGTACTTTCTCTTTTTTCCCCTTATCCTTTTCTTTCCAGGGGTGAATTACTTAGACCACCTCTCTGGTCTAGTGGAACTTATTGGACCTACCCTATAGTTTGTGAACTATATTAAACCTCCACTCTAGTTTTATATTTCACCTTCCCCCACCCCACCACCTTTTTACAGTTAAGTAATTACAGACTTTTCCTTACAAGACTTTCCCTAGCGTTTTAGGGCCTCATAAGCAATGATAAGCTTTCTGTCCAATATTTTGCCACCAACATTATTGCATTTACCTAAAACCTATGGGAGATAAAAAGAGAAATTTGGATAAGTTTTATTACTGGAGGCGAATTGCTGCTTTCAAGCTTAACTAGTTTAGCTTAATAATACTATGAAATTCATTTTTATTCTTATTAGCTCTTCTAAAACCAATTAGGTGAAGTTGCCTAAGATTTATTACACAATGGGGCTATTTTGGTAAAAGTAAGTCAGAAATCAATGCAACTAACTTTAATCATTACCGAGGGGAGGTCTATGATATTTCCCAGACTAGATGGGAGGTCTATTAAGTTTTGCTAAATAGAGGAGGTCAAAGTAATTGATTTTTTCTTTTTTTTCACTTCATTTTTTTTACTCCAACCAACTGGCACTTCATGGCTTTTTGTTTGGTTGCCTTCAGCTTTGATCAATTTCCTTGTCACATTTGCTCCTAGTATCAATTTTGATGTGAAAAGTCACTTCTCCCACAACCGCTGCCCCCTCAAAATAAACAAAAGGAAGAAGCAATTATTTTTAATTCATTATTTATTGAATTCAATGACTTGTGGTCAAATATTTTATCTATTCAATGGTTCTGAGAAGGTCTAAATACGGTTAGGAATCAGCACATAATATTGGATACGGCAAAAAACTTTGGTCTAGACAGGAGGGCCAAAATATCAATGGTCAGGAAATGGCCCTCAGTTCTACCAACAGCTCCAACTGAATAGTAATTTCATTTCTGGAAAACCCAGTCAAATTAATACGCAGCACAAGACCGCAGAAAGTGGAGAAATGGCACTACTTTGCAATGTACCTGGACAGGGCATTGTGGCAACACACAGCATGAGAAAGGACCAACAAAAGAAGACCCAATGCTGGATGAGCGAAGCACACTAGGGTCAAAGAGACAAGTGTCATAACAAATAATGGCTTGAATCTTATGATCCTGACTACCTGTTTCAATAATGAAAACTTATATAAAAAATAAGCACATCGACAAAAATTTAATTAAATCAGGAATTTGACAACCACTAAGATTAGAGGACCAGGAATGCAGGATACACATCCAATTTTATTTCTGAAATATAAGTAAAAAGCCAGCCTTTTATAAACTTAGGCTTTTGCAAGTTACAAAGTCGCAAATAAACTAACCTTGGATGACAGGAAAGCAGTGAAAAGAGAAGAGAAGTTATGATCCCGTGTTTGCGACCTGCAAGAGATTATATTGTCGTTAGCGCAGTTGGTATTGGATTTCTTGCATTCATAAAGGTATCTGTTGAATTATGTGACTACCTTAAGAAAAAGTTTAAAATGTTAGAGAGTAATCACTTTTATTTATTTAAATCCGCAACACGCCCCTTACATGAATGTATTTTAACTGTTTATGGGAGGTGGGCAGGGAGTAGGGGAATTAGAAATTGCTCTTAAGATTAAGACTAAATTTCACCAGCACATGCAACCTTGATCTATGACTTGACTAATAAATGATACCAGTCACTTGTATGAAAATCTTTAATAACACAGATATGGTATATATATTCAAAAGAGGAACTAACCGTTTCTTGATGAATACATGTAAAGATGCACTAACGTAGAATAACAATTGGGAGGCTGATACCAGCACAACCACCACTCCATTTGCACAAAAGTAACAGATTGTTGAGACAATGATGAAGCTTATGGCTGGAGGAAGGGGTAGAGAAATGAGGCAGGAAAGCACTAGAGCAAATAAGATAGGTAGCAGGGCCAAACATAGAAAGGGCAACGGAATCCGCAAATTTGATTCCACAGCTGAAAGGAGTGAAGGTATAGGCAGGTCAAGCTCCCATTGCCGTGCTTGCCGCATTAAAGCAAAAAAGACAACAGCAATTGCAAAACCAGTAATCTGCACAGGCCCATGACAGCAAATAACAATGAACGCAATAATCAGAAAATGAACAAAGAAGCAATAACTAGACAAAGGAGCATAGTAAAAAGATCAGCAACAATTATAAGAACTACAGACATCCAAATAAAGAACAAACCTGATACACTACAAAAGAAGGGACACAAGGAAACTGAACCATTGATGATATTTTGATATATTAGTCAGGAACCATGCAAACAACTTAGATATTTAGGCTCTTTGTTTCAAGAGAATGGAATGATAGATGAAGATGTTACTCATCGAATTAAAATTGGATGGTTGAAATGGAGAAGTGTTACTGGTGTTATGTGATCGAAGGATGCCTAGTAAAGTGAAAGGTTAGTTCTACAAAATAGTTATAAGACCAGCAATGTTATATGGTAGTGAATGTTGGGAAACCAAAGTCGATATATCCACAAGATGAGTAATGCAGAAATGTGAATGCTAAGAAGGGGTCATACAAGATTAGATGAGATTAAAATTGACGACATTTGTCAGAAAGTGCAAGTAGCACGCATTGAGGATAAAATAACAGAAGATCGATTGAGATGGTGGTCATGTCCTGCATCGACCGACAGATGGACCAGTCCATAGGTGTAAACCATGGTGAGAGATGGTGTTAAAAGGGGATGAGCTAGACCTGAAATCACAGCAAAGGAAGTTCTCTCGAAAGACCTACATTTTCTTGATATCAATACAAACTTAGCAAAAAGATAGGGTACAATGGAAGAAAAAGATCCATATAGGTGATATCTACTGGTGGGGAACAAGATTTAGTCTTGTTAGAGAGTTTCTAATATTTTTGCTATTATAACCGTTATTATATATATCTAACTTAATTTCCTTTTATTTGGTATGATGATCACATGAGTAGAATTTAAATGGAAATATTGATGATTCATATAGCCGACCCCAACTTGTTTCGGACAGATAACGAGTTATAAATAGCTCAAACAGCAAGAATTGTGAAATGTTGAGGACTAATCTTCTAAGGTATAATGGTAGAAGGTATCCCAACTTAATGGAACATGGAAGAATCTCTTAAATATGAAATATTAGAATTGTTGGGCATCACAATCAAATTGGAGATTCTGTGCCACCATCAGAATTCTATAACGGTTTGAAGCTAAGTCGCAAATGAAATGTAAGAAATATACACATGAAAAGAAAAGTCTCAGACTGCATGGTATACAAAACCTCCAGATACCCTATGAGACGGGTTTAAAATTGCATTCACCTCTGAGAAATATAAAAGCAAAAATCTTTTAGCTGCAGCGGTTACATTAACACCAATACTTGTTTTGTACGAACAATGTGGATCAATCTGCACATAAGATGGAAAAATATTAAAACAAAGTCATGAAAGAGCTAAAGAAACAAAGCAGCAGTCTTTCAACTTTCTAACCGAACAAGAAACTAACGGGTCTGTTATAATACCAGCAACAAAACATTGGTCTTTTCTGACCCTAGACTGGAAGTCCAGAGTGCTGGAGAGGAATCAACAAGAATTGTTTCTAAGAACAAATTAGGAAAAATATGAAGACCAGATGTGGCATCCCAAGCAAGTGCTACAGGAGGGAAACAGCGAAGTTTGCACAGCCCTACATCGAAAAGAATAAGTTACATTAGCAGCACAAATAAATAACAATAACTGAGACATTCAATCTTCTATATGAAACATTCAGTCGATAAGGTTAAAACTCAGCTGAATAAACTAAAGAATTGCTTTTGACTTGGTTACTTTTTCTGCAATTATATATGAAGGTGGCAAGTTAAAAGTGCACCTGATACAAGTGATTTTCCAGTTATTGCTATTATACAACAACTTCTATTTAAAAGTCCCTTTGATGGGGCAGATTGAATAGCAGTTAAAGGGAGGTGAGAAAACATAAACCTTCTTACATTGGTATTGCATTTACTTAGCCAAAGGGATGTGGAACTCACACTTCAAATTCCCTCCAAGAAATTCCTCAAACATCAATTCCACCAAAATTTATGGGAATTTGGAGGGATTGGTGGAAGATGCTGGCAAGTAACACAATACCAAGTAAAATAGTACAAAATGCTTTACTGATTAACAGAAACAGTAGAAGACGCTTTATTTTGTTAAATAGAAGAAACCCTTACTGTCAATTTCCATCTCTCCAGGTTCATCATCAGTGAACTCTGACTTTCTTATTCCACAACCAGTTGTTTTGACAGATAATGTCACAGGCATGAGGCCCAAGCTAACAGAGAATGTCAGATTGAGTGCAAGAGGATGATCCTCATTCAACATCATCTCCTGCAAAATAGAACCGAAAAATAACGTATTAAAAGGTAGATATAATTCAAACTTTTTTTCACCCACTCTAGTTAAGTAAGATCCACCCTACACAAACCTTTAAAGAAAACATGGACCCAATCAATGACCCAGAAGATAAGACTGTTTCCCCATCCTCTGGTTTGAAAAATTGCCCAACTCCCATGGAAGTGGCTGGTGGAGGTCTTCCTGACAGAGCCTGAAGATCATAAAGTTGTCATGAGATGAAAATCCAGGATCTAACCGCAATTAAAACTCGACACAGGAAAACAGAAGTTTCCATCTAAAAGTTTATTCCAAGAACAAATTTGCACTGTGGCACTACAAAAACTCATGAATATATATAAATTACTGCAAAGAGGATCTGTCAGCAACTCTACCATCAAAGGCAGAAGAAAGATGTGATTTCTATTTATAACACATTGAGAAATAAGAGGTTCTCCCAACAGATCCTAACTGCCCCAACCCCTTACTCTACATCCATTTCAAAATTTTAATATGCGGCTCTCTGCAGTGTCTGCCCCACTACCAAGGTGATTAGAAAACGTCAGTCAAAAATATTGAAGTCGATAGACTAGTGAGGATAAATCTAGCGAGTAATGACTCATGAGTCATGACCATGGACAGACAAATGATAGTGAATGTATTTACATAAAATATTTTCCTCAAGAACGATTAAAAAATGAAGCACAAACAACATTTCAATGAGTACCTCCAGCTAAAAGCAATTACTCAAACAAATATTTTTGAAGCCATATGAGCTATACAGGTCAGAAAGTTAATGCTTCGTCAACCACTCATAGAAGATTATACACCAAATAATTGTTCGATGTGGTGATCCCAATGAAAATTTGGTCTCTGTATTTGCAAAAGAACCTTCTAGTTTCTTTTTACCTTGATAAATGATGTAACAAGCATCATTAAAACTAGAAGACTGGTTTAAAAATCAGAAAACAACAAAAAACAGAAGATCCTACTATTAGTCAGTAACCAATTCCGGGGGCTCAACAACAAACAGGCAAAAGGAAAAGTATGAACTGCAACACCATGGAACTTCTGAAGCATTTCAATTTTTTTTATGGCACTATATAGTAAAATCTTTATTATTTTCAATAAAAACCTCTCATTTAATCATGTAAGAAAGAGGAGGAGGCTATATGTTAGTTGGGGTTGCATGTGCAAGGATTTTGAAAAGAACACTAATAATCTCTTATTGCATTGCAGGTTGGCTTCATAGCTCAGGATACTTGTTTCCATATTGTTTAACGACTCATCTATGCCATCAAGTTTAATGAAGGAAGCAACCATGCGCTGTAGAATGCAGAGGAGTTGAACTGAAAGAAAGGTACCTTGTATACATCACTGTTACACTTATATGGAAGGTACTTGTTTCCATATTGTTTAACCTCTCATGGAAATGAATGCAATAGAAATTGGCTTCAAAACAGTGAGAACAACCAGAAAGCTTTAAACATCTTTCTTTACTATTTTTTGGTGTGAGGAGAGAATTCCATGCTGTATAGACAGATGGCAAAACAGGATGTATGAATGTGGTCAGGAAAGAAAGAAGAAGATACTGACAGACGTTTCTGGAGAGGAAAAACTAAAGGTTTGCTTAGCATTTCAGAGAGGACACTGGAAACTGAAATCTTAGGCTGCTTAACATGGCACAAGCAAGTGAAGGTCGTTTATCTTTTATTTATAAAGTACAGAAACTAAAGTCCTATATTGAATTATTAAAGATTTAACGGGTAATAACATCTAGCAGATACAAATTATTACAAAGAACTCCAAAGAAACTAGGTATCATGACTAAACAGAAGCTAAAGCATATTTGAGAAACCCTGTGAACAAGTACCAGGCGAGGTGCCACTGAAATGGTCAGAAATTTGAAGCCACGCATATCCTCTGGGTGCAGCCAAAACACAGCAGAAGGAGGTGCCTGCTCAGTCTGAGTACCTGGTTCAACCTATTGCAAAAGCAACACCTTTAAGAAGCATTTCAATTAAACTAGCTCATATAACATCTCATTTTAGAGCATTTGGCTGACAGTGGACGCGACCAAGTACCTGCTTCGGAGCTGGTCCAGATGGAATTTGCACCATCTTCGATGTAACTTCTAAAACCCGTTTATTAATCGGCAAATTGGAAACTGAAGTTCCTTTCTCGGGCCAAAGGTGCAATCGTACACCGGAACATGGAGAAAGATTTGTAACAAAAACAAAATGGTTTTTGCCATTAGACCCCTGAGTATGCAAGTAAGATAAAGTTATAAACTGGACATACAGCATCAAGTAAACTTTTTATAAAACGATAAAAGGAAGCTGACCAACTTCTCAATGTCCAACCACCGCCTTCTCCCGTCCATTGCTAAAACCGTAACTGTGGTTGTCTCGATGTATAAATCTCTTTCGAGTGCATCATCACTCCAATGGATGTTACTAGGGCAAGCATACATTCTGTGTGTCTGCGATCCTGCACCACAATTCACCTTTTAGAACAACAAATTGGTGCCATATACAAGAACACGTTTAGCATGGAAATGCATTTTCATATACTTTAAACACTGTATAAGGATCATCCCTTTTAATACTGTAGATACAGAGAATTGAATTGAGAATACCAGATTCAGTTTCTCCATTCTCAATTGGTATATGAGGCAGCTGTGGCTGCTTTAACCAATCAAAATTTGGAGGTATTCCACTGTGAAGAATTTTTGTGAAGATTGCCAGCCTTTTTTGAACATCAGATACAGGTTGACCAGTCTCCTGGTCTATCAGACTAAGAAGAGTATGTGATACCTGAAAAAGTTGATATTGAAATTCAAAGCTATTTGACTACAAATTTAACTGGAGACTCTTAAATAAATTATGACTTACTTGGACAACGAGCTGATTACACCACAGGATAACCTGGTGCTCCATTGATAACCACACATTTTTCACGCCTGTGCTACTAATCATAAAGCCATGGGTAGGAGGCACAATACCATCAAGTGATTGTAGCTTTGATCGGACCTAAAATGAAAAGTTATAAAAGCTAAATATTTAGTGAAGCAATGCATAGTTGTTAGCTGATATGAAGGGGAATTGATGGGGCGAGAGAAAGTAAAACAGCCAAAGAACAAAGTACACAGATAGAAGCCGGCGATAGGGTCTGGCCATTGAAAGAAAGTATAACTGTTATACAGAGACAAAGGCAAAGGAGAACTCGAAGTGAAGGTAGGCAAACCAAGAACATTAAAAGAAAAAAACTGCTGTAAACGAACAGTGAGCAAGATGGAGACAAAGCTGTAGAGCTACTTCCCCCTACTCGCTAACAGAGCGGTGCATTCAACAGCAATAGCATGACAGTTACAAAGTTAAACCCCTGAACATAAAAATATTATGTTTATCCAGCTTCCTCTAAAAGTAACTAACAATCATTCACTTCAAAAGTACTTTGATTGAAGAGGAGAATTGAGGCTTCCTACTGGAATTGCTAGGAAAAGAAAGAAGGGAAAAGACATGATATCGGTTATAAGCCTTAAGTTATTAGTTGCCAACTATAGTTCAGATTTTCAAACTTCTGCATATACTTGAACATGTATAAGCAAATAGAACAAGTACCTGGTAATCATGATAACCACCCGAAATGGAGACAACAACAACATGAGAGAGCGGTGGATCGGACAAATGCCCTGATCGAGAAGTTTGGACCTCGTATCCTTTCCTCCATGCGTAATTTACTCGTGCATAGTACTGACCAAGAGATGGCTGCAGAGCCAGAGGAGGTGATCTGGGAAAGGCATCACAAAGAAATAGTTATTTTATAGCATCAGTGTAACCACATAATAGCTTCCAGGAGTAAAGCAACTTACTGGTGTGGAGAAGAAAGTGTCAGAACGGTTTCAACAGCAGATATCCTCAAATGTGGGTGGACAATCGCAGCTCTAGCAACAAAACCACCCATGGAATGACCAACTAATATCACACTTCTCGGAGGACTCCTAGACACAGCAGCACCTTCCTTAACTCGTGCATCGTGGGACTCCTTATAGTGATCCAAAATCTAGTGGCAGGAAGATGTAAATAGAAACACAGACATGAAAATTACAAGGCATAAAATGGGACAGTCAAATGTCCTACACATAGACATTGCATCAGTCAAATGTCAATAAGGAGCTATTTTACTTGAGTAAGAAAAGGTATACCCTGTGAATGGCATATACAACATATTCTGTGTGTTCTTCAAGAATTCGACCATCCATTGCAGAATGTTCACCTTCAAGATCCACAGCAAACCAGTCAAGCATGGATGTATATTGATAGGGTAAATGAGCGCTGGTGACATCAGAATCTACTCCCTCTCGGAGACTTAGAGAGGCTTCTTGGTAAAAACTGCGTTCAAGAGGACCTCCTTGATAAGCCCTATCAGATTCTGCAGCCACAGATCTCACCTGTAAAAGCATTTGAAAAGGATTAGGAACAAAGCCAAAAACAAGAACAGCTAATTCATTAACATACCATGCACTCATATTATGATGCCACATACATTCACATAACAAGCAGTTAGTAAACAACCTCTAGCTAATAGCACGAGTGCAACCTCCACACCACTTTCTCTAGAATAAGTCAATCAATCAACAGTTGTCGCACCAAGTAAACTTTTTATTACGCTATTAAAAGAGATGGTTCCGAACCAGGTTTGTTTAAAATGGATAGAAGACAGCAAGTTGCCCGATTGAAACAACTTGATTTCCAAAAATACAGTCCTTGAGAAGCTCTTGGCTTAGAACCCGTTTGGCTTAGTTGATTGAATGTAGCAGACATTAAGTCTTAAAAGCTCTATTAAGTGCTGAAGTTGGTTAATTAGCAGTTACGTTTTGGGGTAGAAGTGCTGAAAACTGATAGTATGTCGTTGGTATGTTTGGTATCAACACTTATTCTGTTAAAAAAACTTAAATGCCTTTAAATCTGTTCACACTTGAAAGAAGTTGATTATTGCAAGATTCTTAATTCCAAATTGATTCAAATGCAAATTTATTTATGTCTTAATTCACTTTAAGTTTTAAATTGGTAAGATAAGATTATTTGAATAAATATAAGTTATTTTATGATAACTGGAATGGCAGATGAAATTGAAACGCCGTGTTCATTTTGGCTATTAAGCAATTTTGGTGCTTACCTTAGTATCAATTGATTGATGTAAGCCCCCACCAGAAAAGGAATTATTATAATCTTTTACTTGTACCATCGTACGTAAACCAAGAATATTCAATTGGTTCACATAAATACCATTTACTTAGACTTCATAATTAATACTACCTCTGACCGGTTTAATATCATGTAGTTACAGAGCAAACAAATATAACCTTTTCATATCACTTTTGTTGTCCCTAACACAACTAGAATTACTTTTTATAGTACTTATATAGTGTTAGCATACATTAACCAAACGAAACTTGTGTTATGCTTTTAGAGTGCCAAAAGAATATAGAAAACAGTTCCAAGGATATAAGACTTTTTCTGTGCTTTCATCAACATCCTACGTTCTGTATACGCTCATCTGTCATGACGACATGCACACATAATCTATTTGGAATTGGTAATGCACTAAGACATTCCCATATGGAAGATTTGAGACAATAAAGAGAGACATATGATGGCAATACTATTCTGAAAGATTTTAGGACATAAATAAGAAACTTGCCTGTTTGTAGCTTCCACCATTGCCGGGGATAAAAAGAACAGGAACCCCACTAAGCATCTTAAGATGATCGTTGAAATCAATCTTTCTCCATCCTTCATGGTATAGATGTAGTCCGTACTTTGTGGAAGATACATTTTTTGGTATAGGTATGGGAATGTAAGTAGGGTACATGTATGTCATGGTACAACCATTAGATATAGGTTTTATCATGCTATAAAGACCAGCTAGACCTATACATATAGCAAGTAAAACCAACGCAACCACTCTGATTTTCGCTCTACAACCTTCCATGTTTTGGCTAACGCTTCCGCCCATCCACTTCATCTTGCTCCTTCAATGACCCACCTAATAAATTAGCAAACTTGCCAGAAAACTTAGCTAGCGTTTGGCTATTGATTTTGGATCAGATTATGAAAAATTATCTTCAAATATCTATTTGGCCATGAAATTTTATCAGATTTTGAAAATTTATCTTCAAAATATTTTCAAGGTCCAAAAACGCTCGTTACATAGATCTTTCACCCAAAAAGTGAAAAATGGAAATGGGTCCTGGGTTTTTTTTTATCTTTGGGAACTTTCAACAAACAGGTTATGTGCATTGAAGCTTTCTACAGTACAAAGAAGAAAAAAATAGGAGGGGCATAAAGGTGTACCTGATTAGAGATCTAATAGCAACAAGAACCGTACTTTTTACAATCTTGAGACCAAAAAGTGTGCTTTATCTACTCCATAATGCCTTTCCAAAAAAAAAAGGGAATGAAACCCAATTTTAGGAAAGGCGTGTGTCTCAGTGTAACTACTCTGAACTGAAATCTGAAATGACAAAACTCAAGGCAATAAGGAATTAATTGTACTTCATTTATTTCATGTACAAGAAAGATGAGCTCACCAGATCTTGTCAGCGTAGATCGGGAGAGAGGGAAAAAGATTTAAAACACAGAAAGAAAAATGGAAAGGGATAAGAAAAGAAAGTGGAGATCAAATTGGAAAGTGTTTAAAAAGCAAACAATTGAGTGATTATTATCATTTCAAGTCTGTTAGTTTGTGATGTTTTACCATTTTCGTCCTGTCCTGGGAACTTTATTTTGTGTTGTCTTGATACTCTTCTCATCTTAATTTGGTGGATCATCTTAATTTGGTGGATAGTACTTTTCACTTATTGGATATCAAACTTGACTATTTTTGGGTTGTTATTTACATTTAACGTTGTTATAATTTGTTATTTGAGGGTATTTTTAGAAGTATTTGTAGAGCGGATGCTATAGATTTGTATAAAAAATATAAATTTTATTTGCGTCATGTATTTAATTCTTTAAATTGTAATGTTTCTCTTACCGCTGATTTGAGTCTTAGTCTTAACAAGTTAGATTTTTTTTGCTATTACATGTCATTGGGTTGATGACAACTGGGTTATGCAAAAAAAAATTATAAGCTTTTTTATATGATGAAGGAAAAGGTCGTCACGATGAAAAATTTTTAGCGGATTCAATGTCTACTATTATGAGATTTTTTAACATTTATAGAAAAACACTTTGTATTGCTTTAGATAATGATTCTAATAATACAAAGGCGATTGGTCTTTTAAAAAGAGAACTAAACCTTCCGCTAAGAAATATTTTTCATGTAAGATGTAGTTGTCACATTTTAAACTTAATTGTTAAAGATGGTCTTATGCGTTTTGACGATTCTATTCAAAAAGTTAGAGACGCGGTTGCGTTTCTTTTTTGTAATGCTAATAGGGGAAGAATTAGAGATTTTAAGAATGCTTGTGTGGAAAATAACCATAGACCTAGGAAAATTCAAATAGAAATTGAGACTAGGTGGAACTACACTTACATTATGCTACAACAAGCATATGAGTATTGGATTCCCATACAACAAGTTCACAACAAATATAATATTAATAGTGATGATTGGTTAAATTTTACGAATTGGGAAGATGTTAAGGAATGTGTTGAACTCTTAGAAAAATTTTATAATGCAACTCTTGCTTTTTCTGGACAATTCTATCCCACGGTAACCGGAGTTTTAGCCTACTTAGCGGAAATAGCTAGAGTTTTACAAGAATATAAATATAAATCCGGTTATCAAGCGGCTATTTTTGATATGACAACAAAATTTAAGAAATATTTTTTTTCCATCCCAACTTTATTTATATTGGGTTCTCTTTTAAATCTTTGTTTAAAAGTGTCTTATACTAAAGCATTGATTGGTCAAATTTATACATTTTTAGAAATTGAAGAGGGAGTTCAACCATCTTTAGCTGAAGCCGAAACCGCTATTGATGATGAGTTTAGAAAAGTTTTTATTCATTATTCTAGTTTGGAAGAACATGCTATACCCGTTGATCCACACCCTACTACTTCTCAAAGTAGCAAAAAGGACTTGTCGGGTTTAAAAGTTTTACATTCACATCCAACTCCTTCTTGTAATGCAAACTTTGATGAATATCACTTTTATTTAATGCAGCCAAATGTGGATATCAAGGAACTAGATGAGCTGGACGTCTTAGCATGGTGGAAGAAATACAAAGCAAGTCATCCGATACTCTCAAGAATGGCTCGAGATATCCTTACGGTTCAAGTATCAACCGTGGCTTCGGAGAGTGCATTTAGCCAGGGAAGACAACAAATTGGAGACCATAGACACTCATTATCCGGCTTTAGCTTGCAAGTACTAGTGTGCATTCGCGATTGGATTAGATCGGAGCGACGCAACCAAAACTTAGAAGCGGAGAAAGGCGAAGAGGAAGAGATTGAAGATTTGATAGCAAGTGGACCGGACCAAATGGAAGACTTTGAAGATATCTCCATGGCCGAATATGATATGGGGGAAATTAACCAAATGATTGAGAATTGGTGATTTTATTATTCTACTATTTCTTTGCAACTCATGTATTATTTGCAAGTTAAATAAAACTACAACTTGCAAATAAATGTTATTCAAGAATGAATAAAATATATGGATCATTGAGTTTTCTTCTATTTACTTGTGTTCATATTTTTACTTATATTAAGTTAGGAATATACCTAAAATGTACTAAGAATTTACTTATAATATACATGATACATCTACTTAAATTAAAAACTAGAAAGTTATATACTTGAAAAATAACTAAAATATACTACAAGTTATATAAGCTAAGTATATTGATATATATAAGTATATTCTTACTATATTTTAGGTATATGTAGTATAACTTAAGCATATAACTTAATATATATATATATATATATATATATATATATATATATTATAGTATTTATTAGTATATTGTAGGTATATTTACATATGTTATATAACTTTATATATATATATATATACTATACAAAAAACAAAAACAAAAAAGAGGTTTTGGACGTTTTGAACTGGACCGGTTCCGGTTTGGGGTTTCAAACCGGTAAACCAGAATCGGTGTCAGGTTCCGGTTTTTAGACCGGAAACCGGCCAGTTTTATAACCGGTTGCCGGTCCGGTTCAAACCGGTTGACACCCTTATTTTTGGCAGCTAAAATTAAATTGGATTAGTTCTATTTTTATAAACTAAAAATATGTTCCAAAAAAAAAAAAGTGCCGCGTCGTTTAGTTGTTATTTTCCTCATACCAAATTGGTAAAATAAAAAAAAAATCAAATATTAGTTAAAATTTACTTAATTTGAATTTCGAATAAAATAAAACTAATGCAAGTACTTTAGTGTGCGTTATCCCAATGAATGCAAACATTCATTTCTTTCGTTTTTGTTATGTAATTGCTTGGAATGTTAATCAAATTGACATTGAATAGGACTCAAAACCAGGAGATAACGCATGTGGCAATTCGACAAAGACAGCACTGGAAACATCGATCTCCTTTGGTCACTCCAACAGAGACCATTTCTTGGATACAAAGTCATTAGTAGACAAGCTGCGTCAACTGTCACAGGTCAAAGACAACGTAAAATACGAATATTTAAAATTTGGAAAAATTAATTTCAGTCCGATTGAACAGAGCCTTCAGAACTATCTCCTTGAAAATACACACACATGAAGAACTTTAAATATCCTGTCAAAAGATCTTTAATGCCAAGTACTGCTGAAATCCAGCCATAAGTATAACGTGTAACACTAAGCAGAATACATCTCTTCCATTATCTGCAAATGACAGAGAAATCTCTTGATACAGGGAAAAATGTTTACAAGGATAACACATACATGCTTAACTCTGAATAGGAGGAATACGTGGCTCAAAACTCAGCTAACCTATTTTCTGGCAAATCACATCTATTTTACAAAAGAAACATCCCAAAGAAAAAAGAATGTGCGATGAAACTTAAAATCCATATATGGTGAACCTCAAGTCACAAGGATCATTTGCCACAAAGATGCTGCTATACAAGACCGTCTATCCAACTCAATACGAGAACTCGTGACCTCGAAGTGAAATGTGCTTCTTAACCCAGATGGCAATATCCTCAGCACAAGCCTGAGCCTGAGGGGTCTTGAGAAGCATGTCAAGAGTTGCAAACTCATGAACAGCATCCTTATATTCAAGAACAGGAGCATCAACATTTACTTTCCGGAGTTCCTCTGAATAAGCAATAGCCCGATCTCTCATCCAGTCAAGCTCTGCTACAATTGTCAATGTTGGGGGCATTCGTTTTAATGGAGGTCCTCCTCTCCCAGCAACGAGTGGGTTAGCAGCAGGGTGATCCAAATCAAACTCTCCTTCAGGTAAAAATAATTTCCAGGCAAGTATGCACATCGCCTTGTCATAGAAATAAGAATTTGCTAGCTTTATCTCGGAATGAGTTGGAACATTGCCAATGAAAAATGGATACATCAAGACCTGTGCCACCACCTTGACTGGGTCCAAAAGATTACCTGCTTCTACTGCCTTCCGGGCCACATAATCAGCTATATTTCCTCCACAACTCACTCCAAGGAGAACACACCTAGTTGAACATATGAAAACAACAAAAAAGAATTACAAATATAGTAAGTTATTACTTATATTTAACAGAATCACGAAGAAACAAAAAAAGGAGGATATTTAACCTGTCATGGTATAAGCACAAGAAAGTATTATTTTTTTTTTTTTGATGAAGTAAAGCACAAGAAAGTATTATTTAGGCGTGTACAGAAACTTTAGGAAACCTAAACATGAGAAAGTGACTTGATTCAATTATGGATCACATCCAGCACAAGTTACTCATCGAACCAACACAAATCTACCAGCTGTATCCTCCTCATTCCATGACACAAACTGATTGCCTCGTCCTAGAGAATTAGTTCTTAGGTCTTTGCAGGCACCTGCTCCATTTTTCCAAACATATACCCCATGAGGCTGGAGATATGCTACATTACCCTCATAGATTTAGACGAATAACCACTTTCTAGAAGACGCCCCCTCCCCCCCCCCCCCCCCCCCGATCTTAATGGATAACGGAGTTTTCTCTAAATAGACCACTTGTAGGCTAAAAGACATCATCATTATTAAATAACAAATGGGAAGGTAAAAAGGAAGAAAGAACTGGCAGATATACCCTAACTAGCAGGGACACAAACATGAAGGGATATGAATCTAAAAACTTGGGAACACAAGAGAAATATAATTACTAAGGAAATGTCTTGCTTTAGAGAATAGTGATCAAACTGATTCTCTCCAATACAACATAGACAAAAATATTTTTTTATTTAAAAAAATATATATATATAACTGTAGGATGTAGGGAAAATTGCTGTTTTGGTCCCTTATTGTTGGCAAAGTAATTTTAGTACTTGTGATGGGGTTCTGGGTTGGATGCACAAATTCTTTTTACATGGTGCAGAGCCAACATTTGGTAAGGCCATTTCTCAGATTAGTAACTAAACCTGTTAACCGGTTTGAACCAGACCGGACCGGTAACCAGTTAACAATACGTCCAAAACCTCTTTTTTTTTTGTTTTTTGTATAGTATATATATATATATATATATATATATATATATATATATATTATAGTATTTATTAGTATATTGTAGGTATATTTACATATGTTATATAAGTTTATAAGTAAAGTTTATATATTTACTGACTAACAGGCTAACAGCAAGTCAGCAATATAGCATATACGTGTATATATATATATATATATATATATATATATATGTTTAAGTATACTATATATAGCAGCCCAACGGCTACAATTAAAAAAAAACCGGTTGACGGGTTTATTAGTAACGCTTTTCAATCATTGCATTTCGTAGGTTAGTAACTTTATTTTCAAGTCCATATTTGAACCAAAAATTCTAGTTACATGTGAGGGGAGGTGTTTAGTTGTATAATTGTCCCACATGGATTTTCTAAATGAGTTTATGTCTAAAAGGGTTTTTAAAATGTCTTGGGTTACACCCACTTATTACATTAAATCTTAAATTGGATAATCAAATTCTTCCACAAAAAGATGTTACATCAAATTCAACATAATATATACAGTATAAGCATAATTCAATCTAAACTTATAATTTTAGAACGACCAAGAGAAAAAAGGGGTCATTTATAGTAGGATCCAAGATAGTATGACAAACCAATAAGACCACAATAAGCTTACTTCATTAACGTTATAGATTTAGAAATAACATACAATAGAATCAAATTATGCAACAATCTTAAATAAATCATCTTTATGAGAAACAAACTGATAAAGGTTCATAAAGAATTCAAAACAAGTACTGAAAGACAAACCAAAACCAGCAGCATCAAAAACACTTAGTATTTTTTTACAGGAAAAAGAAAAGAACACTTCTATTCAGAAACTGAATCCAGTCATACCTAAAAAAATTAGTAGAATACAGGAAAATCAGCACGTGCATATCCTCCTAGTAAAACATTTTCCCTTCCAGGAAATGATATAGTAGCTATTTAACAGTATAACTCCTAATATTGCCCAAAGGACCACAGGAACAATGACCCATTTACAAGACAAAATGCACCCGTCTCTCAATGGAATTCAACGCATAACCACATGATATCATGAGAAAAAGTTAGAAATTTGGCAGGTAAACATTCCACTAGTCATGAGGCCCACAATTACGCATTTACATAAAAAACATTGCTTGGTATCTTCCTAGTCATCGCTGCAGCTACTTTGAATGAATAGTTCCGCAATGTCCAGTCTAATAATATGGATTCCACCCCATTATTCATAATTAGACTGTGCTATATTAACTTTTCATTCTTCGCAACTATACCTGTGTCCACATTTCTTATCGAATCTCAAAAAATTACTCGTACTGAAACAGATAAAAAGAAATCACATCTAAAGCTTCCACGTGAAAAACTAAAACTAAGGCAACAACTATTGAGTAAGACAATAGGACCAAAACTAACCTCGACGGATCTCCATGAGCAGCCAACCAAGGTTCCGCCATTGATGCTCCAAACGCATCCGCTATATGCCCATGACTATCCGATTTCTTCATATCTCCTCCACCACCACGTCTATTCCCCAACGACTTACTACATTCAGCCAAATTCGCCTGTTTTGCTAACCAATGCAACGCTTTCAACCCATCCTCAAACGCTCCCGGATATCTATTCTCAGGCGATAACCTATACCCGACTGCTAAAACAATAACATCACAGAGTTTGGCAATTCTCCTACAAAAGAAATCGTTCGATACCGAATCATTACTCCCACTCACAAATCCACCACCGTGAAACTGTAACATAACCGGTAATTTCCTACAATTTTTACCCATAGGAGCATATCCTCTATAAACCCCATTATCAGATTTCAATGCTAGATCATCGACATTACATGATCCATAACTATTTCTCCTATGATTGAAACTATTCCTATAACGATTATCATTCACATTATCAGTTGTAGCAGCACCATAGCTGTTTCGACGTGGATCAGATCCTATCAAAGCCGTAACCCTAGATCGTGATTTGGAATCGGGTTCGGGTGACCCGAGACAAGTTTCGGGTAGGAATACACGTATAGATACGGATGTAGTTGGATCTATATGTATGTCTTTGGTAGCTACACCGTCGCTAAAAGAAGGATTTGAAGCTGTAATGGATTCTTCATCGGGACGTGACGTCACGCCGAAAGAGGTGACGACGTCATTGTTGGCGGCGGCATTGTTGTCAATGCGGTTTTGTAAGCGATGTTTTAAGATGAATTTGAAGAAAACACTGTATAATTTCACGGCCACGCTTGGCATTTAGCTCCACCGGTTTATTCCAACTCTCCCTCTCCGTTAGGGTTCCGTCACCTTCCTTTTCCTCCAACCCTAGAGACACCCTTTTCTCTTAATTTATCGAATGATTTGTAATTAGTGGTGAATTGATCTGGACATTGTTGAATGATGAATTGAATTGGTTTTGTTTTTAGGGTTTTTGGATTGTGGATTGGGAAAAGGAAGATGGGGGTTGCTTAGATTGGGAGGAGAGGTGAAAAAGGCTTTGAGATACAGTGAAGCAACAAGTAGTAAAATGAAAGGCAAAAAAAAAAATGGAGTGATATAGCCAATCGAAACAGCAAAAAAGTTTGTGGAGGTATGATTAGGTGGGTGAAGAATAACATAACAGCATTTCTAGAAAATTGGGACAAATTAATCGTGGCGTCTGCGCTAGATTTGTTTGTCCCATATATACTTAATGCGCTGATATAAAAATAATTAAATGCATCCGGTAATACATGTCTTAATTACTCTCTCCATTCCAAAATAAGAAATCACGACAAAAAATAATACTCCCTCCATTTTTCTACTATATTAGAAGCACCGGATGGTGCCCTTTTCGTCGTCTGTTTGTGGATCCAAAAAAATTGTGAGCTCACATATTAAACACAAACCATCCAATATTAAAAAAAAAGAAAAAAATGTGGTCCTCATATTAAACACAAACCAACCAATATAAAAAATAAAAATAAAAAAGTAAAAAAAGTAGAACCCACCATCTCCAAATTCACGGAGAAAAAAAAAGTGGACCCCATATTAACAAAATTAGGCAATATAAAAAAAAGTGAATCCCATATTAAAAAAATAAATAATGTCAAAAAAAAAACGTGCAGACTTTGTATTCGTAGCAAACACTAATATAATAAAGTTTTAGATACGGAGCACAAACTATAATGTTATATTAATCGTGTTTTGAACATTAAAAAAAAAGTAGAAAAAGATGGAACCCGCCATCTCCAAACTCACGGGAAAAAAAGTGGGCCCCATATTAACAAAATCAAGCAACATAAAAAAAAAGTGAATCCCATATTAAAAAAACAAACAATGTAAAAAAAAACGTGCAGACTTTGTATTCGTAGCAAACACTAATATAATAAAGTTTTAGATACGGAGCACAAACTACAATGTTAATTGTGGGCCCACATATTAAACACAAACCAACCAATATTAAAAAACAAAGTGTGGTCTCCATATTAAACACAAACCAACAAATATTAAAAAAAAAAAGTAAAATAAGTCGAACCCACCATCTCCAAACTCAAGGGGAAAAAAAAGTGTACCCCATATTAACAAAATCAAGCAATATAAAAAACGGAAAAGGGCCAAAATTACCCTTAAACATTGGGAAATAGTTTATCCATACCCTTCGTTATACTTTAGGATCAATTATACCCTTACCGTTATACTATGGGGTCAATTATACCCTTATGTCTAACCGCTGCCACGTGGCATCATCCTAGCCCTTCAAAATTATTTTCCCCTCAAATAATTTTTTACCCACTAAAATAACCCAACCAGACCCGAATTTTTTTTCCAGCCAAGGGGTAATGGGTTGGGTCCGTATCACTTTGGCTGGAAAAAAAAAATCGGGTCGGGTTGGATTATTTTAGTGGGTAAAAAATTATTTGAGGGGAAAATAATTTTGAAGGGCTGGGATGATGCCACGTGGCAACTGTTAGACATAAGGGTATAATTGGCCCTAAAGTATAACGAAGGGTATGGATGAACTATTTCCCAAAGTTCAGGGGTAGTTTTGGCCCTTTTCCGTATAAAAAAAAGTGAATCCCATATTAAAAAAACAAACAATGTCAAAAAAAAAAAACGTTCAGACTTTGTATTCGTAGCAAACACTAATATAATAAAGTTTTATATACGGAGCACAAACTACAATGTTATATTAATCGTGTTTTGAACATTAAAAAAAAAAGTAAAAAAAGTGGAACCCACTATCTCCAAACTCACGGGGAAAAAAAAGTGGACCTCATATTAACAAAATCAGGCAATATAAAAAAAAAGTGAATCCCATATTAAAAAAACAAACAATGGCAAAAAAAAAACGTGCAGACTTTGTATTCGTAGCAAACACTAATATAATAAAGTTTTAGATACGGAGCACAAACTACAATGTTATATTAATCGTATTTTGAACATAATAAGACACTTTTTCGTCGTCCGTTTGTGGGCCCAAAAAAATTTGTGGGCTCACATATTAAACACAAACCAACCAATATTAAAAAAAAAAAAAGGTAAAAAAAGTAGAACCCACCATCTCCAAACTCACGGAGAAAAAAAAGTAGACCCATATTAACAAAATCAAGCAATATAAAAAAAAAGTGAATCCCATATTAAAAAAATAAACAATGTCAAAAAAAAACGTGCATACTTTGTATTCGTAGCAAACACTAATATAATAAAGTTTTAGATACGGAGCACAAACTATAATGTTAATTGAGGGCCCACATATTAAACACAAACCAACCAATATTAAAAAAAAAAGTAAAAAAAGTGGAACTCACCATCTCCAAACTCACGGGGAAAAAAAAGTGGACCCCATATTAACAAAATCAAGCAATATAAAAAAAAGTGAATCCAATATTAAAAAAACAAACAATGTCAAAAAAAAAACGAGCAGACTTTGTATTCGTAGCAAACACTAATATAATAAAGTTTTAGATACGGAACACAAACTATAATGTTATATTAATTGTGTTTTGAACATTAAAAAAAAAAGTAAAAATAGCAGAACCCACTATCTCCAAACTCACGGGGAAAAAAAAAGTGGACCCCATATTAACAAAATCAAGCAATATAAAAAAAAAGTGAATCCCATATTAAAAAAACAAACAATGTCAAAAAAAAACGTGCAGACTTTGTATTCGTAGCAAACACTAATATAATAAAGTTTTAGATACGGAGCACAAACTACAATATTATATTAATCGTGTTTTGAACATAATATATAGTGTATATATATATAATCACTATTCAAAGATAACTACATACACATAGATGCACTATAATCTAAAGTGTTGGGCGCACGGGCCTACGCCATCTAGTTTATATTTAATATAGATGAGTTTTTGGAGTGTGAGAAGCCCTTAAGAAAGACACTGGTAAAAGGATAATTTGTATTCTTAGCTTTTTGCTTCTTCCCATAATCAATGTTGGAAAATGTAAAATAGTTGTACAACTCGTTAAGAGAAGGGTTATTTCAGAAAAATAGAAAAATTCATCTACCGTGAAAAAAAAATGCAAGAAATTTATTTAAATTGGGATGGAGGGAGTATTAAAGAACTATTTTTTTAATAGTGCTCAATTTTCAAGAAACATCCAATAAATTATTAAATTAGTAAATTATACCTTATATTTATTGTTTTTCTTAATGAGTGTGAAAATAAGCTAAATTAACACTTATTTTGGGATAATGGGATAAGGTTGCTAAAAATATCACTTTCTATCCTTAATGTTTTACTTAATCATGGTAAAGTAGTATGGTTTGGTATAAAGATGTGGTGCGCCTAATTTTTTACTCCCTCCATTCCAACAATAACAACATATCCAATAATGTAATCCCAGCCCTCAGCTAAAGTAAAAGCAAATGAAAGCAGCTCTATGTCTTAGATAAAAAGGTTTTTATAACCATACAAATATTATGACATACAGTACAAATTTCAAAGTCGGATAATCACCTTCTCTATTTTTATTTTTTTTTGGTTGGTAGAAAGGATATATGTTCATTCCACAACATTTACTGACCCGAATATTAATAGGCGGATTAATACTTTGTACTGTCACTAAGAAGGTGGTCTTTCTATTTCTAGTTAGTATATATTGCTTCCGAGTGTCCCTTTTATCAAGTTAATGCAGCTGCAGGCTTGCAGCGAACACACGCAACAAATTGTATGTCATTACGAGATTGCATGTCATTTACTGCATTGTTTTTCAGTATACAAAGTGTCAACGCTTATGTCCATCCACTTGCAAATGCGTAGGGGAAATCGAAAGTTAAGCTTTAAAAAAAAAAAAAAAAAAAACTTTCAGAGCAACAAGCTGCCATTCACACACAGATCATATGCAGTCAGTCACTCTTTCCAACGGATCAAGATCCATTACAGCAAATGAAAAGGGAACTTCTAAAATATTCATTGCAAGCAGTGTGAGAATTCAAAAGAATTACTACTAGTAACTTCTTAAATATTGCAACTTAAAATTGTCTTGCTTTGAATATGCCCAAGATTATCTACAATGTCAAAGCATATATTAAGACGGTACAGAGATTAACCTAAAAGGAACTTTAGTCATATACCTGAAGTATGATGATTTTCCAATCTCATCACACCAAGCTCCAATAAAGCAAATACCAAATTAACTTTAACCAAACTTAACTCCAGCGACGCGTGGACTGCAGACTTTAAATCTTGAGGTTCTCCGGTTACGCGACTCCATATGTACACAGTCCTTGCCTCAATATATGGTATCCAACTCAATTTGTGTTACCACAAAGTGAGACCTGGGAAAGCAAGATTTTCAGGATGTATCGGACCCCACCTCCTTTTCACAGTTTCCTTCCTAAATTAGCATGCTGGTCAACTGCTCAAGGGAAAAGCAACAGCAACAAAGATATTAAGTCTTTAGCCAGATGGTGGATGATGTGTTGTCCTACGAGAAACTAGCACTGGCTCATTGCTCATTCCAGCAAGCTCCTCTAACCGCTTCCAAGTCATTTCACGTTTCCTCTTTACCTCCCCTTCTTGGGCCTGATCTTCTTCGAATTTCTGCAAACACTCTTCAAAGAGTTCAGAATCGATATCAGAAAAAATCTTGCGGACATTTAATGTCAAGCTTTGCACCGCCTGATTCCAGTGGCCTCTAGCATTCTTCTCCAATGCAGGGAAGATTATCGGCAGTATAACTTTACGATTTTGTTTGATTAGGTTCTCAACATGATCATTATTCCATAGGAACAAAGCCCTCTCAGCCACCTGAAGATACAAAGTTAAAGATAGTTAAAGAAAAGGAGGAAAACGGCATTGGCAGATGTTCCATCACTAAATTGATCCAGTCCATCTTATTCCATTAAACAAGCACACTGTTTTTCCAGTTGATTGATCATTTTTCTATTTGATTCACAGCGATAAGAACTTCGCCAATATGTCCCTTCACAAGTTTTACGGTTATTTAACATCAAGTTGTCCCACCAGGCACAGCTGACAAACAGCAAATTAGAGCATCTCCAGCAGGCTAGATTTTCCCCTTTTCATTTTTAGTATGTTTGGAAGGAGGGAGTTGCAAACACAGGCAGGAAAAGACACTTCTATAGAGAAAAAGAGTTGCTTACTCATTCCTAACTAGGCTGATAAGCAGCAGCAAATTGTCTCCTGCTCAAGAACTAAGGGATTCTGGAGAACTCCATTCCTCCTTTCATGTTCTCCATAGATCATGTTTGAACAAAGTTCAACTAGATTACATTTCAAATTTTTCTGAGTTTCCCGCGTAGACTATGCACTGACATACCCGAATTCTCCAAAAGGGATAAGATCACAACAATGACAATGAACAATATCGACTCATTCTCTATGCTCCATATGAGGACTGGTGCTATTTATTTTATTTTTAAAATAGAACCGGTGCTTATTACATATCAAATAAAACTAGTCCATAATCATTCTTCTGCTTGCATTTACCTCATGAACATTGTTCTTTTTGCGAGTCAAAGATGATAAAATTGGTCATTAGTAAAACTCTATTGCTTTTACAAACATGATTCCATTGCAAAGTCAGGCTTAGGATCGTGACAAGGTTGCATGATTGCATACTTTATTGCTGGTGCACTAATACCTTGCTGTAGAGTTGGTATGCTGACAGAGATTATTTTTCAGGTGCTGAAAGTGGGAGATCAATGGAATCTCAAATAACCAGGTTCACAAACCAGGATTATGGCATTATGGCAATTCTTGACATCAATCCCCAACCTCAACAAGCTTCATTCAAAGTACAAACTTGATGCAAAATAAAGTTTGCACTAGATTTAATGAAGGGATAATCATTCATCTCCAACTTGATATTTCTGATTGATCTTTTGGCATCTGAGCAGCTCTCAACATAACTTGAAAATATTGACATTTATTATTAAGGTTGATCTATTCCAATGAATGGAGCAAATCAATTAAAGATCAAAGCATGATTTACTCAATCACTCCAACTGAAAAATCTGTCTGCTGAAATTGCATATCTCAATGTGTATCTAACTGATGCCACGAATAACCAACGTTAGGAATGGCCAAAATGGAATAGGTAATAGTGATTTTGATGCTTTGACCCTAAAATGGCAAGGAAGATAATACCAATGACGTCAAGGTTCAATGATGGAAGATAACAATACTATTGCGTTTGATCAAGGAGGTATTGATCATCTCAACACTATGTCAGGCATCCATACATATAACATCTCACTCGTGCATGTGCTCGCTAGTGTCACCATAAAGTTGAAAAGGCTTCAAAGGAACTTTTAATGTTATACAGACAACGTAATAAAGCTCCATATGAACTGGGCAGTGGTCACATCTCCAATAAGGTGGTCTTGTAGGGGAGTGATACAAGAGTGGCACACACAAAGGGAGATGGAGGACCATAAACATCTCATGACCCTATTGATGTGGAACATCACAAAGAGAGAGAAGAGTTTGACGACAACATCAATTTTAGAGTTGGGGATGCGATGATACTCTGACAGTGTCCTTCCAGACCTTGTACAACACATTCTTTTTTGAAACTGAGACCTTGTACAACACATTCAGTTAGAAGATATGGCAATTCATCATGTTTAGAGGACACGAGACCGCAGAGCTTATTAGCATAGGAGGTTCAGAGTAACTCTACAAGATGTGGAGATAGAATATTCCAAAACGTGATGGCATACTCTAAAAGCAAAGCATCACATAGTGCAAACAGGGCACCTGGAAATGGAAGGGAAGAGGGAACAAATTGTTCTCTATGAAGTCCTACTACCAGAGGTTACTTGAAAAGAGACGATGCATGAATTGTACACCTGTCATTTTAGATTCTCCGAACGTCAGAAAGATACTCAGTTCACTTGGTTTGGAAGTAAGGGTTAACGACTTTAGTGGCTGAAAAAATGGAGAAAAAGGAAATTACCTTATGTAACCTAGAACTTCGGCCCTTGCAATGTTACTTTGGAGAGAGAAGAATGGAAGAATATTTGAAGGGATGAAAAATGAATTTGCGAGGTTATGGGCATGGCTCTTGATCTTTTGTAAATTTTTGGTGCACTTATAAGTTCCCCGTTAGTTCCCCGTTAGTGTAGATGATTGGACAGAGAACCACATTTTTCTATGGGTTGTCTACTCTTTTGTACGCCACTTCGTATATCCGAGTTTTCCAGATAACATCAATGAACTTATAACTTTGTTCAGAAAGAAAGAAAAAAAAAACAGCAATGGACTATACACCACATTCCTATTTCAACCTGAACTGATCGTGACTGATCAGCAACATGGTCTGAAAGGCCATAAAACCATGATAGATGTGTCATACCAGCACCTGACATCTATTTAAGTTAAACACATACCCCGCATAGCAGGTCTTGTACTAATGAACATTTTATTCAATATCATATTTAGCCAGCATACTGAGGTTCAGTCTGGCAAACCACCATTTATTTCTGGCAAAGAGCAAAGGACGAGGAATAAAATACCAAATAACTAAAACTACTAACCTGAAAGTGTGAGCTGCTCAAACAACGGCTGATCTGACGAAACAAAGGCACCATACAGCGTTGGAATTCCGGAGACTGAGTAGCTTCTAGAACCTCCTCCAGCTCACCTAAGAACA